>NW_024039510.1:0-324057 GCF_016077235.1 Cyprinodon tularosa | reverse complement strand
TTCTGCTTCATTCTCTTTCTATTCTCCTATTCTGCAGAATCTGTTAGTTCAATCTCTAACCTTCTGCTCTATCTGCTTTTCCTCAGAGTAGCTTTGCCTTGTCTGTTCCTGTTTGGCTGTGACGTCATCCTGGAAAGAAACATCAGCTGTGCTGTGACTGGGTGGATGTGCTTTCTTCGTCCTCTGACATGGGAGCTGGCTCGGAGCTCGTCTGCCTGGCTGTGTGTTTCCTGGACGGGGCCGCCTATTACAGCTGCTTTTGTGTCTCTGCTTCCGTCTTCTTGAACCCAGTCGGCCTCGGCAGATGGCCGCTCACACTGAGCCTGGTTCTGCTGGAGGTTTCTTCCTGTTTAAAGGGAGTTTTTCCTCTCCACTGTCGCTACAAGCATGCTTAGTGTGAGGGATTGTATTGAGTCAATGAGTCGATGCAATCAACTGGTTTTCCTTAGATGGAGAACTTTGTATCAATTTGACTTTATGATCTGGTTGAACTGTGAAGTGCCTTGAGATGACATGTGTTGTGAATTTGGCGCTATATAAATAAACTGAATTGAATTGAATTATAAAATATATGTTTTATTTTCTTATTAGTATGAGGGTATTTTAAGTGCCCAAAAAAATGCATACATCTGTGTCACTGTGAAAGGTTTTAAACAATAGAATGTTTGTCTATATTGACCAACACACAACTATTGGAAAAGTCGAGAAGCTCACCTCTACCTTAACCCTCATTTAACGCAGGGCAGGTTTTACAACCACAAGCATTAAACAGACACTCCACGCCTTGCTTGTTTTCGGGCACTGCACCAAAGTAACTGTAAGGTTTTTGATATTTTTTGTTTTGTTGGGATGATGACATTTCTACAGTGATGCAGATTTTTAAACAAGCATTTTAGAAACAACAAATAAACACATTAAAGAGCAATAGTCATGTTACTAATAAAGCTGTGGTGACATCTTAAAGCATGATTTTGTAATGTTTTCCATCACAGAGAATCAGTATTATTCTTTCAACATTAGTTGCTGTTCCAGTTTGATTTTGTTAAATGCCATGGTTAAAGAAGTGGGTACTTTAATTCAAGTTCAACATCATATATGTTTATTAGGGATTCTAATTCTGAAGTAAAAAACGAGAAGAAGTTCTTAACTTGTGTGATTAAGAAAGTTGGCCAATAGCAGGCCTTTATATCAGCAATGTTCCCACTGTCACATATGAATTCATTTATTTTTTTGTATATTTGATGGTCTAGAAACTAAAGTCTAGCCTGGGCTAAAAAACATCACCAAACAGGTATTTCTTAAACATTGCTCCTGAACCAGGTTTGATAAGGCGGTTCAACCCAGACACTGCATGTTTGTGATCTTACATAGAAAACCAAATGAAAGAAAAAAATATGAGTAATAAAACACCTAACTACTGTTGTGCCTTGCATTTTTCATTTGATTTCTATTGTTAATTTCTATTTTTGTTTGTTCATTTACATAAACTAGTCACTTTTGAGGGCTAAATTTGTTCAGTTTTTAAATTTAGTCACCGTTAAAGAAAAAATCACTCTACAACCAAACCGTGATTACCATCACTCCTCTGTTTATCTTTCTTCCTTTCAAATTTAGATAAGGCGTATGCATTATAGCTAAATGCCACCATCTGAGCAAATGAAAAATGGTAAACAGAGAGAGCTTGTTAACAAGTTTTAGACAGAATCCAACAGGCACCATTTTACTGCATTTGAAGATTACTGCTGCAAACTAAATGTGAAAACTAAATAAATTATCTGGATTGTTTTCTAAATCTTATCTCTCTTTTAATATAAGAGATATCCCCTGGGGGGAGATGCCTATGGAAAGAATTATTTTGTAGTATAAGGCACCAAAGATTATCTAAAGGGCAAGTTTCCTTCTAAATCCAACCCTGAATAGGATCACTGGATAAACACTGTAATTACCCAGGGAAATACTTACATAAAAAAATCCAGTCTCAGCAGTGACCAAGAATAGTTCATAAATGTAGCTGTCATTTGTTACAAAAGTTTTAAAATTCTAACTGGGAAGGCAAAATAGTATAATAGAATAGTAATAGAGAATAGTAATAAAACAGTTATAATGAAAACTAATCCTCTGCTTTTTTAAAGGAATGTAAACAGGTTGCAGGCAGCTGATTGTGTCATATGATTTGATAACCTGTCCTTTCTATAGGCGTAGATCCAAATGAATAATGACAGCAGAGGGGATCACAGCAACGCAATGAGAATCTCTACATCCACTAAGCAGATGTTCACCACTGCACAGGAACAGGGTCCCTAAAACTAACATCCCTACGGGTTTCTCTTCTCACAGGTGAGGACAAATTCACCGCACCACGCCTCCGCACACACGCATCTCCCGCAGACTTTCGGAGGCTTCTTCGCGCACTTAAATTCACTGTAGAAATGTTGTTCATCAGGATTAGGAAAACAACAAGATGCATTTAAAAGGACTTACCGTTGCTTCACTAGATAGTCGGAGAGTTAAGAGTCGCTCCAAATGAAAAGAAAAATGTTTTTGTTTAAGAGGTGGGCTGGTGCTCAGGGCGACATGCAGCTGAGTCCAGGAAATAAATAGAAAATCAAGACAAAAAAAATGGGGTCTGATCTGTGTTTCCGCCTTCCTGCTGAGAAGTTGCTCTCCTGCCTCAGTGAATGACTTAAGGAAGATGAGAATAGCTCCTTTCCTCTGCCTTTGTCTCTCACACTCCCCTTCCTCACTAAACATGTTCTGGAGGATTGTGGCTGTTTCCTCTCTAGGGGCGGGTAACCTGCAACCATTGTTAAGGTGATGGTAGACCCCCCATAATGTGCACCAGCTGATTTACCCTGCTACTGCTTTGACATTTAAGTGTATAAAAAAAAAAAAAAGAAGATTCAACAAACCCACCCATACTATTAATGTAATTCCAAAAGTAAAACTCCACAGCATATATTCCTAAGTCTTAGACCTAAGCCTTAATACTGACTCTTGACCAACAGACAGACATTCAGACCCTCCTCCAGGAGATTGAGCAACAAATATGTCATGACTATTCACAGACTGCTATGTCAAAGCTTTTTGTTGGAAAGTTTATTGGAAGGAAGAAGTCTGGTTAGAAAATGTTCCCAAAACTGGAATAAATACAACCTTGAAAGGATTGATGCAAAACTCCTTCAAGGGTTTGAAGATTGCCAAGGAATAGACAGACACGTATATGACTTTCAGAGTCCATGTGCCGCAATACGCCAGAGGATGACTGGAGTTCTGGATGCTTGAGTTGGAAAAACTGTTTCCAAAGTCACTATGGACTTCACCAGGAACTCTTTAATCACTTTGTTCATTCCTCAAAGGTTCATGAAGACTTTTACACGTTTTTTTTAACAGTAATGAGCATCTTCTCTATCTATTACATTTATCAATACCCAGTTTGATGGCTATGGTATCACTGTACTTAGTTGACCAAAAATACTGGCTTGCCCTAAACCCATTAAAAATGTACATTCTCTGTAGTTTTAAGAGGGGGGAAGATGGGAAACAGAATTAAACAATGCAGACAAGCTGAGGGTCTCAATCAAAGGAACCCGGACTTCTTGAAAACCGATTACCTCTATAAGCCCCTGTACTAATATTGTAATCTGTCAACCTGACCCCATAGTGAAAACATACACCAGTCATGGACATACTATATTTTTTAACAGCCCATTTTGAAGATTAGCAGAAATGTGAGAAATGTATTCATCTATTTTCTTTAACCAATAACTGAGTAAGAAAAAACTTTTGGAGGATATTCTACAGAGATGCTGTTACTAAATTCAATGCACTTATCAGTACTTTCAATTTCAGATTAGGTACTGCATTTACTAATTTTATGCTATAGTAATTGCTAAAAACTACACTCACCGGCCACTTTATTAGGTACCCCATGCTAGTAACGGGTTGGACCCCCTTTTGCCTTCAGAACTGCCTCAATTCTTGGTGGCATAGATTCAACAAGGTGCTGGAAGCATTCCTCAGGGAGTTTGGTCCATATTGACATGATGGCATCACACAGTTGCCGCAGATTTGTCGGCTGCACATCCATGATGCGAATCTCCCGTTCCACCACATCCCAAAGCTGCTCTATTGGATGGAGATCTGGTGACTGTGGAGGCCATTTGAGTACAGTGAACTCATTGTCATGTTCAAGAAACCAGTCTGAGATGATTCCAGCTTTATGACATGGCGCATTATCCTGCTGAAAGTAGCCATTAGAAGTTGGGTACATTGTGGTCATAAAGGGATGGACATGGTCAGCAACAATACTCAGGTAGGCTGTGGCGTTGCAACGATGCTCAATTGGTACCAAGGGGCCCAAAGAGTGCCAAGAAAATATTCCCCACACCATGACACCACCACCACCAGCCTGAACCGTTGATACAAGGCAGGATGGATCCATGCTTTCATGTTGTAGACGCCAAATTCTGACCCTACCATCCGAATGTCGCAGCAGAAATCGAGACTCATCAGACCAGGCAGGCAATTTCAATGAGCTTGTGCAAATTGTAGCCTCAGTTTCCTGTTCTTAGCTGAAAGGAGTGGCACCCGGTGTGGTCTTCTGCTGCTGTAACCCATCTGCCTCAAAGTTCGACGTACTGTGCGTTCAGAGATGCTCTTCTGCCCACCTTGGTTGTAACGGGTGGTTATTTGAGTCACTGTTGCCCTTCTATCAGCTCGAACCAGTCTGGCCATTCTCCTCTGACCTCTGGCATCAACAAGGCATTTCCGCCCACAGAACTGCCGCTCGCTGGATGTTTTTTCTTTTTCGGACCATTCTCTGTAAACCCTAGAGATGGTTGTGAGTGAAAATCCCAGTAGATCAGCAGTTTCTGAAATACTCAGACCAGCCCTTCTGGCACCAACAATCAAAGTCACTCAAATCACCTTTCTTCCCCATACTGATGCTCGGTTTGAACTGCAGGAGATTGTCTTGACCATGTCTACATGCCTAAATGCACTGAGTTGCCGCCATGTGATTGGCTGCTTAGAAATTAAGTGTTAACGAGCAGTTGGACAGGTGTACCTAATAAAGTGGCCGGTGAGTGTATATTCACTCAAGTTTATTTATGGGTACCTACTGAACAGGTCACCAGTCTATCACAGGCGGTGGTGGAAAAGCACATTTATTTGATTGCTATGCTAAAGTACTTTTTTTGGGTGTCTTTGTTTTTTTTTTGGAGGGGGGTGGGGGGGGATTATAACGTTCATTCTACTACATTTCAAAGTCAAATATTGTACTTTCCACTCCACTCCATTTTAAGGAAGCTGCTAATTATTTCTTCCTTTTAAGGCTCAGCTTAGATTTGTAATCTGCTGGTGCTGTTTTTCTCTCTTGAATGCAGTTTCACCTTGCAAGGAGCAGTGAGTACTTGAGTAGATTTTTGACCAAGCAACTTTTACTTGTAGTAAAGCAAGATTTGACTATGAGTATCAATACTTTTATTCAAGTACTACTGCTGAGTACTTCATCCACCACTGATCACAGGGCAAGTATGTATAAGCATGCCCTCACACCTAAGGAAACCAGAGAAACTAGCCTCAGTTATGTTTTTGGACTGTGGGAAGAAGCCAAAGTACCCAGAGAGAACCCACTCATGCATCGGAATCATTTTTACACAAATTAATAGTTTAATTCAAAAGATAAATAATTTTAGACTTTGCTGTTCATGTTGCACATTTTTCCAGTACTTTATAGTTTTACTCAATGTCATCAAGCTGAGAACCTCTAATTGGTTCTTCCTGATCTGAGAACAGGTACAACAGAATTCAAAGAAGACAAATAAAACACAGTTTAATGCACTTTTACTACAGGAAAACAAAACAAAAAACAGAACATTTTCTTACAGCTGATAATCATGATAATGTGCTCTGTAGCTTAGTGGCTTTTACACTGGAGGAATGTCTCGTAAATCAGATGTTTTTCAGGTCTTACTTACAAAAACGACTCGTGCAGGTATGTAATTTCATTCAGAAAAATAAAAGGCTGCAAAAACACAAAAGGCAACTGCTGTAAGAGCATCACTTAAGCTTTTTACCCTCTGTGAAATGCCCATCAGGGCTGCATCACAGGGAGGTGGAATGTGCTTTCTAGCTTCTGCCAGCTGTCTGGTCCCATCTCAGCAGGCCGGGGCTTCAGTGTTCATCAATCACTCCACATTGGCACACCTTGTAAAAAGTAGTCCAGGATCACTAAGGCGTGATCAAAACACATTCTGCTTCAAGGAGACTCCAAATCTCACAGATTCCTGTCAAGAGCAGTAAAACACAGGGAGGCTGGCGGTCGCATTAAAACGTGCTATAAACTTTAGACTGATAATCAACACCACATTGACACATATCGCCTCGTAAGAAGAAGCCAATTCCTTAGAACACTACTAAATAACTTGTTTAATCTTGTATGTGAAGCAGAAACGGTCATTGTTGAAGGTTCTTGTGCCGTCTTTAAATCTCTGAATGTCTAAAGCAGATGAACAGTGCAGCGATGAGGCCTGGCAAGCGCTGCAGCTTCCATATCTGAGGCAAATATAGTGCTACGGACACCACTGGCAGATCCAGACTGAAAAAGTGTGTCATCACCCGTTTGGGAGACAGATGAGTGAATCCCAGCTCTGGTTCCAAACAACGTTTGGAAACAACGTTGACAAAGGCCTGGGGGGAAAGGCAAGTACAACATGGCAACTTCTCAGTAGCAGAGGCCTTGGCTTAATTCTTAAGGCAAGAACATTGGTGTGGCATAACAAAAACAGCTTATCTCAGTGCAGCTACTTGCTGTGTGTGCAATAACTTTATAGATAGGTTAGACACCAAAGTAAGGATTTTATGGAAACTAGGCAAATAAATACAAATAATTAAAAAAACATTGGTATGTGAGGCACAAGCAGCACACAGCAGTAACAAATCTATTAGAGTTGATACAAGGCATTTACACATCAATAGTGTGGATTAGTTATACTAAAAAGAACACTGATCACGGTCATAAAGTTAGAGGGTGGATCACATTTAGCCAAATAAATGCAGAAAAAAAAAGAAATTTGATATGTTGGAGGTTCAACCACGAGCTGGGATCAGATCAGATTCATGTCTGCATGCTCAATATGCAGTCACGTCAGTCAGAAAACTTAACCAACATTTAAAAATAAACAATTCTGTTTGCAAAAGACTTTACAAAGTTGGGGCTTTACAGCAAGAAAAACGAGTGCCTCTAAAACAGCCAGTATTCAAACTGATGCTTTTATACAAAACAAAACTTGTTAGTAATTATAAGTGGTGCTGGGATGTCTTTCCTTTTTCTGCTTCCAGCATTTATGCAAAGTTGGGCTGTAGTCGTACCAGCTTCACATAATAGCTGTGTGGAAAATTCCTTCAATTATTAGGAAAGTACAAAACATATGCATCCAAATGTAAAATGAGTAACTAAAGGCCCTCTGCTGAATTCTCAAGACTAGAACCATGATTTTTCACACAATAAAACACAATCTGCTGATTCCTTCTGTTTAGATTTAGGTTCTAGAGAAATGGCATGTGCTCCATGTGCAAGATAAATATAGTGGAACTGCAATGTAAAAATATTAAACAACTGTTAAGCATTTGTGTCTTTATAAACATTAAAGGAATATTAGTGTGGCTTAAACTGTGAGATAGAGTGAGAGAACCTAACATGCTTTGTGCTTAAGAAGTGTTGCTTTATGATAGTTTTAACAGGCAGAAAATAAGTCGTTGATGCCCATTCGACAACTTGCTGGATTATTAGCTTCAAACACTGTTGCAGAGCAGATCTTCTTCCGCTTTGCATTAAACCTACACAGACACTTTATTAAAAAAGAGGCATCTGGATCCCACCATAATGTTCGGAAGACTTGCAAAACTCCTTTTGGGAGTCAAATCTTTCTGATGTGTTTTTAAACAATGGACTAAACATAAATATTCTGTGGTAAACAAGACATTTTCACAATATATGATTGATTTAATTTGGGTTGAAGCAACTTCCCTGTCAACAACCTGGAAACTAGCAAAACGTAGAACCAAAAAGAAGGCACAGAGACTTGCTTTCTTTTTATACAGTCCTGTAGAGATAAACTTATCTAGAGGATTTTCTTGAAGATCAGCTCATAATAAGCTGCGTTGGCCTCTATCACTTCCTTTAATGGCTTACTAGTATTGCAGTTAACTTATGACTGAGCCTGCTGTTAACGGCATAAAAAAGTGAGCACAGATGTGTAAAGTGAGGAGGAGGTATGGTTGTTGGGAGCTCAGGAAGGTCAATGAACCTCTGACTGCTGCAGGTGCATGCTGGTTGAGTTGGTTAAGTCGGAGGTCAAGTCTCAAAGTATTTGTAGATGGCTGTGACGTACGTCATGACACTTTGCCAATCGGGTCGCTCTGTGTGAACCATCTCATTAATGTCCTGGAAAAGAGAAGGAGATGGGTTAAACAACAGCAGGAACATGATGGCGACAGATGGAAAGTCTGCTTGTTAAAAACTAGCATAAAAACAAATGAGAGATTTTTTTTTTGCACTTTGTGGTAAAAACCATGTCCTTCCTGCAGGTAAGGTTACCAAGCAACAAAGTCACTTCATCAGTTTCCGGGCAACAGATGTGTTTAACGATGGAGTCTTTATCTTTAGCCTCTGTTATAAGAAATATTTGTTCAAATTCAAAACAAGACAGTTTAAAAAAAACCCATGTCAACTCTTGAATTTACACACAGGCAAAGAAATGAAATAAAAACAGTCAGATAACAGTTTATAATTATAAAAGAACACAAGAGTATTGCTTTGCAGTATGGGATCACAGCCAATACAAGGTAACAATAACATGATATCTTAGAGGGGACAGGGTATTATTTCTTACCCAAAATAATATGTTTAGGAAGATTATTATGCAACATAAAAATAAAGCCTCAGCATATTTTTTTTATATATATAAATCTATATATATATATAGATATATTTGCTGTAAACTACTGCAAGTTACTTGGGGTACGTCTGTATCAGTTTTGAACATTGAATGACTGAAAGTTTTGCCCATTTTCCCACAACAGCTTGGGCTCAGTGAGGTTGGATGAAGATCGTTTTTGAACAGCAGTTTCTTTCGGTCTGGACTTTGACTTTGCCAATATAACACCTGGATATGTTTATTTGTGAACCATAACAGTGTAGATTTTGCTTTATGTTTTGGATCATTGTCTTGTTGTAAGATAAACATCCAGAATGGTCCAGTATTTGGCCCCATCCATCTTCCCGGTCTCTGCTGAAGCAAAGCAAAAAAGCTGTGGCTTTGGTTTCATATCACCAGAGCACATTCTTCGGCATGTTTGGTGTCTCCCAGGTGGCAAACTTTAAACAAGACCTTTTATGCATATCCCTAAGACATGGCTTTCTTCCTTAAAGGCCTAATTTTTGCAGTATATGACTGATTGTTGTCCTGTGGACAAAGTGTTTTTCCTCATCTCTGCAGCTCATCCAGAGTGATCATGAGTCTCTTGGCTGCATCTCCGATCAGTCGTATTGTTGTGAGCTGAAAGTTTGGAGGGACAGCTGGGTCTTTGTAGATTCACAGTGGTCTGATACTCGGATTTAAACTTCTCTACACCATATCTTGCACCTGCTTGGAGTGGATGCTCTGAACTTTAAACAGACCTCTGAGATTGTCACAAAGTGATGCATTTTCACAGAGACTCGATTACACAGAGGAAGAATCCATTCTATTCATCATCTATCATTTAAGTAAACATTTGATCATTCAGAGATCCTAAATGAACTTCTGCAGTGAAAGTAAAAGGGCAGATTAATTTTGCATGCCACACTCTTCAGTTTTATTAGTTCAAGTTTAAAATATCCAATTAATTCCTTTCGACTTCATGACTGCATCCCACGTTATTGATTCTTCACAAAAAATGACAATTTTATGTCTTTATGTTTGATGCAAAGGTTGGCGAAAGCGGGTGAATACTTTCGCAAGCCACTTGCAAAAGTTCAAGGGCGACAGTGGCATCGGGTGCATGAGTTTTCCCTGCAATTAGAGGGTTGTCAGTTTGAGCCCCGGCTCTGGCTTTCAGTGTCGTCGTGTCCTTGGGCAAGACACATCACCTGCATTGATGGTGGTCAGAGGGCCGAGTGGCACCAATGTTCTGCCGGCTACAATGTAGTTTGCCACCATCAGTGTGAGTTTATGCATGAATGGGGGAATTTAGTGTAAAGCGCAATACAAGTACAGGCCATTTACCATACATAGAATTACAACAAACATAAATTCAGGGAAAAGCATGTCAACAGAGCTTACCAATGTGCATTTAATGCCGACACTCTCTGCAGCTTGGAAAGCTAAGGTGAAGTTTCTCCTCTGAGAATAAAAGTTAATATTTTAGTTCACAAATAGAAAATGATAATAGAAAATGTACAAACAAGTGGAAATCTGCTTGCCTTGTCCTGGCTTGTGAGCTCGTGGTAAGGGATGTGTGCAGGCAGATAGGTGTGCAGCAAAGCGCAGAAGGCTAAGCCATCATTCCAGCTGCTGCTGAAGTTGGTGATATCGATATTCTACAGTGATTGACAGACAAACTTTGATTAGACTGACTGATGGAAAAAGTTTTTCTTTACAACATAGGCGCCACAGTGCAGCTTTTTCTTATTACTTTTAATTAAATATTCCCATGATGACTTCTGCTGCCATAGATATTTATAAAATTATATATTGACAGAAAACAGAAACTTGGACTGGTAACAGAGGTCCATGGATCAATAGAATTCACTCTATCAATTATTGTCCTGGTATTTAAAACGGAAAAATAATAGACCTCCAGCAATCACTGACATTTCATATACCGGTAATACCATGTGCTATTCTCTGCAAATCAAACCTATCATCTTCTTAGTATGTGGTAACCAAGTGTTTTTGTCAGGTTACTAAAGAGATGTGCTTAATGTTACACACTTCCTGGAAAGAACTGAGGAACCCATGGTAACCACAACCTTTGTACCTTCAACATTAAAGAAAAAGGCCTTTGTGACACCTCCCAAGACATCCTGACATCATTCTCACACTATAATGGAACATTTTTAGTGTTCAGTCCTCCAACTCAAGCTTATTCTGCTTATTCTTATGCCTATCTCACGCAGTCTATGGGCGAGAGGCGTGGCACGCCATGCATGGGTCGCCATTCTGTTGCAGGGCAACACAGAAACACAAACACACATATAACCATGCACATACACACACATTTAAGGACAATTTAGAGCCGCCAATTAACCTTAGAGACTTAGACAACCTTTATTGTCATTCTTTATACACAGAGTGTATAAAAAACAAATTTTAATTTAGTTCAGCTTTCCAGGCAGTAGGTGAACATTTCTATTCCAAGTGCAGCAGTGATAAAATGGAAACAGTGTGGGAGGAACAAAAAGAAAAAAGACATGGTGCAAAGAAACGCATTGATATGAAAGTTCAGAGCATTAATATATATGGTGCAAATATGCAGTGTTTTTCGTTTTGGTGTTATCAGTGTGATGCAGAGTCTGTGATATAATTTAGAGTTTTTTCAACAGTTCAGCAGTCTGATGGCGGTGGGGAAGAACTTTTGCAGAATCTGATGGACCTGCATCTAATGCGGCAAAGCCTGTTCCAGAGGGCAGCAGAGAGAAGTCCATGGTGGGGTGTGAAGGGTCCTTGAAGATGTTACTGGCTCTGGACACACAGCGCTGGGATGAAATGTCTTATATGGAGGGAGGAGGAGCCCGATGATCCTCTCTGCTGTTCTCACCACTCTTCTCACTTTCTTCCAGTCTGAGGCGCTGCAGCCTCCGCACCACACAGTGAGACACCTGGTCAGAATGTGCTTTATGGTGCTTCTGTAGAAGCTGGTGAGGAAGGATGGGGGCAGGTGGACTCTCCTCATCCTCCGCAGGAGGTACTATCGCCACTGTGCCCTTTTGATCAGTGAGGTGGTGTTCATAGTAAAGTTGAGGTTGTCTGTGATTTGCACCCCCAGGAATCTGGTGCTGCTGACCACCTCTACATCTAAGCTGCTAATGACCAGTGGAGCGTGGTTAGGCCGGTTCTTTCTGCAGTCAACGATGATCTCCTTCGTCCTCTCCACGTTCAGGATCAGGCAGTTATCTCTGCACCTCCTCTCAGTAGTCCAGGTCTTTGTCATCTCTGATGAGGCCCACAACTGTGGTCTCGTCTGCAAACTTCACGATGTGATTGGTGGTGAACTTGGGGACGCAGTCGTGTGTCAACAGAGTTAACAGTAGTTAACAGGACGCAGCCCTGAGGGGAGCCTGTGCAGCTCTAGCAGCAGATTGCAGAGGGGTGTATGGAAGCCCAGCTGTTCCAGTTTTCCTATCAGATGCTGAAGTCTGCATACACAGAGATAGCCTGGTATAGAGTCTTCATTGCCTCTTTTGTATTAGCACTGGGAGGCACATATACAGCAGTAATGCTAACCACATTGAATTCTCTGGGCAGATAGAATTGTCTGCAGTTAACAGTCCTGAGCTATCTCTATAGTTATCCTGCTATAGGCTTAGATTACTGGAGGACATAGGGACCCCTATTTCTTCATTCTATCTCTATTCTCCCACTCTGCAGAATCTGTTAGTTCAATCTCTAATGTTATGCTCTCTCTGTTTTTTTCCTCATAGTAAATTTTCCTCGACTCTTCCTGTTTGGCTGTGACTTCATCCTGGAGAGAAATATCAGCTGTGCTGCTGCCATCAACACCGAGTCTGGTTCTACTCGAGGTTTCTTTCTGTTAAAAGGGAGTTTTTCCTCTCCACTGTTGCTACAAGCATGCTTAGTGTGAGGGATTGCATTCGAGTCAATGAGTCAATGCAATCAACTGGTTTGAGATTACATTTGTTGTGAATTGGTGCTATATAAATAAACTGAATTGAACAGTCAGAAACTCAATGTCTTGAGAGCAGAATCTGGCGACCCATCTACTCATGTTTTTAACCTACCACTCATGTTTTTGAACCTTTAGGACCAGTTAGGGCTCCATGGAGGAGGACCCATCCAAAGCATCCCATGCATGCTTGGGGATAATATGTAAACTGCGTAGAGAAAGACCCCAGGCTGGAATTAAACCCAGAATCTACTAAGCCCCATGTGTAATGTTATACTTGATGTGGATTTGGACTGATACCAATTACCTGGATGTAGAAAACTCCAAGAAAAAAAATACACCCCTAACAAAAAGGACAAGACACAATCAGCTGTCTTCCAGCAATATTGGTTACAATAGTTGCCATTCAAAATTTCCTCACTTTCCTTGATGGGCCCTTGGCTGGTCCCCCACAATTCCCTTTTAAACATCAATATGTGTACTAAAATATTCTGTCATGATTTGTGGACATTAGGATCTAAAGAGAAGCGTTATCTCCTGGTCAGACCCTGTAATTCAGTGAAAGGGTGAAGTCAGAGTTAAAAAATATGCACGCCCAGGAGAAGGCCAGTGGCTGGAGGTTGGAGGGGATTTTGCTGGTTGCTGCAGGGAAGTGGGCTGCCATCTGGCTGGCGTTTGATTAGGAAGGGCCATTTTGAAAGGCTGCTACTGTATATTGTTATACAAAAACCTGTAAGAAGTTTGAGTATTGCACTGCCATTTTGTTGCTAGTCAGTTTAGTTGGGACATCTATTAAGACAACATCCAGGAGAACTTAAATCTACATATGAGGTGTGATTTTCAGTTTCACTTCTTCTTTGAAGTTACAAAAAGTGACTACATAATGCAAACAAGCTTACAAATGCAACCTCTGTTGATTTTGTACTAATCACTAGGTATAGCTGCCTAGTTCCAGAAAGGATTACGAGGCTACCTACTACAGGTGCAGTTACTTATCTTCTTTTAGGCTTTAAGCATATTGTTTCATTCCTGCTTTTATCCTGTGATGGCAGCAGTCATTTCTTGGGGTCTAGTATGTTGGAGCAGTAGCTGATCTATAGCTGAGAGGAAGCGGATAAGCTCATTAGCAAAGCCAACTATGTGCTTGGATGCCCCCTCCATCTGGTGCAGGTGATAGGAGGCATTAGGACTCCAGCTAGCTCCATGTCTTATCCCCCTTACATGATTTACCAAACACTAATTTAGCTCAGATCAAGTTCAGGCTTGTTACCTGATAACCTTCAGTCTTTTTTTGGCACCACTTCAGCAAAGCATTTCTCTTGGATCCCCCATATTCCCTGGCCAGCGCTGACAATGGATCCTTTCTCTCCTCCCTGTTAGAGAGACATAGAAGAGACAAATAAGCGGGAAAAAGATTCCCTGAGCCAGAATGAGTGCTACCGCAGGTCATTCATTCCGGATGCCATCAGACTTTAATATGCGGCACTATAACTGGAATAACTTGTGCAATAATTAATGTGTAATTACTATTTAATACCCTGTGTAATAACCTGTTTTATACTTTATATTTAATACCCAGTGCAATAAATATATATATAAATACCCATTTACTGTATATAAACACCCATTTAGAACCCTGTGCAATAACCCTGTATAATAATCCTGTTAAATAATAATGCAGACAAAACAGAAGTTATAGTCTTTGGACCAGAGTCTCTGAAAAAGAAACTGATTAGCCAGTCACTTCATTTGGATGGGATTAAACTGATTTCAGATAATAAAGTAAAAAATCTTGGTGTTATTTTTGATCAGGACCTGTCATTTAAATCCCATATCAAAGAGGTTTCTAGAATTTCCTTCTTTCATCTGAGGAACATTGCAAAAATTAGAAATATCCTGTCCAGGGGTGATGCTGAGAAACTAGTCCATGCATTTGTTACTTCAAGGCTGGACTATTGTAATTCTTTACTATCAGGAAGTCCACAAACTGTAGTTAAAAGCCTTCAGCTGATCCAAAATGCTGCAGCCAGAGTTCAGATGAAAATTAAAAAGAGAGATCATATCTCTCCTATCCTGGCTTCTCTTCATTGGCTTCCTGTTAAATCAAGAATAGAATTTAAAATCCTCCTTCTCACATATAAAGCCTTAAATGGCCAAGCTCCATCTTATATCAGAGATCTGATTGTTCCTTATGTTCCTAACAGAGCACTTCGCTCTCAATCTGCAGGTTTACTAGTGGTTCCTAGAATTTCTAAAAGTAGAATGGGAGGCAGATCTTTTAGTTATCAGGCTCCTCTCCTGTGGAACCAACTACCAGTTTTAGTCCGTGAGGCAGACACCCTGTCTACTTTTAAGGCTAGGCTTAAAACTTTCATTTTTGATAAAGCTTATAGTTAGGGTGGCTCAGGTTATCCTGAGCTATCTCTATAGTTATGCTGCTATAGGCTTAGACTTTTGGAGGACATAGGGACCCCCATTTCATCATTCTGCTTCATTCTCTCTCTGTTCTCCTATTCTGCAGAATCTGTTAGTTCAATCTCTAACCTTCTGCTCTCTCTGCTTTTCCTCAGAGTAGCTTTGCCTCGTCTGTTCCTGTTTGGCTGTGACGTCATCCTGGAAAAAAACATCAGCTGTGCTGCTTCTATCAACACCCTTGTTAATAGATGTTGGAGATCGGCCTGTTTTCCAGTGTGGTCCTGTTTCTCTGACCGTGACTGAGTGGATGTGCTCTCTTCGTCCTCTGGCATGGGAGCTGCCTTGGAGCTCGTCTGCCTGGCTGTGTGTTTCCTGGACGGGGCCGCCTTTTACAGCTGCTTTTTGTATCTCTGCTTCTGTCTCCTTGAACCCCAGTCGGCCTCGGCAGATGGCCGCTCACACTGAGCCTGGTTCTGCTGGAGGTTTCTTCCTGTTAAAAGGGAGTTTTTCCTCTCCACTGTCGCTACAAGCATGCTTAGTGTGGGGGATTGTATTTGAGTCAATGAGTCAATGCAATCAACTGGTTTTCCTTAGATAGAAAACTTTGTATCAATTTGACTGTATGATCTGGTTGAACTGTAAAGTGCCTTGAGATGACATGTGTTGTGAATTTGGCGCTATATAAATAAACTGAATTGAATTGAATTAAAAAAGAGACTTCAGCTGTTATATATATATATACACTATATTGCCAAAAGTATTTGCTCACCCATCCAAATTATTGGAATCAGGTGTTCCAATCACTTCCATGGCCACAGGTGTATAAATTCAAGCACCTAGGCATGCAGACTGTTTTTACAAACATTTGTGAAAGAATGGGTCGCTCTCAGGAGCTCAGTGAATTCCAGCGTGGAACTGTGATAGGATGCCACCTGTGCAACAAATCCAGTCGTGAAATTTCCTCGCTCCTAAATATTCCACAGTCAACTGTCAGCTGTATTATAAGAAAATGGAAGTGTTTGGGAACGACAGCAACTCAGCCACGAAGTGGTAGGCCACGTAAACTGACGGAGTGGGGTCAGCGGATGCTGACGCGCATAGTGCGAAGAGGTCGCCAACTTTCTGCAGAGTCAATCACTACAGACCTCCAAACTTCATGTAGCTCAAGAACAGTGCGCAGAGAGCTTCATGGAATGGGTTTCCATGGGCGAGCAGCTGCATCCAAGCCATACATCACCAAGTGCAATGCAAAGCGTCGGATGCGGTGGTGTAAAGCACGCCGCCACTGGACTCTAGAGCAGTGGAGACGCGTTCTCTGGAGTGACGAATCGCGCTTCTCCATCTGGCAATCTGATGGACGGGTCTGGGTTTGGCGGTTGCCAGGAGAACGGTACTTGTCTGACTGCATTGTGCCAAGTGTAAAGTTTGGTGGAGGGGGGATTATGGTGTGAGGTTGTTTTTCAGGAGCTGGGCTTGGCCCCTTAGTTCCAGTGAAAGGAACTCTGAATGCTTCAGCATACCAAGACATTTTGGACAATTCCATGCTCCCAACTTTGTGGGAACAGTTTGGAGCTGGTCCCTTCCTCTTCCAACATGACTGTGCACCAGTGCACAAAGCAAGGTCCATAAAGACATGGATGACAGAGTCTGGTGTGGATGAACTTGACTGGCCTGCACAGAGTCCTGACCTCAACCCGATAGAACACCTTTGGGATGAATTAGAGCGGAGACTGAGAGCCAGGCCTTCTCGTCCAACATCAGTGTGCGACCTCACAAATGCGCTTCTGGAAGAATGGTCAAAAATTCCCATAAACACACTCCTAAACCTTGTGGACAGCCTTCCCAGAAGAGTTGAAGCTGTTCTAGCTGCAAAGGGTGGACCGACGTCATATTGAACCCTATGGATTAGGAACGGGATGTCACTTAAGCTCATATGTGAGTCAAGGCAGGTGAGCAAATACTTTTGGCAATATAGTGTATATCTCAATAAAGTCAATCCATCACAAACATCCTATGTGAAGGTCCACAGTAGTTCTATGAGCCAAGAGCATCTCTATTCAGAAGTGTGTGAGATTATTTGAATGCATAAATTCTGATTCATCAGGTAGTTTCAAACATTGAGCCCTAGTTACCACGATGTCAAGTAGCCCCTTTGAACACATCCTATGTTTACTCCTAGCACATGACATGATGCCGTAAGCTGTGGTACCTGAGGCGGCTGCGGGCTGTGGGTGTGATAGAAGCTGTGGGGGAGGAAGAGGACAGGGAGAGTGGGGAGGAAGCAGCACTCATGGCCATAAGGGAAGTGGAGGAGGCCCCATCTGAAGCCGTTATGTCCCTCTTGATTTCCTCGCTGCTCCTGCGCGACACTACAATAAAAGATTAGAGGCTCAGTTTTAAAAACTGACTTATGGTAAAAGATAAATAAATCAACTAACATCACTAACCTGAAACAGCCTTGGTGGAGTCCATTTTGGAGACCCTCTGAAGGACAGGAGGTGTGCGGCTGGTTGGGGCCCCTCTGAGGAGGTGGTCAGCTGTCGGCACATAACATTGACACCAAAAGATTTTATGACGAACTTCTGCTGGAAGTGGATGTCGGGGGGGAGTCACTGTGAGTTCATGGAATGCCGACTAGCTCACCAAGAAAACAATAAATCATTGAAGAAGTAAACAAACATCACAAACTATGGTCAAGATTGCACGTTCACACAAAACACTTGAGCCCATTAGAGTTGAGAATCAACAGAGGGAAGCAAACTTCCTATCACCGTCCTATCATCCACTATACTGCTAAACACAAACCATAATCTCAAGAGAAAAGCAGTCCTGTTTATATCAGATGAGAGTAAATGATCAATCCCAGCTTATTTCCAGGATGACATATCATCATGGCCAAAGCATTAACTGTGTTTTAATCACTGCCATGAACACAGGTTTATAAAATCAAGCAGACAGGCATGCCCACTGTTCCTGCAAACATTTGTGAAAGAATGGGTCGCTCAGGAGCTCAGTGAATCCAAGAGTGGTACCGTTATAGGATGCCATGTAGTAGAAGGCGATGGAAACGAACGGTTCAGTGGTTGCTGATGCAAAAAGTGTTGTCAACTTTCAGCAATTCTTTCAGAACTCCAAACATCATGTAAACTTTAGATTAGCTCCAGAACAGAGCCATACATCACCAAGAGCAATAGTATACAGCACACTCCCACTGGAAATGCAGCTGAGGTGCGTTCTGTGGACTCTCCTATCTAGCAATGTGATGGATGAGTCTGGTTTGCTTGTTGCCTGGAGAACAGTAGTTGCCGGTAGACTGTACCTCGCAGACCTTAACGTTGGGTGGTGGGGATTATGGTGTGGGCTTGTTTTCCAGGAGCCGGTCCTTTCCGTTTTGTCCCATTGAACTGAATGCTTCAGCACATCAAGAGACAGTCTGGACAACCCCACGGGGCCAATTTTGTGAAAACATCTTCCAATATCTTTTTAGTGCTACAGAAAGCAAGGTCCTGAATGATGAGGATGTGAGGGTTTGGTATGATTAACTTGATTTGCCACCAACATCCTCACCTAAACCAAAACACCTTTGATATAAATCAGATCAAACACTGGGAGTCAGGCCTTCATCCTCAAACACAAATGCTATTCAGAAAAAGGGTTTTAAAAAATTCCATAAACTCCTTGCTCCTTAAACTCCTTAAACAGGTTACCTTGCAAGAGTTTCAGATGAGTTTAACCTGTTATAGCTGCAACCTGATGAACGCTACATTGACCTTTTTGAATTAAGAACAGGATGTCATTTAAGTCCACCTGCAATTCAAGGCTGGTGAGAAAATCCTTCATTAGGCTTTGCCACCATTTAAGAATGATTAGGATCTGGACTTATACTGGAGCATTTAAATACAGAAATGATTATACTATTTAGCTCCAGTAGTTACCCTGCAATCACCACATCATAATGCTGTCACCACTTTGTTTTATTACAGTGAAGCTATAAGCCTTAAAAAAAGCTTATAGCTGTATTAATTACATTTCCTAATAGCTAAAATGCAGAATATTGCCTGATGTTATAGGGGTATCAAATGCACATGGAGCTTATTTACCTGGCATGGTTATGTCTGTGTAGCTAGGTCTCTTATCACTCAAGGATGAAAGGGGTTTGGTCCCGGAGATAGACCCAGCTATAGAGTGCCTCTGAAAAAACAAACAACAAAAACACTTTAAAACAATTTTACCAGAGAAAGCAAAGCTTTCTAAAAATTTAGATTGTTGCTTTAGAAAAACAATGCAGACTTTAGTTTTCTTATTTTGGTACAAACATGGAAGATATGTTTAACAGATTGAATAACTAGTTAACAAGTGACTGCTGCTGAAAAAGGAAAGCATAAAATGAAAACTATTTAACCATAGGACAGTATGGGTAAACATATTTTTTACAAAAATTATAGATTTTTAGATTAGAATGTATGCTTTTATAAGCTTGTTGCTGTTTTATCTAAACAAGAACTGGTTGCTGGTGTTGGCGAATCTTCTCTAAAACAGCCAAAAATGACACATGTAGGCAGAAAAATATACATATGACCCAACTAACATTTGGATAAATGTTGTAAAGCAGGCTTGTTTTAAACTGAGCCCTTTTATAACCTGTTTGCACTTTTTCAACAGCATGAAGGTCACAACGTTAATGACCTCTTTTATCCATTTCAGCCCTTTCTGTTCCAGTTTCAGTATTTCAGTAAAGTAATTTCCCTCTGGGATTATTAAAGTATTTCTGATTCAGTATCACAGAGCATCTTTGGCATCATGTCCCTTTGAAACGAATCAAATTTGTTGAAGTTATAACCATTTTACTCACAGAAGTTGAATAATCCTTCCACTCAGGATAAACACAAGTTAACAGCAATAATTAAAAGTCCTAGCATTATAACATTTACAGCATTGACTGTAAGCTACAACATCTTAGAAGAATCTGACTTAGTCCTTTTTTTTATATATTTCTATTCTTATATATATATAATAATTTATTTAATCTAAAATAATCTCACTGTAATGTTGGAATTAATCTAGATTAAAATCGCTCATTTGAATTCTGCCAAAGGCCTTCAGGATATTTGTGTGCTACCTCCAGAATTAAAAAGAAAATGTTTACTTTTCTATGTTTGTAAAATCACAGGTAATTTCATCTTCTTACCGTATTTTCACGACCATAAGGCGCACCGTACTAAAAGGCGCAGTCTCAGTTATGTGTCCCATTTCTGTATTTAACACACACATAAGGCGCACCGGACTATAGGGCGCATTTTTTATATACAGGTACATGTCCTCTACTACCTTTAAATAGCTCTACTGCGTATTTTAAAAATACAGCGGGCCCAAAACTGAGTATGACTGTGCTTTATTCATGTATTTATTACAAATTAATCAAACCTGCGTGCTTGCCATGAGACAGACACATCGCAGATGACACAGCGCTGTGATTACTCCTAAATTAACTTAAAATCCTGAAACCTGCCGACGGAATATGTTCGCTTTTATTGCCTGTATCCTGGTGCCTGCACTGTAAATTATTTAGATGAAAAACACCTGCCAGCCGCCGTGTGAGGCTGCTGTTGAAGGGATTTACTGTCGGTGTACCGCTGGTATGTGGCGGTCCGAGCGCCTCCGACAGAAATAGATAATCTGGATGAACTGACTGCAATTAAGTTTTCAGGTGGCCTTTCTCGCTTAAAAACATATTAAAACTACTTTATTCCCACTGATCACAGCAAATATAGCTGCAAGATTTAGATTATTTAGATGAAAAAACACCTGCCAGCCACCGCGCTGAAGAGGAAGAGACCCGCCCAGAGGCTGCTGTTGAATTAAGTTTTCAGGTAGAAAAATAGAGCGGGAGCAAAACTGAGTATGTTTGTGCTTTATTCATGTATTTATTACAAAGTATTAATCAAACCCATCAAAGTCATCATCCTCTGTTTCTGAATTAAACAGCTGCGCTAAATCAGACATGCCAATTTCCCATTCTTCGCTGTCAGTCACTTTCCGTGCAGCGCGGCTCCTCAGAAATAATGCCGGCTTTTGCGAAAGCTTGAACAATAGAGCCAGCAGACACTTTAGTCCAAGCATCTACAATCCATCCGCAAACGGTGGCGTAACTTGCCCGCTGCCTTCCACTTATCCTGAAACTGTGCTCTCCGTCTGTCATCCATCGCTCCCACGCCGCTCACAGCCTTACTTTGAACGGCCGCTTTCACACCGATGTCGAGCGCTTGAAGTTCCTTTGTCAGACCCCCGGGATAACGGCGAGCACAGCGTTCATTTGATTCATCTTTTTTTTTCACATCGGCTGTGAGATGGGCACGCAGCGATGGTGATGCGTGGAAAAAAGCACCTGGTCTCCTCACATACACCTGCCTTTCATCATCTCCCCAGCCCGTTTCATTTGCATTAATATCATATGTCATCAGAGCGCTGTGTCTGTCTCGCTGTCAGCTCCCAGATCAGCTTCTCTGATTGGTTGATGCGGCGCGTCCAGCAGCAAAACTTCAATTTTTCCATCTCGAGCAGCAGCAGCGCGTTGGCGGCGCGCTCCCGACGCGCTGCACCTGCAGCTCAAAACGCGCTGCAGGACCTTTTGCTGCACCTATACGCGCGTCAACCATTGACTTTGCATGTAAACTCGCTGCTTCTGCTGCACCTGCTGGGTCCGGTTCACACCGATGTCCAGCGGTTGAACAGCGAGCACAGGGTTAATTTGTTTCCCCATGTTTTTCACATCAGCTGTGAGATGGGCACGCATGGAGTTACATATTAACAGCGATGGTGATGAGTGGAAAAAAACACCTGGTCTCCTTACATTCAGCCACTCTTTCATCATCTCCTCAATGAGGTGGTCTCAAAAGTCGCAGTTACAACACACATAAGGCGCACCGCACATTTTGAGGGAAAAAAAAGACGTTTAAGTGCGCCTTATAGTCGTGAAAATACGGTACTTAAGATTGTGACAAAGTTATAAATACTTTTTTTGCTCATTTGTTACTGTGTTTTTGCAGCACAAAATAGTGTCCCACTTTGAGCGGCTTTCTCCGCGGCCTGCTGGTCATCTATTTTCCTCATGACAGTTCGTCTTGCAGGTAGTTTGTAAGATAGGTCACCTGTTGCCGCCTGGAGAAGAAGCTCGGGCTGGCAGCTTGTGGCTATACACTGAACAAGGAAATTGGTTAGCTTGGCTGATAGAGCTGTGCTTATAGCTGCACGTCACATTAGTTGTGGTAATTTCACGGTACACCTACACAGGTTGGAAGACTGATTTGTTCTCGCTCCCAGATATACATCCGTGCTAAATATCAAGGTGAAAGTGATCATTAACACAGACCCAGCTCCCAAACAAACTGTGAGAGTACATTAACATCAATATTTTTTAAATAAAATGCAGATAACGGCCCACCACTACAAATTATCTTTAAAATTTTTCGATGGAACTTCTTTGAAACACAGAGGAAACATCACTGCTCCCAACTTGAGGTCAGGTTTTATATATATATATATATATATATATATATATATATATATATATATATATATATATATATATATATATATTCCACTAAATTAATACTAACAATATTTATGGAAAAAAGGGAAAATCAGGGTACTTCTAGAGATAAAAATGTCAGCACCATAATAATCCAAATTGATTTTTTCCAGCACCTGCATAGGTGAAACAGCAGCTGCTGGAGGCGTCTTCATGGGACTGGGGCTTAGGGGGGTCCGAGGTAAGGGAGTAGCTGAGACCGTGGGAGCAACTGTGGCTCCATTAGACGGTGGACCTACAGAAACAGTTTGCAATTCAAATAACACATTTATTAAAATTGCATAATTGTGCCACAGGACAAGATAAAAAAGTTTATTCCAACAATAATAAAATGAAAAAACATGAAACATTGACACACACTAGCTACTATTGCTGCAAATGGTGACATCAACCAACATGAAAAGAACAGAGCATCTCTAACTGCTGTGGTACCTTGTGAGGCACTATCAAAGCTCTTGATGAGTGTTTTAACGGTGGGCGACGGCTCAGAGGATGTGGAGGATCTCCGACTGAGACCCATCCCCTGTCTAAGCGCTGCCAGGTCCCTCTCCACTGCATTCATGTAGTTGTAGACTCTGCCTCTCTCCTCCTCCTGCCTGAAAAACCAACGGCACTCTGCTGAGCTGACACACACAGATCTACACAGCTGATACACGTAATAAATAAAAAAAGATCATGTGGCCTGTTCTTGGTCGCCCTGACATGATTTGTCAGTGTGACCAGAGGATCTCCTCAAAATGTCGACCCGTTGCTCTTACTTGCGGCTCTTGACCTCGTCCAGCTCTTTGCTAAGCTTCTCGTTCTTCTCCTGGGCGTCCTGCAGCCGGCGCCGCAAGTCTCCTATCTCTTCCTGTGCTTCTGACTTGATGTCATTAGCTATGACCACAGCTGTCTGCAGATCGGCCTGAAACTGACGCCACTCCATTGACTCCTCCTGGACATTAGCAAGCAAGAAAGGATAAGCAGCTAGAAATTGGCCAAGGTGACTATTCAGGCAAAGAAGGATTATCTTAAACCCTTGTGAAGTTTATATGACAACAATGAATACAGCAGTATAAGTGAAGGTTCTTCACACCGATTGTTTTAAATCATGTCAAGCCATTTTCATTTTTTTTTTTCCGAACTGGTCCAAATCTGCAGCTTTTTAAAGTTTTAGTCTAAATCTATGCTCAGGTGGTCTAGGTAAGGTAGCTCTTGCAAAGCAAGTCACTTAGGAAGGAAGCCTGTAGGGGAGGAAAGTCCTCCAAGGCAAAGAAGAATTAGAGGAACCTTTGAAGTGAGAACCAGAATTTGGTTCACACATTTTACAAGCAATTTATTTTTGTTGAGTGGTTAACTCTGAAGAAAATAAATAGATGTTAATACATAAATAAAATCAATAAGAAAGGTCAATAAAGATAGGGTGACCAAACGTCCGTATTTCCCGGGACATATCCATATTTTATGTCCTGTTCCAGGCGTCCCGGGTTTTTTTTTTAGAAAGTGAGGAAATGTCCTGATTTTTTTAATTACCTTAATTGGACCATTAAATTTACAGGCGCCAGGGCACTGCACACGATGCTGCGTGTGATGTAATCTCAGAGCCGCGTCAGTGCAGGCAGCCCTGTTCTTAATCAGAATATAGATTGCGTGGCTGTCAGTACGCCAACAACATGCAAAAGCGTAAATGTATGTTTACCGACGATTTACAAAAGAGTTTCCCCGCTTTCAGACTTGGTCGAGACAAACGGGAGGCCTTGAGCACAGTGTGCAAAGCAGGCACATATGTCTCGGTGTCCAATGGAGGTGCAAGGAATCTGAAAAGCCACCCTGACACCGAAAGTAAAGATAGTCTATTGATATGTTTGTTCGTTTTTGGTACATTTTGAATAATTTTTGCTACACAAGAGGTATTTTTTGTTAATTAGCTCATTTGTTAATTAATTTTTTCCAATAGCCTACAGAACAGACATTATTTCGTTCATTGCTGAGGCGGAGTATCATCTGTTATTGGGAGTTGAGAGTTATTGTTAACTTTTATTGTTAAGTGAGGGATGTTTAGATGAGACATTATTTCTTTCATTGTGCTATTCATTCATTACAGGAATTGTTAAGCATTTTTAATAAATACATTTTGAATGAAATTATCGTTTGTTATTGGTGTTATTGCTGTTGACTTTTACTGAAAAGCATTTTTAATAAATCAACTGTAAATATCATGTTATTGTAGGTCTATTTATGGTCACCCTAATAAAGAGGTTAGAATAATTAACAAATATTATTCATCTAGAATGAATAATAGAACTAAAATAATTAATTCCAGATGCTCGCATCGCCTTTCTTTCATACATAAAAATTGACTCCACTCGAGTTAAATAATATTTTCTATCACTATAGCTCATTATTTGGGTAAAGTCGCTCCATAATTTATCTACAAATGTAATACCAGTGGGTGTTTTGGAGACAGACAACAGAGACAGGTTTGCAAAAATTTAAAAAGCCATGAATTTGTCAAACTTACCAAATATGTGGTTAAGTTGTTACAATTACTTTAGGATCTGTTGGTTTAAATGCAGATTAGCACAGCTGTATGATTTAAAGAAACTATGAGTTCAGATTGGTGGATAATTCAAACTCAATGCTGTGAATATGTACCTGCAGGAATAAAACCTTTATCTATATATATTTTTTAATACTCATAATATTTGTTTTAACTAATCTAACATAAATGAAATAACATCCTTCTCAGTTACACCCATTTGATAATGTAAAAAGGTATTCGACGCTACTTAGCTGTTAGCTGAATTTGTTTGCAGACTACTTGATAGGTTTGAGTATCAAATCTTCTCTTTACCCTGAGTCTTCGTTGAAGAGTCTTTATCTCTCTCTCCATGTCGTGCTTCTGGTCTTCCAGTTTTTTCACAGAATCTAAAAAAAAAAAAAAAAGAAAAAAAAGAAAGACAATTTAACTTTAGAGAAAACATCTAAGGTCATCAGATATATTTTCTATAATTTTATAAAAAGCACATTCAAAATAGAAAGTTAAGTCAGACTGGCATAGAACATTGAATATGAGCAAACAAAATCCCATTGGTTTTCTGATGATACTTTCTCAATAATTACTAGCTGACATGAGGCTGCCCTGAAACTTGATTAACACTACAGCAGCACCTTCTGCTTCCAGCCACTTACTCTCCAGATCGGAGATGATCAAGTTGTCGTGAAGTTTTAGAGCTCGGTGCTGTTCTACTTCGTCTTCCAGTTCAAAGATGGTTTCCTTCATGTCTGCTATCTCAGTCTCTTTCTCCTGTAGCTCCGCACGCCGCTTCTCCAGAGCTCGTTCCTGCTCTGTAATCTGCTGCCGCGCCTGCTCCTGGAAATCTCTGTATTCACTGTCCAGCTGCAGGGAGAGCAATATTCTTCATTAGAAGAACCAAAGGTTCTTATTTGCCATCTTACAGAGCTTAACAACACTCTTCATACCTCTTTTTCCACATTTTCCTGTATTTTATTGTGATTTTTAAAAGATGGACTCACACAAAGTAGTGCAGAATTGTGAGTTTAAGGGACAACAATGCACAGTTTTTAAACTATAAGACTTATGTATGTGTTCAACGTCTTCTATGCTGTCAGATATCCACAACTCAGTAGAGAGAATGTGTTGACGGTACAAATCTGGCCTTTATTGAAGGAGGAATCCATTTTTGAAAGGAATTCCATTTAAAAATAAGCCAAGCAATAAAGCAGACCCAGAAAACACATGGATGAATGTGCTCTGTCCAGATAAGACCAAAGATGTGTCCAACACCCATGGAGGTATACAGAAACACTGCATATTATCTTGAACACACCATAATAAAACAAGGTTAGGCTTGGTTAGTTGCTAACCTTTAGCCCCACTGCAGCACTAACAAAACCCAAATAAGAAATATTTTATGTATAAGGGTTTTAAGAATGGTTATTAAGCAGTTTTTCTGCATACTTTTCTGCAATATTTGCAACCAAGAAGCAAGGCTTTAAGAGTAATTTTAATAAGCCTTCAAATAGCAGGGTATCTACCTGCCTTCATTGTCCATATTTATGGACAGGAATCACCTATATGGCCTCATTACAAAAAAGTAAGTGAAGTTTTGCTGACGTTTGAGTCCAGGTGTGCCCAAGACACACCTGCAGCCAACCCCCTCATATTCCACTTCCATTTAGGTAACACATCTCAATTTAGATCTGTGTTTTCTGATTAATTTAAAGGCACATATACACAGAATTTAAAGTCTCTGTGAGTTAAGCTTTAAATTCAAGTCCTCTAACCTTGGTGAAAGTCTCCTGTAGCCGGCTGAGCTCAGCATGCACTTGTTCTAGCTCTCCCTGCATCTTTGCTGCCTTAGCTTCCGCCTCATCCTTCCCCAGCTGCACCCCCTCCAACAGTTGGCAGATGTCGTTCTTGTCCCCAGCAGTGTGCAGCAAGTACAGCTCGGCAACCCTCTGCCTCTCCTGGTCCAGCTGGGCTCTGCAGCGGTTCAGTTCTGCCTGGTCATTGCTCACCGCCACCTTGTACTCGTCCAACGTGGCTTCTAAGGCGGCACGATCCTGTCTTTCTGATTCAATGATGCGTTCCATTTGGTGGTTTCTCTCCTTCAGTGCTGCAATAATCTCCTGGGCCTCAGCATTATCCTGCTCAGCCATCTTCAGCGTGTTGGACAGATGTTGCTGCACGCCCAGCAGCTGCTCTCTCTCAAAGCGGGCATTGTCTGCCAGATCTCCGTAACGCTGCTCCAGCTCCATGTAGCGCCCACTCTTGATGTCCTCCTCCAGCACGTAGGAGATATGATGTTCATCCAATAGAGAGCGTAGGTACTCAATCTGTCTCCCATACAGCTCTAACTTGTCACTCTGTTGGCACAAGGACTCCATGAGGATGACCTTCTCCTCTCCGAGCCGTTCATTCTCTCCATTCAGTTCCTGGGTAATTTGCTGCAGATCAGCCAGCTCCTGCAGCGTGGCCTGGAGCTCCTCAGCAGTGCTGTGCTGGTTCTCCTCCATTTGGTGGATGCGCTCCGTCAAACAGGCCACTGACACCTCGCTGGCATTGCCGCTGCTGTCCCTTCGTGAGCGCTCTGTGCTTGGAGCACAGTCTGACTCGGATGATGAGGAAGCCCCAGAGGGTGCGTCCAGCGCATCGTCACTGGAGGTGACAGCTTGGTAGACCTCACTGGATTCACTGTCCAGGTTGTCTGCTGAACCTCCATGCTGATGCCCCGTGAGCAGGTCCTCCAGAGACCCAGGGGCAGAGCCTTCCACTGATGACGTCAGGGTACCTGTACAGCCTCCGTCACTGTGTGCCCCGCTGGCTGACAGGTCCGGACTCAAGGAGGGGTAGCTGAACTGCTTATCTGAGCTATCCAGCCTTTGCTCCAGAGAGAAGCCCAGCGCATTTAGGCGGTCTTTCAACATGCGGTTCTCGCTCTTTAACAGGTTAAGCTCCTCTCTGATGGCTTGATTTTGCTCTTGTAAGAGAATCAAAGTGGACTCAACATCAGCGGCCGTAATTGCTGAAAATAGGGGCTTCTCTTCGTCTCCGGCCTCCTGCTCTAAAGCCTCCTTTCCCCCGAGGCCAAGCTGGGCCCTCATGTCCCTCAGTTCAGTGCGGAGGTGGAGGATCTCCACATCTTTGCTCTTTGCCAGACCCAACAAATCTTTCACTTTGGCTTCTAAAGCAACCTTATCACTGATCTGACCATCAGACTTAGACTTGCTCATGCGGCCCTCTGGTTCCACCACCGTCTGGCTCCGGGAGCGCTTTCCCGTAGCAACATCTGCAGATGTAGCCACTGATACTGACTGCTTTTTAGCAGCTGAACTACGGGATGTCCGGAGACGATCCCGTGAAGAATTAGGTTCTTTGGAAGATACTGATGTTGTACGTTTAGAAAGAGACCCTATAAAGACATATGAGGAAATATGTGAAAATTAAACTAAAGTCAACCAGAATCATGTTCATATGAATTGGACCTCAGATACCTGATGTCGTCTTTGGCTTGATTTCTTGGTTATTTGGGCTACTTGCAATAGAGGCGGTCTTCTTGGTCTTGCTGACAGGATTCCCTCCAGCCATGGTGGCTAAAAGATCATCATTGCTTTTCACCTGAAACGGTAAAAACAACATTATCACAAAAAAGAATGAACAAAATCTAATTCAGCCATATTCACAGCATATTTTACCTTATTCAGAGGAGCTGCACTTTTGGCTGAGGACTTTCCGGCACCACCAGCGTCAGATTTCCCTCGTTCTGCCCCGATTTTACTCGTCACCGGTCGGGTCGACTTCTTCATACTGAGCTCTCTGATGATGACGCATTTACAACCCCAGCTAAAACAAAAGGAAGGCTTGTGTCAAGACATCTTGATGAGGGTTCAGTTTTTTAACACATAGGAAAACTGGAAGCTGAAGCAATGAGTCACTGTTGTTTAAAAGTCACTGAAGAAATACAGCAGACAGCTCAATAAGAAAGCTGCTGCGAAGTTTAAAGCAGGGCAAGTTTATAAAACAACATCCGATGCTTTGATCAATTAAATTAAGGTTGTTCATTATACACCTGCAAACCTGTCAAGCTATGGCTTCAAGCAGTGGCAGCACTAGACAAAATTTACAAGGGGGCGGTGTTTCTTCATGGGGAAACAACAAAAGAATAACAAAAACACACACACAAAAATAAAAAGAAACAGGGCAAGAACACATTGTCTACTATATTATGTGTATATTATGTGCCAAGCTTGAGGATTCCTGACCTATGATATGAAAACTGGGATTCTTTCTTGCAAGCTCTAAAGTAACTTTAAATGGGAAATATAAAAATAGGTCCTAGGGATGTATCAATTCTAGTCTCTTCTTTTAGCGCATATAATAAAAAAAAGTATTACACACTAAAAACTGAAAATTATTTTCCTGGAATTTAAGATAATTATCATGAAATTTTGTTTTTAAATACAAAACTATCAGATATTGGAACTCTGATTTGAAATTAATTATTGAAAGTTTTTTTTATATATTTAAAATAATATTTTCCATTGGCAAATTGTCTAACTTACCTGCTCAAACCAAACTTAAGAAAAATTACTTATATTTCAATTTTTCAATTCAATTCAATTCAGTTTATTCATATAGCGCAGGCATACCCAAAGTCAGTCCTCCAGGGCCGCTGTCCTGCAGGTTTTAGAGGTTTCCCTGCTCCAGTTAAGCTGATTTACATTAATAGTTGATTAACAGGTTTTGCTTAACTGCGATCATTAGAATCAGCTGTGCTAAAACAGAGAAACCTCTAAAACAGGGGTAACCAATTAAAAATCAGCGGGGTCCAAATAAAGAAAACCATCAACTAGCAACGGTCAGGAGACATTTTTAATTAGCTGTTACTTTTAACAGAATTTAACACTGAAATAAAATTAGGTGTTTAAAAAATAGAACATTTTTCCATTTTAAAATCTAAAGTGATTTTAAAATTTAAAGTGATTTTTTTAAGTAGAGAACAACAATTTTTCAGTTCAGTTCATATAGTAACAACAATCTGTTTTTAATATATTTTAACTACAAATTAGAGCATAATTGTTTTATATTTGAAAAACTAACAATATTTATTTAAAAGATTGGATGCAAACTATTGATACTTCAACAGACCACAAAGCAGATTTCTTATCTCCATCAGAAGCCACACATGTGCTGAATGCTGATGGAGATTTTTTAAAATCTGTCATATTAAATTAAGCATTCTTTTCTGCATGTTTTGCTCCTATGAATGTAATGATAATATCGCACATGCTCTCCTAAAGCTCCAAGGATAAGTCAGAGTGCAGCAATAAGGGAGGAACAGTGGAGGCTGTAGGCTTTGCTTTGCAGGAGGTCTGGAGCGCTGCGGGGTGGAGCGGTGACGGAGGATGTGGGATTTCGGGGTAAGAGGAGAAGCGGCGGGAAGTGATTTTTAGACACTGTTGTCAGACAAAATGTGGTAATTTATAAATGTTTTAAATCAGGTTGGGTCTGGATTAGCCAGCTAATCCATGACCTCTGTTCTAAAACCTGCAGGACAGCGGCCCTCCAGGACTGACTTTGGGGATGCCTAATATAGCGCATCTTAATGCACTTTACAGAGACAATTCAACCAGATCATACAGTATAATGGGTTCAAAGTTTTCTATCTAAACCAGCTGAGCGCATCGACTCATTGACAGCGATTCCTCACACCAAGCATGCTTGTAGCGACAGTGGAGATAAAAAAAACCCATTTAACAGGAAGAAACCTCCAGCAGAACCAGGGTCGATGCGAGTGGCCTTTGAACTGGGGTTCAAAGAGATAATAGTAGTATATGTATATGTTTGTAGTTCCGGGACTAGGAGCCAGCACCAGGTATACAGGTGTACTGGTCCTGGCTGGCCCCTGTCTATGCTGCCAGACCAAACAAAGTGAGCTTAATCCAGACACAGGGCAAGTAGGCCACAAGAGTATTGGAGCCACACTAAGACTTGTTTTAAATTAAGTGAACAGAGTGGAAATTAGCTATCTCGCCTGCCATTAGAGGGTGCTACTGCTGCAGCTACTGAGATGTATCGTGTTCACTTCATGTTCTGACTGATGAGTAGCATGCTGTTCAGGCTATCTCCGTCTAAATTAAGTTATTTTCTTTTTCTGTGATATCTCTGTATCTAAGCAACTAATTCTCCAAAAACACTTTTAAACATAGCTCCTTCTGCTGGTGAAGATTTCTAGTCATTCCACAAAAGTCAAAAGAAAATCCACTGGACTTTTTTTCCAAGTTTGAAGACGTTTTGCTTCCAAACCAGGCGACTGACACTGAGGCTGGCAGCATGTCTTCGAATGCAACAACAGAGAAGAAAAAAAACAGTTTTATCTACCGACTAAAGAATGAGAAAGCATCAAGCTTATTGCAGTTGTCAATTATAATAAGAACCTCATTCTAAAACTTGAACTGAACCAGGTAAAAAACTAACCAATATTTATTTCAAATCCGTTTTATATGATCAACATTAGATTCAATGCAACACCAGGAGATACGATTCCTTCCCTAATAAACAGAAAGGAAGCAATCACAGTGTTCATTCTGGCTGGGATAGTTTGACAAAACAATAATGAAAGATATTCTTATATTCTAATGCCACAAAAAGTAAAAAGAGTAAATTAGGATACAACAGAAAAAAAAAATTGCTTGAACAGCAAATATTTTGGAGATGTATCAAAAGGAAAAGGTGAACTGAAATATTTTACTGGGCACAGGAAGCAAAGCTTCAATCTGCATGCAAGTCAGTGCTGTGTTGTTTTCTACTCTCCAAAAACTGTATGTTTGGATATGGTTAGAAAAAATAATCAGGCCTTAAATCAGGCTGGCCAATATATCTCCAGCAGACCATTTAAATATTTTAGGGCTGCAACTAACAATTATTTTGCCAATCAATGAATCTGTTCATTATTTTTTCATTTAATCCACTAACAATCAAATAGCCAAAAGTTCCTTATAGAAGGATTTTAAAGGAAATTAAACCAAGTGAAACCAAAACTTTTTCAATTGAAGAGTTCTGGATAGAGAATATTGCTGCAAAATGCAAAATATAATTTTTACACTTTTGGTATGGTCACCGCTCTAACTAGGCTTCTCTGTTAGCTAAAGGCATGATTTATAGTCTCTATACTGCAGTTAACAATGGATTGATTACTAAATTAGTTGATGATTATTTCAATAATAGATTTATCTGATTGTTTCAGCATTAGAATAGTTAGGAAGGTTTTTTTGAGAAACAGTATATTCATTTCTGGAGAAGCCACATGGATCAACAGCTTAGGTACAGTAGGAGAATCTGTTTACATCATTGTTGCTAATATTATGCACCTAAGCGTCTATTTTATGGTCAAAGTGGAATTTCTTTGGGCTGTGAAACCGAAAACCGCCCAGAACTTTTTCCCCAGATATAAAATCAGAGGTTATATAGTGGAGTTTATGTCTTAAAAACTTAAAGTTTAACTTTGCTACAAAGCAGAACTGATTCTGTGTCTGAAAAAAAGACATTTTCTTTAAAGCTACAGTGTGTAATAATTACAGGGATATACAGTCAGAAATGTAATATATTATACATAACTATATTATTTATCATCATCTACGAGCTCAGCCTCTTAACCTTAATATCTGCGTTGCCTTAGAATTCTTTATTTATAATTACATAGGAGCGGGTCTCGCAGCCATGGAGGCAGACATCTTTGCGCTACGGCAGCGCAGAGCCAACAAACTAGAGATTGAGAGATCGCCATTACGCTCGAAAGTAACTACGGCAAGTTGAGAGAGATGAACTGAGACGGTACTGAACAATAGATGTCAGTATTATGCCTGAGAATACTATCTGTAAAATTATCTATGTAAACAAACCTCATCACTTGAGAAGGTAGGTGATGCGGACGTCGTGGAAGACATTTTGTCCCGTAACGGTCGCCACGGGGGGGAGAAGCGGTGGGGGGGAGATGTTCATGTTGCTGCAGCCTGCAGTCTGGACGTTAGATGTCGCTAAAAATTACACACTGTAGCTTTAACTATGTAGGTTATAAACAGACATTAAGAATTGCAAATATCACAAGTACTGCATCAAGAAGAAGCTGAGCTATAAGAACAACCAAAAACAGGTGGGAAGGAGTCAGAACCACCAGAACGACACTGAAACAGACAGCAGATAAATGGGTCTGATGAAGATACATGGCTGATGATTATTTGAGTGAAGCTTTTGTTGGCAAGAATGAAGAAGTCTAAAACTGCATTTACAAGCCTGTAAAAGGCACCAGTTGTTGTTCTTGCAGACGTTTAGCTAAAGAAAATATGAACTTCAATTCTAAAGTATAGAAAATTTCCCAAAACACACTTATCTGCTGAATACAATATGGTGCCTTAAGCTCATATTTTGGAACATTCTGGCCGTGTACCCTGACTTGATCCCAAGTTAGCATACTTAGGCTTCCATGCACACACACACACACCATCAAAACAAAGAGGAAAAGTACTGACATTTGCACTCAACGAATAGCCAGTTCTCCGAATAGCTGAATGCATGTCAAAGCAGATGTCTGAAATTGAGCTGCTAGGTGGAGCCCTTTTGATTCGGCCTGAAAAAACATGGGAGTGATCGTGGGGGACCAACAGAGCAGATAAATTAGACACAGTCAGCAGGCTTCTCCCTTCCCACACAGCCTAAAACTAAGCTTCCTTCATTACCCTGCAGATAACTGATCCATAACTGCCATGTCCACTTCATGCTAATGGTGTTTCACTGTAAACCTCTGAGGTGTAAGGCATTGTTTAGATTGGACCTACAGAATCAGAAATACTTTAATAATCCCAGAGGGAAATTAGCAGGCATCAGGGAGCGCCAATTTTAATGAAGAAATTTAAAAAAATTATAATTTGAGAAAGCAATTAAAAGATCGAGCAACAGTGCTACAGCTGCAAGGAGAGGAAGATGGCGAAGGTAAAGATCGCTGCTTGAGTATCTGCGGAAGTTTCTATGCAGTCACCTATGACAGGCTGTTTCAACATTTATAAAAAGCACTCTCCTCTCTATTGTTCCATTTTTACATCACTAAAATAGGATTCTTCCTGGTCAAAAATCACATTCCTATTCAGAACTGTAATAAAAGATTTACTAAATTATTATTTTGCAGCAGAAACTGAATTTAACAAAGTAAGAAAACAAAATTGGGATAGTAAGAACTAAGTTTTATATTTATAAAATGTGTAAACAATTATATTATATATATATATATATATATATATATATATATATATATATATATATATATATATATATATACACACACACAATTGTTTACACATTTTAAGAGGCCGTTTTGACATTTATCAGCTTGACTAACAATGTATTTATGATATCTGAATATCAGTCAAACTAATGCATATCAAAATGGCCTGCCATAGTCTGCTGAATCTAGGATAACATCACTGGGAAAACTAGTTTATGGCTTGAATGGTAGTGGATTAATGTAACACGTAGCCAACATTTCGTAGGAACCAGTCAGCTACTGGTTGTGACAGGTTAGAGACGTGCAGCCCAGACTAAGTTTTTTTTTTCAGTAAGAATGGAATACTGAGAAAAAATGTTGACAAAGGATGAAACAAGGAATGCCCTGAAGAGGTTTTTAGGTGACTTTTCAAAAAGCTGTCTTAATTTATCCCTAGAAGGACTGTTCAGCATCCTCCATTACCTCAAGGGCAGACACTGGTCAGTGCCTGCCTCTCCCCAGCACGGGTGCTCTCTGCACAATTAAAAGTAAGTACAGCGAAATCCTAATGTGATCCTCTTAATGATTAGCCTAATAAACCAGACTATATGTGAGATTACCTGTGCAATTTAGTCTGGCCCCGATGAATGAGACATCGGAAGATTGTTGATAAGAACAACCCGTTGTCTTTAAAACCACCGTCTGTGCCTATTGGCTACGCTCTGACCAACGAGCGCAACTGACTGTGGTTAAATAAAATTAAAAATGAATGAGCGTAGAGCCCCTTTCTGCTCACGATTCAACGAAAACCCAAAGTCTAATCCTTACAAAGCTGAGTCAAACGAGAACTGTTCAATAGTTGTCATCTTCCTTGTTGTGCTTTCTTCAGCGTGACGCAGCTTTGTCGTCACGCCCTCAAAACCCCGACCGATTTGTATCCAAATATTCAAAACATATCTCTGCGTTATGATTGGCCAGCCAGTTCTAGGGCCTGGGGCATTGATAGAGGGTAGACCAACTCACAGCCAAAAATGATTTTGGCCGCTGACGGGTGGGGCAAGTTTACTAGGCTAACCTATGATTAGAAGCACACTACTCCTTTCTGTGCTTCCAGGGCTTTTTCAAAATTCATGCTCTCTTCAAGCCGATTGGAAGGTTTGGCATAGAGAACAATTTAGCAGCAGTCTTTAATGTTATGTTTAACCCATGCCTTTATTATGAAGTGTCGACAACGAAATATTAATGGGAAATGCTTTGTAGTTGCCATGGGTAACAACAGGGAAGTGATTAACTAAAAATGTGAAACAATCATTCCTCAGACTAAATAAGGTTAAATTCAGTATAAGCAAAGGAATGCCATATTATGTTATGCAGTAACATATTTAGAAAAGTAGCGCAACACCAAGTTCTGGTCAAATGGTGAAGTCCTCCACCTAACTTAAAAAATGCTAAAACTAAAACAGAACAAACAACAGTTTTGATTGCACACATCTGCACTTAAGTAAAACAAACCAAAGTAGGCTACTTCCTTAATGGGAGGATGGTGACCTCTGGATGACCAAAAACAATCTTTATCATCTCTGAAACAAAAGTGGGCACAACTTATTTTTTAATCATTTTTAATGGCTATTTCGACTTCATAAACTTTTACAAACGGAGCACAAAATCTTCAGTCAAATTTTCTGAGGGTTTTTTTTTCCACGTGGGTGGGATGTCAACTTCACGCAGCTAGAGCTTCTCTCATTTGATGACGCTGCCCGCGGTGTAAACACTGTCTATCTGAATGGAACAGCGTTGAACTCCTTAAGAACCGAAGCAAAACGAATAACTCGCTAATCTTCACTGGTGCACACATTATGTGGAAAGAAAACGGGGTCACTCCTGGTATAGTAAAACAATAGGTAACCCTAAATAAAGGATATAACCATCAGCTATGTATTTCTCCCGCGAGGCAGGATCTTATCAACTTCCTGTTTGTTTTACAGCTTTCAAAACAAAAGCATGAAGCGAGACACGTAAGCAAACTTGGGAATACATTTTCCATAAAGTATAACAGTAACGTCTAACTATAATATACAAATACAATAAAAGCATAAATGACAATTATATAGCACATAGTACGTAGGCACTATGACTAGCAGCTAAAAACCATTTACACCACCTTTCAATGTTAGGTTTTAAACTAATTTTACAGCAAAGATCAACAACGGGTTCAACCAGGCTGCCTTCAAGGCATAGTTGGAATTCCACAATAGATCTCATACTCCACATACAACTCATGGTGAAGCTACGTGACAATATCACGCACTTATTCTGAAATTCTTCAGCATTACTCAAAAATGAATTAGCTAACTTGACAGCTGAACCAAGAACCCCTCTAATAGATAATAGTCAATGTTTCTTGTTTTATAAAAGCTACAGACATGAAACCAGGGTGTTGTAATAAATTTTGTTGAATTTTAAAGCTGGGATTTGGTTCTTATTTTAAGTTAGTTAGAGAACTTTTGGTGGTTAATGCTAATATTATGCTAGCATGGCTAGCATAGCCAGGGCTAAAATACAGGCTTCTTGACAGCAAACTGATAAAAATTGAAAACCATACCTTTGGTCATTCTAATCTTTTCAACTTCAAACTTTGATTAAGGCCTGATGGAGATCCATTAGCAGCTCCGGACAGTCAACAGATCCAACAACTGGAGAAGGCAGCATCGGTGTTTCGGCTGTTTTTTTCTTCTGACCCCCTCCCCTCCCCTCCCGTCCCTGGTTTCATCAGCTCAGCATCAGACTGCACAGGAGGGGCTCAAACACCATTATCATAAAGCCTGACAAAGTTCAGGCTAATTAAAATGTACTAAATCAAGGACAGAGTAAGACCAAAAATAAATAGAAATAAACGTAAAACTATAATTTATTTATGAACCTAATACTAAAGACAAAATAAAATAAAATACTAAAGACTAAGGTATGAAAATAGAGAATTTGTCGTTTTAAGGTATTTTTTGTGTGGCAATACTTCTCTGCAATAAATCCACCATGACAGTGTATTTTTTCTGAAACAGGTGCCACATTTGTAAGGAAAATGCATGTGGGTTTCCCTGTTCAGTATAAAAAGAAAAAAAACATTTTATGCTCCAACTGCATTTGGTGGAGGCATTGTGATAGTGTGAATAAGCCTCTCCAAAAACAAGTTCTTATACCATTAACAGAGGTGTCAAGTAACAAAGCACAAATATTTTGTTACTATACTTAAGTACATTTTTTAGGTATCTATACTTTACTCCATTACTTATTTTTCTTCATACTTCTGACTTCTACTCATTACATTTTCACACATCTGTACTTTCTATTCCTTACATTTTAAAACAAATGTTACTCATTACTCTTGGCCTCGGTTTAATGTTTATAAATATTTGCAGATCATTGGCTCCATCCACATCTAGTGAAAACTAGTGTAACTGGATGAGTCATAGAACGCAAACACTCATTGGTTAGCCAATGGAAATCATCAGAAGCAAGCAGGTGTTCTTCACACTGCAAAAGCGAATTGTCTATGCCATGCTACAATGCTGGATTCAGAAAAACACTAAATGTCTTAAAGGTCAGACACAGGCGAGAGCGTATCAGAGATGGAGACGGAGACCAACAAGACCTCCCTCATCCTTGGCCCTATCTCAAATCATTTTTCGAAATAGTCAAAAAATTGAGCTTTCAATTCATATAGTGGCATCTGACAGTTTTTTTAAGGTTACTTTATAATTTTATACTTTAAGTAGTTGTTGGAGCACATAGTTTTTCACTTTTACTTGAGTAAAGAGATCAAGTTGATACTTCAATTTTTACCAGAATGTTTTTAAACTAGTATCTATACTTCTACTTAAGTAACAAATGTGTGCACTTTTGACACCACTGATCATTAATGACCAAAATATAACAATGGAGGGAAAATCCTAGATGAGCTTCCCAAACCAAAGGTCATCTTAATATTTCAACTCCTTTTAACCAAAATTTGTCTGCCAATATACCAGTGCCTGCAGTTCTGACCTCCCTTGTTCAGAGCACTGGTGTGAACAGTTGTGGGGTTATCTTCATTCCAGGGTGACCAATGCAACCACTCTGGTTGTGTTGCAACAAATGCTAATTGTGGAATGTAGGAATTCCCATAGCAATTGTGATCAAGCTGGTTTCCAGGAGGAGGAGGAGGTGCCGGGATGTTGTACGTGTGTACCCTTTTTCCCAAGCACTACTGAGGACCATGTTTGAACAATAAGTCTGGTTTCCTATATGTCTCCAGTCTTCAAAGTTGAATCATCTAATCTGGGGCAGAATAAGCTTTTTTCTAAGCTATTTGATGATGACGGTTGAATATGAACAATTTTTATAAACAAAACCCACATTTTTAGATCTTTGGCTCAACCAACGGATGAATTTTATGGAATTACTATTCCAGAGAAAAAAGTATAACTTTGTAGTGTGGTGAATTTTATGCCTACATTTGGACTTGAAGGGAATGGGAGTGACTGCTTGTCCTTTCAATTTTATTAGAAGGGGAGGACAAATCATCCATATTAAGACAATAGGAGACCTGAAACATTTCAGTTAGTTTGCAATGAATCTAAAATATATGTATGTTCATGTTTGATCATTACAATATGGAAAAATAATAAACTTTATCACAATATGCTAATATTTTGAGAAGGACCTGCATAAGGGGCTGGATTTGCAAAAAGTTCTTGAGTGCTTGTTTTTTCTTAGTAAGCAATAGCTTCAGATCACTTGGGATTGGTCACGCTCAGTCATTTCATTGATGTCTTCTCCATTTGGCTGACACAGTGCATCCCAGTCTTTAGTCTCAATATAACCTTGCAGGGCTTCTTCAGCTTCCTGTGACCATCTTCTTGCTGCTCTTTTTAATGCAGGTTATCTCTTATAAAGAGGCTTGCACTCGGAGCACAGTAAAAAAAAGACTGTGATCTGAATTTCCTAGGAAAAGGTCAAAATATGGCCAAAAACCAACTGCCACAACAGTTCAATATCTTGGCAGCAGTGACAAATTCAATTCAATTTCGATTCAGTTTATTTATGTAATGCCAATTCAACAGCACGTGATTTCAAGGCAGTTTACAAAGACAATTCAACCTGATGATAAAGTCAGATTGTTTGCTGGTTGCGTTGATTCATCGACTCAAAAGCAATCTCTTGTTCACAAGCACTACCAATCTACCTCCCTTGAGTTTTCCAGTCTTCTTTAAATATCTGTCTGCTGGTATGGTCGTAAAGCCTGGCAGAGAGACACTGGAATCTGAGATTCTGCAGACACGTTTCAGTAAAACACATAATGCTGCATTGCCGATATTCTAACAGGTTTCTTGCTAGTGCTTGGAGCTCATCTAACTGTTTCCTAAAGATCTTACATTGCCCTAAATGACTGATTAAATAGGTGGTTTAAATTTGTTGTTCCTCACTCTTCTCCTTGCATCCATGGCGCCTCCTTTTCAACTCAGCTGGTACTTGCGGAAGTACTGTAGCTGAAGTATTATTTAAGCTTTAGATATGTTAATTAGCTGCCACTGGGTGTAAAAAAAAAAAGCAACTTGCTATGGTTGCTGTGGTTACGCATTATAATAAGTATCCAAAAAGGTGAAAAAAAGTCTGTAGAAATCCTTCCAGTTTCATAGCATTCAAACCAGAGGCTTAAACATCAGGAAAATAAAAACCTGATCCAAAAATGGAGAACTAATGTTCTCATAGTCAAACTAGCTGAGTTTTAGTCTGTTTGGGTGAGTGTCTGACTACAGAGGGGTGATTGCCTTCACTCCTTCAGGAAATAAACCCTTTTTTTTTTAGGCTGTTTCAAATTTACTCTTCCTGTATATTTATCCTGATTGAAGTGGGACAAGCTGTGCATTGCCTGGCATTTTAACCATTTATCTTTTTAAGCTGAATGTATTTTATGTTGTTTTAATTACACTGTTATCATCATACCTGCTGGTATTCCAAATGGACATTATTGAATGTATTAACTGGCCATCTGGCCTATCTTGGACAATCTCAGAAGCCAGTTAAACTGACTCTTGGGGTGTTACTCCTTTTCTTTCAAACTAGTCATTTAGTCTATCTTTTGTTTATTTTCTAATAGCGTGTAGCGTTTGCATAGATGTTAGATTTCTGTAATCCTGAATTATGAGAATAAAGACGTCATTGTTTAACTTGCAGTGGTTTGTGATTCATATATATATACATACCCGGATGGTTTATCACTCAGGCCAGATCCACCCTGTTTTGGTAATAGTGTGAATAAACAGAGACAAATAGTTCTTTGATAATTAATAGCTCCCAGAGATGGGAAGTAACGAAGTACAAATACTTCGTTACTGTACTCAAGTAGATTTTTCTGATATTTTTACTTTACTTTACTACTTATTTTTCTGGCGACTTTTTACTTCTACTCCTTACATTTTTACACAAATATCTGTACTTTCTACTCCTTACATTTTAAAAAATTGGCTCGTTACTTTAGTTTTGAATCATTTCAATGGAGTTACCGTTATTATTTTTCACGTCATCAATACCAAATTCAATCTAATTGGATGGGAATCTACGTTGCATTTGACGCACCACTACAAGATGAATCGACAGATTCGGCGGTATTCATTGGCGGCAAATCATTGCAGCTTAGTGGCGGTGGCGTTAGCATAGTAGCATGGACGACGGGATGATTGAAAATGAACACAACGGAGATCTAGTCCTATTGGCAGACATCCATTTAAAATGTAAGCAACGGCATGAAAAAAGTGGTTTCTACTTTTACTTTTATACTTTAAGTAAATTTACAAGCCTGTACTTTGTTACTTTTACTTGAGTAAAGAAGTTTAATCAGTACTTTCACTTTTACCAGAGTATTTTTTAACACAAGTACAGGTGCTGGTCATAAAATTAGAATATCATGAAAAAGTAGATTGATTTCAGTAATTCCATTTAAAAAGTGAAACTTGTATATTATATTCATACATTACATACAAACTCATATATTTCAGATGTTTATTTTGTTTAATTTTGATGATTACAAATGACAACAAATGAAAATCTCAAATTCATCATATCAGAAAATTAGAATATTACTGAAGACCAATAAAAACAAAGGATTTATAGAAATGTTGGCCAACTGAAAAGTATGAACATGAAAAGTATGAGCATGTACAGCACTCAGTATTTAGTTGGGCCTCCTTTGGCCTGTATTACTGCAGCAATGCGGCGTGGCATGGAGTCGATCAGTCTGTGGCACTGCTCAGGTGTTATGATAGCCCAGGTTGCTCTAATAGTGGCTTTTAGCTCTTCTGAACTGTTGGGTCTGGTGTATTGCATCTTCTTCTTCACAATACCCCATAGATTTTCTATGGGGTTAAGGTCAGGAGAGTTTGCTGGCCAATTAAGAACAGGGATACCATGGTCCTTCAACCAGGTACTGGTAGCTTTGGCACTGTGTGCAGGTGCCAAGTCCTGTTGGAAAATGAAATCTGCATCTCCAAAAAGTTGGTCAGCTGCAGGAAGCATGAAGTGCTCTAAAACTTCCTGGTATGTGGCTGCGTTGACCCTGGACCTCAGAAAACACAATGGACCAACACCAGCAGATGACATGGCACCCCAAACCATCACTGACTGTGGAAACTTTACACTGGACTTCAAGCAACGTGGATGAAGTGCCTCTCTTCTTTTCCTCCAGACTCTGGGACCTTGATTTCCAAAGGAAATGCAAAATTTACTTTCATCAGAGAACATGACTTTGGACCACTCACCAGCAGTCCAGTCCTGTTTCTCTTTAGCCCAGGCAAGACGCTTCTGACGCTGTCTGTGGTTCAAGAGTGGCTTGACACAAGGAATGCGACAGCAGAAACCCATGTCTTTCATACGTCTGTGTGTGGTGGTTCTTGAAGCACTCACTCCAGCTGCAGTCCACTCTTTGTGAATCTCCCCCACATTTTTGAATGGGTTTTGTTTCACAATCCTCTCCAGGGTGCGGTTATCTCTCTTGCTTATACACTTTTTTCGACCACATCTTTTCCTTCCCTTCGCCTCTCTATTAATGTGCTTGGACACTGAGCTCTGTGAACAGCCAGCCTCTTTAGCGATGACCTTTTGTGTCTTGCCCTCCTTGTGCAAGGTGTCGATGGTCGTCTTTTGGACAACTGTCAAGTCAGCAGTCTTCCCTATGATTGTGTAGCCTATAGAACTAGACTGAAAGACCATTTAAAGGCTTTTGCAGGTGGTTTGAGTTAATTAGCTGATTAGAGTGTGGCACCAGGGGCCATCAATTTTGAACCTTTTCACAATATTCTAATTTTCTGATATGATGAATTTGATATTTTCATTTGTTGTCATTTGTAATCATCAAAATTAAACAAAATAAACATCTGAAATATATGAGTTTGTATGTAATGTATGAATATAATATACAAGTTTCACTTTTTAAATGGAATTACTGAAATCAATCTACTTTTTCATGATATTCTAATTTTATGACCAGCACCTGTATGTGTACTTTTACTCAAGTACGGAAAGTGAGTACTTTTGCCATCTCTGATAGCTCCACTGATAACCTAGCCTAGGTCACTAAATCAGTGGATACCTGGATTTTAGCAGCCGGTCCAGGAACCATCCAGAAGGAAAAGGCATAAACCCTGGTAAGTAAGCAAATTAGAGCTACAATTATTCAACTAAGAACACTTCACATCTGATTTTGAATACGGTAAGTTAAATAATTAACTATAACTTCAGTTCTGGTTAATCATTTATTCATTATCTGCAGGATATCATTTTGCACAACAAGAGTCAGAGGATTTTCATGAGCCTTTTTTAAAATACCTGCCCTCTCCACTTAAAAAAAAAATGTGTGCGCGAGGACATGCACGAGTCCATATCTCCTTGGGCACGCTCTGTTTAAAAGTTGTTGTTCTCATAGCTCATACAAGCTTACTGTGCCCGAATGTCCGCCCTAATACCTGAATCCCTCAATTACTATGTAGAGCAGGGACTATATAGTTGACTTTATAGGAAACTCAGTTAACTGACCGTACGGACAGATGATCACAGCGTTTCGCTCTGTTGGTCACGTAAGTCCTTCTCCATTGCGCGGTGACTGCGCCATCGTTATTATTAGTCGCCGCTGTCAGGCAGTGACAGGGGGGCTCCTGTGACAGCAAATCCAATAATGCTTTGTGAGGAGAGCTCTCCATGCAAAGCAAGGATATATCTGTCTCTTCTGAGGCCTTTTCATTCTTCTCATACACTTTTTCTTTGGCCATTTTAACTGGGGTGACAAACATGAGCTTCAATGACTGTCTGAAACCATAGATTACCAGATATATATGCCTAAAAGTGCGCATGCGCAGAAAAAGATGGCTACTGGGACCACCACGTAGGACGGCTTTAAGTAAACATATCACCAGAATGTTTGACAATTAGGAGGACCACTTATTTAGATGATCCACCTGGAAATGAAAGATTATCCTCTATACCTTTAAGTCCATAAAATGCATCCTTACATCAGATGCTGCAGATGAGTCAGAACTGTGTGAAATGTTAATGAAACATTATCATTAGTCGAGCAATTCTACATGTAAACAAACTGCAGGCTGTCAAGGTACTTTGGACATTGGGAGGAACCTCTAAAAGCACTTGATGACTGGGACATGAGCAACAGGACAGTACTCACTGAGGGAAATGTTTTGTTTTTTGGGTACAGGCACAGCGATGGAGAACTTTAAGCAAATATGAATCATGGAAAGCACCAGGTGGAGGTTGAGGCTTCACAGGAAAAAAATCCTGCAAATTGATCAGGACTTGTTTTTAGGATGACACCATCTCTGGATGTTCATCTTCCTTAAGGTGGATATCACTTGATGCAGCTCTTAGATGAGCTAAGTGTTTTTTCTGGCGCTTTCAGGGATGGAACATAGAAAGAAGCAGTTCAAGGCATCAGGCAGAGCTGGATGATGCCTGAGAAGGTGGTTGCTTTGCCTGCTTTTTCAGTTCTCTTCAGTCCCTTCTCTCCAGATCAGGACACAGGCCAGTCTGTGTCCCGATCTGTTAAATGCATGCCAACCATTTTAGCAGGGGCCACACTGCATTCTACCCATGGGTTCTAGTTAAGGAAAACATTTCCTTCATAGTAAACCTGCATTGGTGAAGAGATGATTACAGGACAAGCATCTTATTTGAACACTTATACTCTGTTTGCTTAGCCCCTGTGATTCAGCTAAATGCATAAAAAAAATATATATTTTTTTCCAACTTCAATAGATTACATATTTGATTTACTGTAAATATAAAATAATTATTTGTGGTTAATAAAAAAAATTATGGTCTCTGAGGATCATGGTTCAAAAAAGTGTGGTGATCAGTCAGTCCGCCTACCGATCTTGGCTAGGAACTGCTACCATATAATAGTGGAAATTGACAGTAATTTTAGAGGAGAAAGTTGACACTTATATTATTTTATTATGGGTTCAGGACTATATGTTTTCCACAGTGTTGTGTATTCATTAATTCAGAAAAAATAAAAATAAAATTTAGAAGTTTTTATTTACATAAATCAAACATACTTTACAATAGAAATCTATAAGCATCACTAAGAATCATTGCTTGACTTGAATCATGAACTTTTAAGGTTACAGTTTTTGTTTTTACTATTTGTAAAGAGCTGGAATAAAACCTGCAAGCACAGGGTGTACACAATCCCCAACATTGCTAGGGTGGTTTGAGGGAACTGCTGGATTTCGATTGTCCTACAGATAAATATTTAGTGTTTGCAGATAGTGCTCTTATTTCTACAGCTGTGGCAGACTACGAAGGAATGCACAAAGCAATATAAGAATTTTAGCTGAATACATTTTTTAGATAAAATCTGAGAAAGTGAACACTGTTATGGACTGTGGACAAAAAGAGAGACATGTAATCAAAACTATACAAAGCATGGTACACATTCTATGTTAGGCTGACTTTGGGTAGATTTCCTGGAATGATTCGCCTTAAAACTCTATGTACCAGTAAAATGATACTGTAGCTCATCTGAGCACTGAAAAACAGAGCAGGAAAACGATAGTTTTAAACAAAACAAAACCTCCACTGGTTAATTCAACATGCCTGCATGTTAACATGTGCTGACTAGAGTTGTAGTTCTTATACAATTTAAAACGTGTAAACAAATGAGGAAAAGAAAAGCTCTAGCTCTATTGGTCATTATCTGGGAAACATTGGCACAGGTGAATTTAGACTGTTTTTGGAGGGAGGTTTGGGAAAATCTATCTTGATCCAACCATCCACAGCAACAGATAAATCAGATAAATTTCAGACATATAAACAAAACTCCAGTGTAAATTTGGAGATAAACTGCATAAAACAGTGTGAGGGAATACAACAAAGAACTGTAAATAGTTCTTCCTTAGCTAAATTGAATAAAAATGGAATTATATATTTCACTTATAAATCTTCAGGGAAGTCTTTTACTGACACAGCAGAATGACGTAAACAGAGCATGTTTGATAATCGTGTCTTCCAGTTTTCTAGAGGGTAGTGGTGCCTCCTGCTGGCTAACAAAAGTAAATGCAAGGCTGCACAAAACAGGCTGATACTCCTTCTGTAGATCATTATAGGGAAGTTCCTTCCAGTTCCTGTCATACTTCCGTGGAAAACAGGAGACTTTGTCGCTTGCTGTCAGGGGCTGGAATGCTCTCCAACTGGAGGAAGTAGAGAAGGACTTCGACCTTAAAAGAAAACACACAACATGTTTACACAAATACTCCAAATCTAACACTAACTTGTTTTGCTATTTTAGTATGGATTGTACCTGAGCCATAACCTCAAGGGACCAGCAGTCATTCATGGAGATGGGTTGGGAACTCGATGGGATTTTGCTGTCTTTTTCAGAAGGTCGAAGCAAAGTGGGTCCAAAAACAGTGGCCAAGTTGTGCAAAGACATTTTGTTGACACTCTCATTTTCAGTCACCCTGTAAAAAAGAGCCATCATCAGAAAATTCAAAATATGGAACATAGTGAATTACAGTAAGAATTTATATTGCCTTTTAAAGTGGATTTTAGAACCCATATTACTGACAAAACATTACCTATAAAGCCAGAGCAATTAAAACAGGAAGTTACAACCAAATAAAGATGATGACATTTAGTTGTGAGGTACCTTCATGTGCCGTTCTACAGCTGTAAACCATGAATGGACAGTTTTCCTCACAAAATATCTTAAAAACAGACCAGGTAGGATATTTTTACTGACACATCAAAAACAGTATTTTGGAAACTGCTTATGAGCATTAGGTTTTAGTAAAGAAATTATATTCTTTTACAGAAGAGTTTACTTTTCTTGTGTCCTTACTTGGGTTTGGTGCTGAGAATGGATTGGAACCAGAACTAAGACCACAATTTACCTGAAATCTTTCAAATTTTTGTGTTTTGGATTCCAGTTTGAATGAAAGAAGAGGCCACAGAATACCAACAAGGAAAAAAATTGCACAGCTCCATGTATGTGTGCAGCAGCATCTGAAAGTACTGCATATCTCTGATTAAAGAAGCAACCAGCTGACTCAGAGCTACGCTTGCAACATGATAAAATTGTGCAAAAACTGTGCACAACCGACATGATGCCTCTGGACTTGTGATGAAAGCAACTCTTCTTTGATGCCCTGTGACATTGCAGTGCTTAGGTATTTATCCCTACTGGATTCATTTCCCCTGCATTAGTTGCACTTTTACATAATGTTTTAACTGTATAAAAACAAGTTTTTATTCATGGTTACCTTCGCCAATGAGGTTGTTTTTAGGGGAATTTTTGTGTTTGTTTGTCTGTCCAACCGTCTGAGTACAGGATAACTTGAAAAGTTATGAATAGATTTTTACCAAAGGTTCACTTCAGTCCCAATCCATTAAATTTTGGTGACGATCCACTTCTTAATCCAGATGCAGGATGTGTTTAAAGGATTCTTGGACATTACTAGGCAGAATAACCAGTTCCCCATGGACAAAAAAAGTCCAGAAGTATTATACCCAAGTCTAACTGATTGGAATTGAGGTGCAGTGAACAACACTGAGCCTAGCACCAGCAGTCAGAATCAGGTTACCCAAACTGGCCGTTTGTCAAATCAGCAAGGAAATCCAAAAGACAAGCAGTAGAACGTAAGGGTGAGAAGATTAAACAAATAAAGAATTCGCCATCCCATATGTTGCTGGATTCTCTGAAAAACTCAAGAGGTACAATTTCATCCCTACTGACCCCCAGAGGGCGGTGCTGAAAGCACTGAATGTTCCCTTCGGGCATGCGCAGTTCGAGTAATTATACCAACAGAGTCACACCTGTGACACCGGATGACCACTCAGAAGCTATATAGCCTGGTGTCATCCTTTGCTCTGCTCCTTTTTTCTTCTCGCAAGCGGTTCGCTAACTTCCCCGTTGTCTGAAGCCCCTGTATCTTGACCGGAGTTGCGGTTATTCTCCGCCCTCCCAGGGCTGCAACGGGTTGATTCTGAGGATTACGGAAGGTAAGTGAGTTGTTTGCTGGTGATGGTAGCGTCCGCGCCCCCTCTCCCGGCTCACGACTTTAGCTTTTTACCTACAGCTTCGTGCTGTTTTGTTTCGAACTGGTGACGTCAGCGTTTTCGCCCCTACTCCCAGTGTGAATAACTTCACTGCCGAAGTTATATACGGCTAACGTAGTTAGCTTCTTTAGTTTGTTGGTGTTGTACCTGGTGACGGCAGCGGTTTTCGCCCCCTCTACCAGTATATTCCCTACTTTTGCATCCTTTTTTTCACCGGTCTGCGCTGCTATAATTACTGACGGCCGCGGTTTACGCCCCCTCTCCCAACCAAGTGTGGTCTACTTCGTTTGCCGAAGTTGGAAACGTTGTTAGCCTTTTTTGGTTTGTTTGCAGCCTTCTTCATCGGTCTGCTTAGTTATGAATGGTGACGGCAGCGTTTTCGCCCCCTCTCCCAAAAGCAACCTTTTTTGCAGCCTTTTCGTTGGTCTGCTCTCTTAATTGGTGACAGCAGCGTTGTTCGCTCCTACTCCCAACTTAAGTTTCCATACAGCTAACGTTGTTAGCTTTTTTGGTTTATTGGTTTTATACCTGGTGACGGTAGCGGTTCTCGCTCCCTCTCCCAGTATCGGCTGCCTTGTGCTCGCAGCCTCTTTCGTTTCTCTGCTGTAATTGGTGACGGCTGCGTTTGCGCCCCCTCTCCCGATTTTCGATAACTTTCTGTTCTTTAAGTCTTGTCGGCCTTCGACATGGATAGCTCTCACAGCTGCATGGATTGTGGGGCTGCCCTGCAGGCAGAGGATGGCCACGACCTGTGCCCTACCTGCCTTGGACATGAGCACCTTTTGGAGGCGCTGTCTGAGAACCCCTGTATGAACTGCAGCTTTATGCCCCATGCAGTGAGGGTGGCCCGGTTGTCCCAGTTGTGCCCCCAGGAGGGCTCGGACCTTCCGCCCTCTGGGCAGGTGGTTCCCCCCAAGCGTTCTAAGCGCCGTGGTGGGACCACAGCATCTGTGCCCCTCCCCCGGAGGAAGCGGGCCAAACCTGACCAGGGCCTGTCCACAAGGGTGGAGCAGTTGTCAGCAGAGCTGGCAGAGATGAAGTCCTTGTTGCAGACACGGCAATCTGATCCCTCACTCCCAGTGGTTGGGCTCTCTTCCCCACCAATGCCCGAGCTGGTTGTAGAGGATGACGTTATCTCTCTGGCTGCTTCCGCTTCTCATTTTAGAGATGAGGAGGAGGCAGGGTCCTCTCAAGCCTCTGAGGCTGGTTCATTTTCATCTCAGAGTGCGGTTGGAGAGGCCGGTGACGGTTCCATGCGGGAGGTCATGTCTATGGCCCTGAAGCAGCTGCAGCTGGAACTCCCACAAGGAGAGGCCTCCAGCTCCGGCAGTGCCTTTTTCAGACGTGGAAGGGCTCCTACTCCTTTTTCTGTACCTCCATCAGAGGAGTACTTGAAGAAGTTACACGCCTGTTGGCGGGAACCGAGAGCGCTGTTGCGTCTCTCATCGGATGGTCGTGTATTAGCTGCCATGCATGAGTCGGTGAAGGCCGGCCTGGACCGTATGCCAGCAATTGAACCAGCTGTTGCTTCACTGATTGTGTCACCAGATGAAGCCCTGCGTCCTGATGTCCGGTGCCCGCGGACTCAATGTCGGGTTACAGATGACCTCCTCTGTAAGGTGTACAATGCAGGAGCGCGTGCTGGCCGCCTTGGCAATTCTCTGGCGCACCTCATGTTTGCCCTGTCTGCATCTGTTCAGGACACTGGTGGTGCAAGTGCGGCGGTTGGTTATAGTGACGCAGCGCTGCAGGCCTTCGCACTGATGACCAGAGAGCTTGGACGGGTCATGTCTTTCCTTGTCCAAGCTCGTAGACAGGTCTGGTTGGCACAATCTCCTCTGACTGAGGCATGCCGTAGGACCCTCAGGGGTGTCCCGGTTGTACCAGGGGAGCTGTTTGGATCAGCTGCCTTGGAGGCGCTGGAACGGACTGCTCAGGCACGTCAGACTAGCCAGCAGCTTTCCGGCCTTCGCAGGAGCATACCTGCCTTTCCCCAGCGTTCGGGCCGCCCTGCCACTACCCCCAGCTTTCAGCCACGACCTCAGACTGGTGGCAGACCTGTTGGTTCCTATCCCCATGATGTGCGGCAGAGACCGAGGAGGGACTTTCGTGAGCCAGTTTGCCGCCCTGTTAGACAGACCCGGGCCTCAAATCCTGGACGCCCTCCCCCCAGAGCCCCCAGGGGCCGTGGGGATAGAAGATTATGCCACCGGGCCAGCCGTCGGACATTTTTCCCATCAGCAGCTGAATTTCTGGGCTGCTCATGCCGTAGATCCATGGGTGGTTGCCACCTTAACCAATGGCTACAGGCTCCAGTTCCGACGGCGGCCCCCTCTCTCACACCGGGTCAAGATGACTGTCATCACAGACCCGGTGAAATCTCAGGCACTAGACCAGGAGCTTTCCGCCCTCCTGGGCAAGGGGGCAATCGAGTCTGTAGATCCTCTGCGGCAACCCAGAGGCTACTACTCCACATACTTCCTTGTGGCCAAGAAGACCGGCGGTTTTCGCTCCATTTTAGATCTAAGGGGACTGAATCGGTACCTGAAGGTCCTTCCCTTCCACATGCTCACCATAACAGAGGTCCTTCAGACCATTGTGGGGGGAGATTGGTTTACATCAGTAGATCTGACAGACGCCTACTTTCACGTGCCTATTGCGGCAGAACATCGCCGTTTTCTCAGGTTTGCCTATCGGGGGCGCCATTGGCAATTCCGGGTGCTCCCATTCGGGCTCTCCCTTTCCCCGAGGGTGTTTACTTGATGCGTGAAAGCAGCCCTCTCTCCTCTACAGGCCTCCGGAGTCAGGATTCTGCCATACCTGGACGATTGGCTTCTTTGTGCTCCCTCTCAGGTAGCTGCCTCTCGGGATACGTCCCAGCTTCTACTTCATGTGTCACTGTTAGGCCTCAAAGTCAACTTGGCAAAGAGTTGTCTTGTTCCATCTCAGACAACCACCTTTCTTGGGATGCATCTGGACTCTGCCACCATGATGGCCCGTCCATCTGTTCACAGGGTGGACGACATACTCCAGCTTGTCCGTCGATTCAGACTGGGCCGGGAGTTTCCCTACATCATCTTCCTGCGAATGCTGGGCAAACTGACATCAGTCACTCGTGTCATGCCCTTAGGGCTGCTCCTTCTGCGTCCTTTGCAGCGATGGCTCAACAGCTTTCGACTAGACGCCAGGCTGCACAGGCATCGCAGGCTAATGGTGACCAGGAGCTGCCTCCATGCCCTAGCTCCTTGGCGAGACGGGACCCTTTTGTCCAGTGGTGTTCCAATGGGGCTAGTAGTGTGTCGAAGGGAGGTGGTAACCACGGATGCCAGCCTCATGGGCTGGGGTGCCGTGTGGCAACACAGAGCTGTTCGGGGTCTCTGGGACCCAAGGGAGCGCACCGAACACATAAATGTGCTGGAGCTGCGGGCTGTGCACATGGCCCTCAGGTGCCTTCTGCCCCACCTAGAGGGAAGGTACGTGCTGAGTTGGACAGACAACACCTCTGTTGTTTATCATATAAACCACCAAGGTGGCACCAGGTCAGCACGTCTCTTGAAGGTGTCGAGGGATCTCCTGGAATGGGCGTTTCCCCGTCTGTGTACCCTGCGCGCAGCGTATCTGCCAGGACGGCAGAACCAGGTTGCGGACTCTCTATCCCGCCAGGCCTGCTCCGGGAGAGTGGTCTCTTCACCGCGACGTAGTGCGCATAATCTGGAACCTCTTTGGGCAGGCAGAGGTAGATCTGTTCGCCACAGAGGAGTCGACCCATTGCCCCCTATGGTATTCCCTAACCGGGATGGCGGGCGCACTGGGCCAGGATGCACTGGCTCATCCATGGCCGCAGGTTCTCCTGTATGCCTTTCCACCCCTCTCACTGATTTGGCCGACTCTACGGAGGGTTCTCGAGCAGGGCCACAGAGTGTTGCTGGTAGCTCCGTTCTGGCCAGCGCGGCCGTGGTTCCTGCTGCTTTGGAGTCTGTGTCACGGTACTCCATGGCGTCTTCCAGCAAGGAGGGATCTGCTGTCTCAGTTGGGGGGACAGATATGGCACCCCAACCCTCAACGTCTCCAGCTGTGGGCATGGCCCCTGGGAGGCTGACTGGGTGTTCAGACACCGTGAGACACACCGTATTGAGTGCTAGGGCTTCCTCCACTCGGCTGCAGTATGCTAACAGATGGCACCTCTTTTCTCAGTGGTGCTCTGCCCACAATGAGAACCCAGTTTCCTGCTCGGTGCCCACTATTTTGGAGTTCCTCCAGTCTCTCCTTGATAAGGGCCGCTCTCCTTCGACCCTTAAAGTGTATGTTGCAGCAATTTCATGTCTTCACCGAACTGTTGACAACCGTACAGTGGGGCGCCATGAACTGGTTTCACTTTTTCTGCGTGGTGCTCGTAGGTTGTGCCAGCAGCCAGCCCCACGAGCCCCAGATTGGGATCTGCCGTTGGTTCTCACAGCTCTGTGCCACCCTCCATTCGAGCCTTTGGCACAAGCAGAACTCAAGTGGCTTTCCTGCAAGACTGCTTTCCTGATGGCTATCGTCTCAGCTAAGAGGGTCAGCGAGCTGCATGCTCTTTCTCTCAGCCCTAGGTGTATCAGGTGGAATCCAGATGGCTCTGGTGTTACCCTGTGGCCTAATACTGCGTTTGTGCCTAAGGTGTTGTCTCCTTTTCACCGTAACCAGCCATTGCGGCTGGCTCGGTTTCAGCCTCAATCTGGTACAACTGAGAATGAGTCTGAGTTGTTGTGCCCAGTAAGAGCGTTGGAGGCATACATTGCAGCCACCGCCAATCTGAGACGCTCGGACCAGCTTTTCCTATGCTATGGGGGTCCAAGGTTAGGCTGTCCTCTTTCTAAACAGCGTCTGTCCCATTGGATTGTGAGTGTCATCTGCCACGCCTACGCTGCAGGTCACTGCTCCCTGCCAGTCGGTGTGAGAGCACATTCCACCAGGAGCGTCACCGCTTCCTGGGCTGCTTTGAGAGGGGTTCCGCTGGAAGCTATATGAGCTGCTGCTTCATGGGCTTCCCCAACCACCTTCACCAGGTTCTACAGTGTCAATGTGGCTGCCCCTCATCCCCTGGGTCAGGTCCTTTTACAAGGTTCTGCTGGGCCTCCTCTGTGAGGTATGTGCTCAGGATTCCTTGTGACATCGTTGGCATTAGTCATTCAGTGCTTTCAGCACCGCCCTCTGGTGGTCAGTAGGGATGAAATAGAACGAAAGTTACGTATGTAACTACGGTTCTATGAATCCCGGATGACCGCCAGAGCTTCTCTGTCACTCAGAATCCTTGCTTTTGCGAGAAGATTCTGTAGGAGCAGAGCAAAGGATGACACCAGGCTGTATAGCTTCTGAGTGGTCATCCGGTGTCACAGGTGTGACTCTGTTGGTATAATTACTCGAACTGCGCATGCCCGAAGGGAACATTCAGTGCTTTCAGCACCGCCCTCTGGCGGTCATCCGGGATTCATAGAACCGTAGTTACATACGTAACTTTCGATTTTCTCCAAGATCAAAATCCTAGTACATTTCAAACCTAAAGACAAAACCCCCAGACCTAAGGTGAGCGGAGTGGTGTATCCAGTTCCTGCAGTAAGGAATGCTCTGATCTTTATATTGGAGAAACCAAACAACCTCTCCACAGAGAGGTTGTTTCGAGAGCTACCTCTTCCAGACAAGACTAGGCGGTACATCTACACCTTATGGACAAAGGACATTCTTTTGAGGACCAGAATGTTCACATTTTGGACAAATAAAAGGTGGTTTGAAAGGGATGCGAAGAAGGCCATTTATGTTGAGAGAGAAAAACCAACCTTTAAACAGAGGGGGTGGATCAGGTTTCAGTTCTCAAAAACCTACAACGCAGTGATAGATTTGATTCCTTCCTGCTATCATCTTAATCCTCATGGCCATGCAGGGAACCAAAATATCTCGCCTGGTCAGCCAGGACAACAATGGCCCTGATGACTCCCATTTTCAGAGGGATAGGCCAGTATCGGGCATTGCGGCTGACAAAGACCTCAATAACTCCCCATTACTGAGGGGTGGACCTGTTTTCCTGGTGCAATTTGCATGTTTTCTAAGCCACAACAAGGCTTTGTTGGGATATCTTAAAAAGTTTGGAATTAAACGCTAAATGAAAAAGCCTTCTGGATGGGAAGTGAAACGTCTTCAGTAGTTTTTTTTTTTAACCATTTTAACTTTTTTGAAATTGTGAAACAAAATGACATAAAATTGACAGAGTTCATAAGTTGAATATCTATAAACTTGATGAAAATGTCCCTCTGATAATTTGTAGTTAATGAAATAAACATATAAATTTTAAATCCAGTAAGAAGTTCTGATTAATTCATCCAGACCAGGCTTTTAGCTAGCAATGTCTACAGGCCTACATTGTACTCCCTTTGCTTAAAAAAAGTGACAAATTGTACACCTGAGATGCACGGCTTTGGTATGCCCTTATTTTCCCCCGGAAGCTTATCTCAAATGTTCAAAATTTCAAAAGCAGCAAATGCAGGGGCATTATGCTATGTTGACACAGGACGCAATTGGGCAGCAGAAGCAGCTGCTTTACATGTAAAGTTTATGGCATCAAAGTGCATCAACAGGTCCTGCAGGGCTTCTAGAGCAGCAGGAGCACTGCAACTTAATGCATCTGAAACAGTGCCTCATGCTCCCTCAACATCTGACGCGCATGACGTGCTTCACAAGCATCAAATATAGCAAAGCCACTCTCTGCCACTGAACACCCGAGCAGCAGGAGCATCAGACGCATCTGGACACACCTTACTGGATGCCCTTCAGAAGCGTCAAAGATGCTCCTGCAATCATTTGATCTTAATATAATTGCGGTGTGAATGTACCATTACACTTTATGATTGCTTGAATTAACATATGAAACATAATATTGTACCTAAAAATGATCTCATGTCTTATCAAAGTTACACCTCTACTCAAGCACACATATTTCCCTTAATCAGAACAAAAGTAGTGTTGTAACAAAGACAAAAAGTCATCTGCATTCTACCTCAAAATGCAAGAAATAGCTAATTGCAAGAAAATTTCTAATTCCAAATTTCTGAGTCCAAATTTCAAAAATTTTGGACATCCCTATGCCGTCAAAAACCTAAAGATATGATACACAAAGGTGTACACCCTATGAAATATTCCAAGCTAAAATCCTGATCCAGACCAGCTCTGGTCAGCCAGCATACACATGTTAACTTCTAGGACTATTCCTTAAAAAGAAACTAATTGATAGGAACCTGGTTCCAACTGGGAATTGAAATTAGAAACTAAATTGTTCAAATTAAAATGAAGCCAAACCCTGGACCCCCTAAAACATCTTTTTTCCCCCAAGGTTTATTTTAGTTTCTGCACTAACAAAGACCACGCAATAATTTAAAGTATAAATCAGATGCATGCAGTGATAGACTGATCAGTTTAGTATAAAAATAAGAAAAGCATTAATAAAGGAAAACAATTACAAACACCCACACCCTCCCCTCCCACCCTGAGCTTAGGCTGTGCTAATGTTAATTAACCAAGACAATAAACCAAAAACAAAAAAAAAACAAAAATAAAAATGAAAAAAATAAAATAAAATTTCGTTGGGGGATACAGATTTAGGTCAAAAACAAATGAGTAAGGGATAAAGAAAGGGAGAAATTAGGCTACAGGCTACTACGTTGCCATTTCTAAATTAAGAAGCCTCTGGGGGTTGTAGGTTCAGGGAATTTAAGATAAGTGAGAAATGACTGTCAAACTTTATCAAATTTTGACACAGCACCCTTCTTCAAGTGTCTTATCTTTTCCAGCTTTGAGAACAGCAGAACATCTCTTATTCATAAGGAGTGTGAGGGAGGGTGTCTAGCCTTCCAGTAAATCAAAGTTAACCTCCTAGCTAAGAGAAAAAGAAATGCTCTAAAGTCTAGAACTGGATATTTTGACTGTGCTAGGAAGGGCTCCAACAAGGCCACAATTGGGCATGGCTCTAATTGTATCTGCAGCACATCTGAGACGGAAGAGACTACAGAACACCAGTATGCATATAAGGATGGACATGTCCAAAACATATGGACCAGAGTCCCACGGTGCGGGGGACATCTGTCACAAATAGGGTCAGTATTGGGATGAACACGAAAAACTCTAGCCTTCGTCCAGTATGCACTGTGTATAACTGTACATTGAGTTACCCCGTGCCTAGCACACACTGAAGATGAGTGAACATGGCCAAAAATAGACCCCCAGGCCAGTGTCCGATCTGGCCCCAGATACTGGGACCAGAGGGTTAAAAGACTGGTCAGGAGAAGAACACAGAGAGTGTATATCTCTATACAGCGTGGGTACAAGGCCTTTGATCAAGAGGGGCAGCTTAAAAATCCTATTAATTGAGATATCTGCAGGCATTGTTGGAAAATCCTTTCTATAATGTCGTACTTGTAAGTACTTGTGTAAGGGCAAATCTACCATCTACAAACAAATCCCTTCCTATGGTTAGGCCCTTCTGGTACCATAGCCTGAAAGCACAAGGCTTCATAGAGGGGGGAAACAGGGGACCATGAGATGTTGTTTTAAATCCCAAGTGATTACATCTTACGTAGACTTGGGACCCTTTTGTTCCAAATGAACTGTGAAATTGCCACATCCAAGCGGTGGAAAATAGATTGAGATAACAATGGGATACAAGGAAATAAATAGAGAAATTTAGGAAGGACATTCATTTTTACAGAGTTTATTCTACAAGCTGAAGTGAGGGGCTCAGATCATCTTTCACACGTGAAAGAAGGGCTTCACAGTTTTTCTTATTGAACTTGTGAGAGATGGCTATGCCCAGGTATTTGAAACCATTTTTCGCCACTTTAAAGGGTAGGCAAGACAGTACATTAGAAGAGGTGGTTTGGTTAACAGGTAAGACTTCGCTTTATTCAAGATTGAGTTAATATCCTGATATAGCCCCAAAAGATGTTAAAGTTTCAAGTATATGTGGCATAGACTCAATTGGATTGGAAACGTATAAAAGGAGATCATCGTCATATAAAGACACTTTCTGTTATACACCATAGCGGACAATGCCCTTAAAAGCCTCCTGCGTGCGTAATGTAGGTTCAATTGCCACAACAAAAAGGAGGGTTCCCCTGTGTAGGGCTAAGCATTCAGAAAAAATACCGTTTGTGGGCACTGAAGATAGGGGAGAGGTGTATAGAAGCCACACAGAAGCAAGAAAGCCCTCGCCAAAGCCAAAGTTAGAAAGAAAGGTAAAACGATCTGTTGAAGGCCTTCTCAGCATCCATAGATATGACTACCTCAGGACATTGAAAACTGTTTTCATAAATAATATTATAAAGACATAGAATATATATAAAAAAAAAAGAGTGTCTGTTTTTGATAAAACCAGTTTGATCTGGATGCATTATAAAGTAAGAACAAGTTCTAACCTAAGAGACAGGGCCTTAGCAAGAATCTTAAAGGGGAACGCTGGTTTTCTTACATTGGGACTTGATTTTAAGTTATTATATCATGTTCTACTCAACCATATAAGTTTTGTGTCATTTAGAGCTGTTCTGAAGATATTCGGTTAGGTTATATCCAAGTAACATCTTCCTATGGGCAACAACTTGAAAGCACAAACTAAGCTGTTCATAATTTATCATTTATGGTACGCCAGCATTCATAACATGTAGGCGAATCACTGTCCCCCAGAGATCCACGGTTATATTTTTTATATTTATATATTTTTTAAACAAAGCGGGTGTGTGTGACGTCATCCGGGCACGCCGGCTACCTTTCATTCATCCTGTCCGCTGAACTGCTGCTAGTTTTACTCACATGCCTGGAAGATGTCTAGTGCTACTACCACAAATGATCTCGCTATCGAAATGGAATTAAACAATTCAGATTAGCTAGCTGAATGAATATAAGGGGTAGAGCGTAGCCGCCTGTGGCCCACGCTGCCTGTCACAACACAAAAACTCATATGGGTAAGTAGAACATGATGTAATAACGTAAATCAAGGGCCCGATGTAAAAAAAAAAAACGGCGTTCCCCTTTGATGTCTGCGTTTAGAAGTGATATAGGGCGGTATGAAGAGTAGTGATACGGATCTTTATTTTTCTTCAGTATTAAGAAAATGGAGGCTTGTCTGAGAGAGGGGGGTCGGCGTTTCATCAATAAGAATCAATAAAACATGTTTAATCGAAGAGGCAGAATTTGGGTGGAGAACTTCTTATAAAATTAACTATAACATTTATTTTTCTTATAAAATTCTATAGGCAGTTTGTCGGGACCAGGAGACTTCCCAGATTGCATAGTATGGATTTCCTTAATAATTTCATCTCCTTGGAGAGTCTGCTCAATGGACTTCTTTTGATAAGAAGTAATAATAGGCATTTGTCTTCTTATTTGATGAAAGACAGATGGCAATGCCTGAGGGTCAGTTTTATGTTGGGATGAGTAGAGAGTACTATAGAAGTCTTTAAATATATTATTTATTTATAAGGGGTCAGCACTACACCTGGTGGAGTAGTTATTTTTGGAAATGAATTGGATGTGGAGGTCTGTATCAATTGATATGCTAACAGTATGGATGCCCTTTCTCTAGACTCACTCTCTGGAATCCTGTCTATCTCTCAAATTTCAGGTTTCGGGTATTACAGGCTACCAAGAAACCAAACGACCCCCATTCCAAGGGGCGGACCCGCTGGTCAGGTTCAATTTCCATGTTTCTAAGCCAAAACAAGGCTTTGCTTTGGTCAGCTCTATAAAGCCTTGAACTCAATGCTATTTTTGACTATTTGAATTGACAAAGCTTCCTGGATGGGAATCGAAATGTCTTCAAACTTGGAAACAAAGTCCAGTGGATTATTTTTTTTTTTACTTTTGTCAAATGACTATGGCCTGGATGAATGAGAATCTTCACCAACGTATCCCTCTGATATAACAGACGTACAATCACTGGTCGTGGTGCCTCACCACTCTTTGAACCAGCCATAGATGGAGCCTACAGAGTCCTGCATCCTAAAACAAAGCAAGCTGAGATCCACAGTATACTGTAGCCATTGACTTAGCCAGCTAGAAGCTTGAGAACCCTCCACGCCCTCATCGAAGGGAATCAATCTTCTTTTATTTCGTCTAGCTCGCTTTTCCAAGTCCTCACATTTAGCTTTTTAGGATGACACCTCAACTGAAAAGTGGGAACGGTACTGTGCAGGTCTTGGACAGAGTCTCCGCATAAAACAGCAGTGTGTTCTATTTCGATTAGCTGGTAATCATGCTAATCTAGTGTGGCCACTGGTAGATGAGGTCAGTTCTTTGTGCACTGAGGATATTTCAGTTTTCAACGAAGCAACCACTGATTCATTTTTTCCCAAAGAGCCCTGCCTCCAATATACACAGCTGGTCAGTGAAGGTCGCCACATTTAAAGTAGCACTGACCTGGCCATTAGCAGCAGTCATCACTGATGAAGTTCAAAACGTTGCCAAAGTCAGATGAAATAATTGGGTGACCCGCAAAAAAAAAAGAAGCACATTGAATTGTAATAATAGAAAACTCTGTAATAGTGAGTATGAAAACATAACAATTCTCATCACATTTCCTTGGAGCTATCTCAACTACGTCTGCTTAGCTCTATCACCAGAAGCCATCTCCTAAAACATATTTTAACTGTGTTTTGATAGCTGACCCTAAAGTAGTACAATTTTAATTTAAAAAACAAACTGATGATTTGGACAAAGATGAGTCCTGCATACTTTGCTAAAGGTCTTTTTTTCTAGATTTAATTTAAAAATCTCATACTGGTGCCTGGTCTCTTAAATACAGGTACACAGAAACATCAAGACACATTCTTTAGAACTTCATCCAACAAAGCAACTTTTTACCTTTTTAAGTGGTCTAGTAGAAAGAGAAAAGTCACCAGGTTTGGCTCTGGCAGAGATAGCAGCAGGTTGAGCATGCAGCTCTCCTTTGCCACACTGTCAGAGAGAGCTGAAAGACAAAGACAGATTGTCAGCAATCAGAACAAAAACTTAAAGAATGGCTGATGACAATACTGAAAGGATAAAACCAGGAAGACTGACCGATGCCTCCAGCAAAGTTTGGATATAACTCATCGGTGAAGAGAGGCTCTGGCAGCTCACGGAAATACAGCTTCAGAGTTCCAGCAATTGCATTTACGTCCATCTCCCTCATCATAACCGATACATCCCTATTGTCTGTAGACAGAACAAGACAAGCAGCAGAGTGACCTGGTGTGTTAAAATGCTTAGACTTCTTCCTCTTATCATGTCATACGTTTCCATGACAGAGCACTAACGGAACAAATTGAAATCAAACGAACTCGAGTCAAAAGCAGCCTTTAAGGCCTGGATGTCAGTGGCAACACCAGACACTCTGTAGATCCCCACTTCATCCATCCCACGTCTCTCAATCTCCTCCACACACTGCCGAACAATTAGTGGAACTTTGGAGCGTTCCCGCCTAAAGCCAAGAGAGATGTGGAAAACCAAGACACTGTATGAGGCAGACAAACCTTTTCAGTACAGAATCTTTCATTCCGTACATACAGAGACACTGATATGTGGAAGATTAATTTAAAAAGCTTAATACCAAACAAAATACAAGCAACTTACTTTGTGACAACTTGAATTTTTACTCCAAAGACACCAGACTGCTTCCGTGAAGGCATTCGCTTTAAGCTGAACTCCCTGCTGGTAAATTTCATTGACAGCTTCACCTCAATCTACAAAAGGTCAGAGAAAGCAACTGATGAAATTGTGGGATCATTATTTACATATATATATCCTGCAATCAGCCTGAAATCATATCTGCTATACCCCATTCAGACTACAGGACATTAGCATAACCATATCTTATAGTAATATTGCGATGGACTGGCGACCTGTCCAGGGTATACCCCGCACCAGCACCCCTCGTGACCCCACTTGGGATAAGCGTGTTAGAAAATGGATGGACAGATGGATATTTTATAGTAATACACCCTAATTTAATTTACCTTGCATTTGCTAGTTGTTAGTTACTCCTCATGCATACGTTAGAGCAGCAACATTGCTGCTCTAATGTATGCATAAGTTATTTTATCATAGATCGTTTGTTCTATTTAAGAAAGATATATGTTATTAAGAGCAGAATCAAAGCACCACTTCCCCCTTACTATGTCGACTTAATCATGGGTAACCGTTAGACTTTGATCATCTGCTCTAATCATAAATAAAATGATCTATTCTTATCGTAGTTTTCCTAACATTGGTCACATTCAAAGTCATCTGCAGTATTGTAGTGACAGGTGCATCAGGTGCAAACTGGAGAATAAAACTTACCCCGTTCATGGCAATGACTATTCTCTGCCAATCTTTATTCTGTAGAGTTTGAGGATCCAGCTAGAAAAATACAAAGAAATCTGATTTATTGATGCTTTCTATGTTCTGCTCATTTTAAATTATGTCTATGATAAAAAAAAAAAAAAAACAGGTTTAGGCACGTGGCTGAAAAAAATCTAATCTCACAAATTTCACCTACGAAATCTGTTGTTTTTTTCTCACAAAAATGTTAAAATAAAAGAACAAATGACACACACTGCTTTGAAAAAAACGTGATTTATTTGTCATCTCTTCTGGGAGTTGACGTTAATTTAAAGGCCCACAGAATTCAAGCTGTGAATCATGCTTGTGAAATAATGACATTTCACAACAAATGAAAATATGACACACTAAATGTTTGCAGCTAGTAGTATTACAAAGAGAGGTATTTTATCAATTATGAGTTCATATCGAATAAAAAGTGATGAACTGATGTCTGTGTTGAGCTAAACTAGATCATATACAATTCGGCCAACTTGGAACAGTAAATCTTAGCCCCCCCCCAAAAAAATAGTTGTGATAGATCAGGCCTTCATTCTTTGGCGAATAACTTTTTTATTTATTTATTTATTTTTTTTACGGCACTAGTAGCTCATTTTTCTGACAGTAGGATTCGGGTCGGCCGCGTCTAGGACTAAGGCCTCCGTACATGGTCGAGCGCACCAACAACTGCTCCATCTGCATGCAGTCTGACCAATAAACTCAAAATATTAAGTACTACATCATCAAAAAAACAAGTTTGAATCAAACAGAGCTGCTCAACTATGGTATCAAAAGGACCAGAAGGGATTCTTTAGTCTTTTCAGTTTTATCAGTCTTAGTTTTATGTATGTTTTAGATAATTAAATAAGAGGCTTAAGCAATTATCATTGTTGTTTTGTGGTATTTAACTTTTTAACGCTCAATTTAAAATGAAGCATTAAAAAAAAAAAAATAAATCAGCATTAAAATATGTGCAGTTCCTGCCCAAACATTTTATTTTTGTTGTAGAGTTTTGTAACGGGGATAGCTAGGATCATTCGAAACTGTTTTTTTTTTTTTTTAAGGAACTTTGTTTTCTACTCCCAAACTCAGCATCTCCTCATCCGTTCCTGCAATAAGAAGTTTTTTTTTGACTGGATTTGATTAAACTTTTAAGCCACTCGGTATAAAATAAATATTTTGATGAAGATGAGAAATCTGCATCCTGGTTGGTGAATAACCAATAGTTTGCATCCAATCATTTAAATAAACAGTGTTACCGGTAGTTAAAAAAAAAAAAAATAATATATAAGAATTATGCTCTAATTTGTAGTTACCAATCTGTTGTTACTATATTTTAATTTGACAAACCGGATCTTCTCGCCGTTCTTTTTCCTGTTTGGTGCGATGGTAATAGCGGATCTTGACCTGGCCGGACCAAAGCAAAAAATAACTTGGCTCCATATTTTGTCGTTGACGGATGGAGAGGACGTACGTGGACGGTGACGTGCGGAGGAGTAGCGGTGGATGTGGGACAGTACTCATTGATTAACATGACAGACAAGTGCTCCGCAGGACGTACGTGAGTGGGGCGGAGCGCTGACAGAGTATGTGGAATCTGGGGGGGGGAGTATGTGGAATCGGGGGTAAGTGATGAGAAACCGGAAGAATCAGTCATCAGACCTGATGAGTAATGAGAGAGCATCATGTCTCATTGCTCAGCTCTGGTCCTGAGCAATGTGGCAGATATTCTTTCACCCAAGAAACATTTGAATCTCTGATAATCCTTTTTTTTTTTAAAGAAAATAACCTATTTTCTTATATAACAGCTTTTTTTAAAAAAAAATCAAAAGTCAGAATAAAATAACTGGAGGCAGTAAATTGTTCTGATTAAGAGTTAATCAGGCCCAGGAAATATAACACAATGTTGGTGGAACTAAAACAGGTTGAATCAAAACTCCAAGACTTTAAGAGAACCGTTGGTCATCCTAGACAGTAATTCACCCTTTTACTAACTCTTTACCTTTGGTTTGAGCAGACTGTTGCGGACCCTTTCCCAAAGACGTGCTCCTGAACCCAGGGGCCTCCTTACAACCGGGTCTCCCTCTTTGTCAAACCCGCTGATGGCCCAAATCGTACTTTCCTCCTCATTAAGGCTGTTCTCACCCATCTCATCTGGCAGTAGTTTTATGTTTGTCTCTCCAACTAAACAATACCAAGAAAGCCGCAAAGCCCTATGAAATACTGCTAGTCTCTATACCGCAGCAGTAATAGAAGTAGAAACATTGGAATCCCAGAATAACGACCCCTTGACTCCGTGTTGACGAATCTTGATTATGTTCCTCGACTCTTAACAAGCCATTAGACTCTTGCATTTTCCCTAATGCTAAAAAGCCAGGCAGCCTGGCCACTAACACTTGCCTTCTGTGTTGTTCTACTTCCCAAATGGATTTGTAGGATTAACCCTGAGAATCCCCTCCTACCCTTCTACCAACGTGCTCTCGCCTGCTGCTATAAACATTCTGGCAGGCAGCATCTAAGGTAACCAAAAACGATCCTCTTAGACCAAATAGGTATTAGTAAGACTGCCCTGTCACACAAGGGCACGTGCCACATCTACTAAAGCTCTGAAGTATTCTCTAAAGTCCAGGCTATAAGAATGAAATAAGAATGATTGCAATCCTTTGTTTTCCTCCAAGGCAGATCTCAGCACACTTTCATCTTACACCAGGATCTCTTTTCAAATCAGAATCCTGTTTTTGGCCTGTTCATATTAAAATAAACCCCACAATAATAGTGGTTAGGAAGAGCGCTCTTTTAAACTTTTAAATACATAATTAAAAAGCAAAATGCTCTTCCAGAAAGAATCGGTTTGTTTCACGAATTAAATCTAACAGTGAAATAATTAATTTGGAACAAAGATAAAAACCAATGAGACTCAAACAAGTCCTCTTAAAAAAGACTTTTAGCCACACATGAGACAAGCTCTTCATTACAAGGCTTTAAAAGGCTTCTACAAAGTTTAAAACTATGAAGGGTAATTTTTAAAGAGGCAGATTATCTGAATTGCCCCTCATAGGTCTTAAACTGCTGTGAAAAATAACGGCTGTGAAAAATAAACTTTTCTCTCCCCCTTTATCAGATTTTTTCCTCCTTTTTTGCATTTAAACTAGTTAAATCATGAACACATATGACTTTCTGACAAAAATCTGTAAGACTAATTTACAAAAAGTGGTTCTAAAGATAAATCAATGCAGGACGTAGGAAAGCCATTCAAACCAAACAGGACCCATTTTTTTGCAGTGTTATTTAAGGGTTTGCATACTTAAAAAGGCCAATTTAAGTAATGCCAGAGTACCTCAGCTTGATTAAAATGCTCTATTATACAACACCCTAACATTTTTATTTTTTATAGGCATTTTGAGGTAGATCTGCTGGTTCACTTAAGACCAGTATCACCAGTTGGCCATTTCTCTTCTACAGTGGTTCAACAATGTGTTTTGCCCTATTTATTTTTACCTTAACTCCTGCAGGTGGGGCCTAAAAAATTGAATGATGGTCTGGTTTCTTATATGACGTAAAAGTTGGCATTTGAAAAAAAAAAAATGGCATTACAGTTACTCCTGAAAAAAGATATTAAAAATTTTTATGTTTAAGGATAACACTCACTGTTGTTGAATGTAGGCCAAAATCCTGAGAAATGGTTCTGATCCCTTACCAGACTGATTTAAAGAACAGATTTATTCCAATTTATGTTGAACTAAAGTAAATGTAAATTATATAAAATATTATGTTTATGTTTAAGGTTCTGTTTAAATTTGTCTTTGACTCTACAGGTCAAACAGTATCCAGTTAATGGTGTTGCTAGTCCAACCTTGTGGTTGTTAAGATAAAAAAACATGAAAATGTTTACCAGGTATGTATACTTTCACAAGGAACTCTAGATATATTAAGGATAGAGGAAGAAGCCAACAAGCATTCAGCGTCTCACTCCTGGTGTCAAGCAGCAGAGCAGTGCCAACAGCTACATTTGGTTAGCCCAAAGTCTAATCCCTCGCTGTCACAACACACAATCGTCAGGTCGAGCTTTACTGACCCAGAAGCACCCTCATGACTTACTTCTACAGCAGTAAAATAATGGGATTAGCTAACAAAGACACCAAAATAGAGTAACCAACCATTAGACTAAGACAAAAGCTAATTTCTCACATAAAATTTTTTTATCAACTGGCAACCTAGTGTTACATGAGATTCATGTGGCTTTAGAAGATCCTCTTTAATCATTGTAAAACATTAACCTAAAGCTCTAATGATAAAAATTATGCCGTCAATAACTCAATTGCTTAGGAGATTCCGTAAAAAAAACTTGCTTCAATTATCAATTAATCTTTAAAGTTCATTTTTAATAAAAAATAACCTTCAGCAAAAATGACATACATGCAGAACATTAGGATTCCTGCAGCCTTTCACAGGAACACCAACTCTATATTCCCTTTGTTTTGTTTTGTGTTAACTCCACTCTCCAAGGGTTGTTTACCATTACCACAGCAAAGTGGGTGTTGGTCTAAAAGCCACGTTACAGCAGACACACGTCCTATCTGCTAGAAAATCATTTTGTATAAAGGCATGGCAATTGCTGTACATCTTAATGAAATTCATGGGCTGGTCAGACCCCACAAGATTCTCTGCAAATGTGCTTGCATAGCTCTGACAGAGGTAGACCCCCGGTCTATTTTGGTTGGTCCTACGCAGCAATTTTAAAGGAATGCCATGAGTCAGACAGGAATAGAGACACGTCAACAACTAAAACACATCTGCTTTGGGTGAAATACAGATAAAAAAGGAAAGGATTAAGGTAATTACAGCAAAAAAAACTGTAAGGCTGATAAAGACTTGAGACTGAGGCCGAGATTAGCATATAGCGCCAGACTTTAAATTAAATGGCTTAGAAACAAGCATGCTCTGACTTAGAGTAGGCGAGTCCAAGTCGAAACCATGATATGAACTAGAATCTGTCTTAAGAATCTAAAAATACGCAAACATGTGCTTCAATCTTTCATTGAATTTGGGCTTGGTGTGCAAACATGTTCAAAGAAAAAAATCCAAAAGACTTGAAGCTGTTCTACAAAACATCAGCTCATGGGGGCTGAACACAAATATCACACTTTGGACTTTTATTTTTTTTATTTGTAAAACAAAATTACAGCTTGAATGAATTTTATCATTTTCCATTTTGCACAGCTTGTGCACTTGTTGTGCACTGTTTTTGCACTGTCTATAATAAAAATTCCCAATAGGTTATATAGTTTTAATGCAAACAAATGTGAAAATATTCATACTGTATACTGATTCTTATTCATTTTTTAGGTTAATATATTATAATTAATATATTGGACTCTAATTGCAAGAAGATTATGCAATCAGCATATTTAGTTATATTTCAAGTAAGCCACAGGAAGCCTTCTCTGTAACTTGCATCACTTTCAGTACCTTAATTTGTCCTTTGGCCACAATCTTATCTGTAATCTCTCCCTCCTCTTTGCTCTGTTTGGTTTTGGGGCAGCACTTCTCGTAGCACAGCAGCCTTAGAGTCTGAGAGCCCTCCAGCTCGATCTCAAACTCCTTCCAAGAAAAAAACAAACAAAACAAAAATATGTCACGTGAAGTTAATCTTAATAGAAATTCTATACTTGTTAACAGAGTCGCACCTCATTCCAGCTGGGCACTGTGGAGTCCCTGTACACACGTGTCTTGGCTTTGTTGACAAAGTAGCCGTAGGAGTCCACCTCCAGGGAGCAGTAAAGATCTAAAAGTAGAACATTTGTCAAGAGTAGACTCAAAGTAAAATCAAATCTTTAAGAATCTGTAATTTTTTTTTTATTAAGATTGTTAAAATTAAAGCTTAAACAATGACACTTTGGTGTACAAAATTATTGAGTTTTAACCTTCCTCCCCCTCCATCCTTCCCTATCCACAGCCTCCCCCCACCCTTCCTCCCTCCCTTACATGCAGATCTTATCCCGTAAAAGAATAGAACAATATTATATTTAGAAACAAATTCTTGGAAACTCGGTATTGACTTCCATCCTTAATGTCCCGTAGGACTTTAATTCCTTTACCATTCCTGTCTCGGTGTGATAATGGCTTCCCACCTGATAAAAACAGCCTATTGTTCCAGAAAGGTGACAATTGATACCAACATTGTGTACATTTTAAATATTTCTTCACAGCTTGAAATATCATTAACATATATGTCAATAGTGCTACTACTGCTATTCTAGCTGTGACTGATGCTGGGAGATGTGCCCACCTATTGGTATCTTATTTAATGTTCTTTAAAACAGATAAATAGTTGCTTGTAGCTATGAATGATGAATCATTACAAATTTGAAAGCCCAAATATGTAACTTTCTTCATCGTTTGTATCTGTAGTGGCAAAGTATTGTGCTTGTCAGTATTAATTAGTATCAGAGCTGTTTTAGAATAGTTAACCTTATATCCTGAAAGATACCAAAACAGTTGCAATTTTTCTAAGATATGAGGAAGTGACTGCTGGACATTCGCCATATAAATATAAGTGTTATCGGCATATAATGATACGGTAAGACTTGATTATCTAACTGTAATATGTGATATTTTTATAGAAAATGTCTAATTAATTGTGCGAGCGGCTCAATACAGAAATTAAATGCCATGGGTGACAATGGGTTTCCTTGACGACTCCCTCTTCTAATGTGGAAAAGCTCAGAGAATGCTCCTCCCATGTACATTCTTGCTGTTGGATTTCAGTATGATGTTTGAATCATAGCTGTAAAATTTCCCTCCAACTTTAAATTCTTTTAGAACTCTCCACAAATATTTCCACTCGAGGTGATCAAAAGCCTTTCCTGCACCCAAGAATAACAGGGTGCAAGATGGTGGAATTTTGTGAGAAGAACCGAGTATCTGCATAAGAGTTAGTGTATTGTCAGTTTTTTTTTTTTTTTACACATCTAGTCTAATTCTCCCTGCCTCATAATAAAAATTTCTCCAACTAGCCTGTGTAATTAAGCCAAAGGATAAACTAATTAGGGCATTATACCTCTGTTTAGTCAGTTTGTCTATGTTACTGTATACAAGGCTCTATCAAATTAACTTTAAATAAAACAAAAGAATTTGCATGTAGGCTTTTGTTTAGGGAGCCATGGACATATTCAAAGGTAACTTTTACATCGTGTCCCTGCACATGCAACAAAGAAGGTGACAATCATCAAGAGCAATGATGTGGCTTTTTATAGGAGATATAAAGACTCACTTAAGCTTTGCTTGAGTCCTGATGCAGAGTGGACGATGACATTCAGGAAGCCATATAAACCAGAGGATTCTTCGTCTGTTCAGGAAGATTTTACATTTAAATATAGAAAAAACAACAAATGTTGTAGTATATATTCCAGTGAGCTAAGTCAAAAGTGCAGTATAGTGGTGGCTCACCTTCCTTATTCATTGTCATTGGAATAGAGTGAACAGTTTGGAGTTTCACACATGAGTTTGTGAGCATCTGCAGCTCCAGAGAGGTCAAAGAGAAGCTCTTAAAGCCTGAGAGACACAGTCTTGGTGTGAGAAACTAGAGATCTCAGCTATTGTGACACAAAAAGTTGGTATAAAATGAAATATAATTACACTTCTTCTGCTGCTCTCGCACGATCTCTCTCCACTCTGCTCGCTCATAATCAGAGGAGATTAAAAATGTGAATCCCTAAAAGGCAAAAAAAGCAAAATAATGGAGGCTCCACTCTGTAATTTGGGGCTGTCAACAACAGAGGGCAGCAGAAGCCAAGCTTAGAAATGCTACAGACAGAACTACTTGATGTTTCACTTGAAATCCTAATCAGATAGACAAATTATGCTTTTTTGTTTTTATCTGTCCATCTGACTCACTTTGCCATTTCTGTTGGCCACTCGGAATGCTATGTTTGGGGACATGAGGAGCAGAAGTGATTCTTGTTCAGACAACTTCTTCTTCAGTCGCTCTATCATCTTAGCTCCTTTGGTGGTCCTCTAAATGTAAAAAGCAAGAGTTATTTCTCTGGAGGACCACATTTTTTTCTCTTTTCTGTTGTGTTACTTTTTAATGTATTTTTTATTTTGCCCCATTGGTACCCTGAGGGGAGTTCTCACCTTTTCTCTCTGAATTTCATTCTTGATTTGGGATATCTTTATCTTCATCGCATCAATTTCCTCCTCCTGGACCAGAGGGATGGGACAGGACTCGCAGTCATCAATGGTTTGGAAGGTCACGTCAGCCAGTGGGATGTACCATTTGCAGTCATACTGTTGCCCTTTTCTTAAAGATGACATATCAATAACAAAACTTAAAGATTCCTCAGTGATGCACCTTCATCTCAAAGTATCTTAAACTTAAGGTTGAATAACGATTCTTCATCTTCTGATATAAAACAAGCAACATGTAGAAAGAGATTCACTGATCATGAGCATCTCTGACCAGGACTCACCCTGCAGCCTGTTTCTTTAGTTTGGTGCAGAGCAGCAGGTCTGTGAAGAGGAAGACATGACGCAGTTTCCTGGAACCTTCAACCAGCTCCACCATGAAGCGATCCCTCAGCAGCTGTCGGTTCTGCTCAGAACAACATCAAACTCTATGAGCCTTAAATCTGTTTCAGTTTAAAGGAAGTAAAAGTCTAAATTTACCAACCTACAAGGGAGTCCTGCCACTGAATGAATAAAACACCCACAGTATGCAAACCCCAATCTTAAACATATTTTTAAACATTTGTTTGGGATTTTGCTTGCAAACCAAACAAACATTACATAACAGTGAAATATAAGGTAAATTATATAAAATCTTATTTTTTTCCCACAATGATGGTTTACTCTCAGCTGTATAGCTCTTCCTGCCCTCGCTACTTCATAAATATATGAGCTCTTATATGATCATCCTCTGCCAAGCATAAAAATCCCTTTGTCTAACTATCAAGATTGTATTTCTTCCAGCTCACAAGAGGTGATGCTAAACCTTCTTTAATTTCTACCAAAAGGAATCCCTAAATTATATCCAAAGCAAATATTTAATTGCATACTGTTTTTTTTTTTATAAAGAGCCAGATGAAAAGGTATATAGATCTTGAATATTCTGAATATTTATTTTTCATAGTTCTTGTTTCTATCTTTTTTTTTTTAACGCCATGTAAATGTTTCTTGCATTGTCACTAAAACATTTTCTCTGTTTCCTTTAAATATTTCAGCATTTTAGTTAGCATAATCATTCAATTCAGGTCTGGATTGCCATGGCATTACAAGGCAATTATTTAGATTCTCTCTGGATTTGTTTTAATGCATAATTAATTCTAAAACTATTAATGTATTGTAAATTGTGTTATTGTCTCTCTGCTATATTAACAAATATGATGTGTTGAACTAGATCTGCTATTTGTACAACTTTTGTGAGACACTTTTGTATAAAGTAGGGCATTAATTCATAAAAAGGCTTACTTGAATTCTATAAATCAAAGTTTTCTACCCAACAGCAATAATAAAATGGAGCATAGGCGGAGGTTCAATTGAAGAAACCAATTGCTCTCCTACATCACCTGCGACTCAATCAATCAGCTTTGACCACACCTCCACCAAAGCCAATCAGCATCCAAGTCCATCTTAAAGGCCTCCGATCTGCTGGTCTGTTTCTAAGTGCGCAGGTGGCGGACGTCTGACGTCATTTGGATGACCCGTTTCAACTCGAAGTTAGCTTTGGATCCTCAGCTGTTTGGATCCTATCCTCTGACACACCTGTTGATCCACGTAATGCTGCAGAGATTCGCGGCTCCGCCACTCCCTGTTCCCCCGTCTCAAAACATTTCTGTGTTTCAGCATCAGCAGTCAGATGGCTCGCTCTTCGTTCTGCGCGCTGACACTGATTCTCTTCAGGTGAGACGTATTGCTCCAAGGCTCTAGTGTTTCCTCATTCATACCCTCAGCTCTTTTCTTCAGCTCATATCACATGCACATGCTTCTTCAGCTTACAGCTTGTCATCGTTAATTAACATCAGTCTCTGATCTTTGCTTTCACGTCCCCGATTTTTATACATGTTTTATACATGTTCTAGGTTAATTACGTCATTGTGGTTTAATCAGCAGATGTGCGCTGCCCTGATGGAGTTTCTTCAGTCCGTTTTTGATTTCAACTCATGCTTGCCTCAGATTTCTTTTTAAGGAAGCTGAATTTAGAACCAAAGTTTTGTGAAAAGTTAGTTGTTTCCTATTCCCAACGACTTTATTAAATCATTTGAACATATGTTTAAAATATATTTGAATCATGCTTCGGTCTAACCACATACACTGTCTGCCAGTCAATCAGCAACACCAGTTAATCCTGCATCATTTATTAGATGAATAAATCTCGTTACTGGAACTCAAATTCCTTAATGTGACTCAATAAATCCATTAACTAATTAATTTCACCAGGCTAAAGGTGATCTACTGTAATTGTCAGCGATTTTCAGTGGTTTCTATCATAAAAAAGAAAAAAATTCTTTTAGATATGGCTTATCACATAACATTCAATCAAGTCTTCACTGCATAGGTGGGGTGAATTTTCTAGTGGATGTCTCGTCACTTTAAATGATAAATTAAGCTGCAGCCTTCTCTTTAGAGTCATCGGCTATCATCTCCATTGGTGCGTTGGGGTTGAGACGCATTGATTCCCTAGCAGACTCATTTTATCACATTTTAATTGTCATGCTCATTTTCGTTGCGGAATTTCTTTTGGCAGTTCACCATTGTTACTATTATTTCGTGATCAGAAGAAGCTCATGTGTCTTCTGCGCCTGTTGTCTGGTTGGTGATGTAGCTCAGTGCATTCATTAATCTCTGCTCTAGTTTCAGATCATCTTAAACTGCATGTCTGAACGTCAGAACAGTCTCAGGCATTCCCCTCGGCGCATTGTTCTATCTAAATCTGCACCTTAGACGAGTTCATCGTGGCTGGTGCCCTAGGCTCCTCCATCCATCGCAACAAGCGCTTTATGGCATACTTTCTCATCACTGCATGTGTTATGACGCCCTATATCACTGCGGCAGGCAGTTATGGTGCCCTTTTCATGTACTGCTGCAGACGTGCCGCCTCTTCCTACTGCTGGAGGTGCGAGCGCTGCCTTTTCCTACCGCCGAAGGTGGGCGTGGCGCATCTACTTACCGCCGAAGCTGTGCGGGGCGCTTTACCAAAGGCTGCCGGGGCACGCATGGTGCCCTCCATCCTTAGCGGCGGGTGCTATGTGCCCTTTTCCCTCACTGCAGATGATTATGGTGCCCTCAATCCTTAGAGGCGGAAGCCTATGTGCCCTTCTCCCTCACTGCAGGCGCCTTATGGCGGCTTCTACCTTTGCGGCAGGTGCCTCAGGGCGCCTTCTACCTTCGCGGCGGGTGCCTCATGGTGCCCATCATTGTAGGTGTTTAGGTGGCAACACTGTGGCGGGCATTTCTTACCGCCTTCTAGCATCACAGCGGGCACTTCATGGCGCCCATACTCATTGCGGCAGACGTATCCTGCTTTTCCCATTGCGTTGGCACTCATTGCGCTCTTTTCCATCGCAGCAGTGCATTACGGCCAACCAGCTCTTTGCTTCAGGCGGATCACACTTACTCATCGCAGCAGGTGCATCACGGCCCTCAATTCATTGCTTCAGGTATACCACACCCAAATCCATTTCATGCGTTCGCATCACAAGGCTTCGCTTCAAACCCCTTAGCATATCATGGCTTATGTATCTCCGCTGAACATTACACTTATTCATCACACCTTGCTTTTTTTGTCTTCGGTCATCGCCGCTTGTGGGTTAGTCTAGATCATCGCGTCCCTTCTCGCTCTCAGCTCATCGATCCTCGCGTATTATATCCCCAGCTAATTGCTGCACGTGCGTGTTCTCTGCTCGCACCCTCAACTCATTGCTTCGTTAAGCTTGTCTGCGGTCATGGCGGGCAGGGCGCTCAGCCACAGCCTGTTACTACTTTTATTACTGTTATCACCACAGTTATCACTGCATCGTTATTTTTCAAGCATCAGTGTCTCCTGCCTGGTCAGCAGTTTGCCATTGTACATCATCCCAGGTTCACCGTTTAAGGGCTGCGTTCTGACTTTCTTTTGGTTTAGACTACTTCTCGTTGGATCAGGAATCTTTCTACTATCTCATCATGTCTGCAGCTTTGTTTCACTTTACTGACATGCCCCATTCATAGGTTTTTGGGGGGATCTTTCAAATATTTGCCAAAGCCAATCAGCATCCAAGTCAATGTTAAAGGCCTCTGATCTGCTGGTCTGCTTCTAAGTGCGCAGGTGGCGGACAAGCTGTCTGACTTCTTTCGGATGACCCATTTCAACCCACCTCCAGCCCCTCCTCCACCATTGCAGCTAAAGCTTCATCGGGTTTCATCTGCATTCCGCGTCTCATCTTGACTGGTCCGGCAGAAGACCGCCATGTTGAGCCTGGTTCTTCCAGAGGTTTCTTCCCAACGGGGAGTTTTTCCTCTCTGTGTTATCCAAGCTGGACTTCCATCTTCCAGGTCCCTGAGTAAGCTCTAGTATTAGCCCACGCAGTCCACTGGATCTCCCCATAAGCTCAGCATACAGTCTCGCTAGCCAGCAGTCTACAGACTGACCAACTTCATCCATCTCCACTCCACCACCAGTTTCAGGCCTGGGGGAAACAGCCCTATTCTTTACTCCTGTTCATCCATATCGATAAAAAATTAAGTTCTTTGTTTCCTGCCGAGGTCTGAGCACCAAAGAGTAATTGTGTCAATAAATTTTTTCTAATTGTCTTTTCTCTTCATGTGAGTTTTTCAGATTGAACTGCATACCAGCATTGTATCTCCAGCAATTGCAGTATCTTGGCAAGAGCTGTCAGTCTAGATCTGGTTGTTATTTGAAATTGCAAAGGTTAACTGTTTTTTGAAATACAACATACAACTGACTAAAATTAGACTAAAACCTTTTTGAGTTTTAGTCAACTACAATTGACAAACCATCACATTTGGTAATGACCAAATTGCGACTAAAACTAATAATAATTTTCATCCTGAAGACTAAAACTAAGAAAACTGTCAAAAACGACACTGCTATCTGCTCTGAGCAGCCTGACAATCACAGCAACACCACAGCATAATCCTGCCACTGCCATGTTTCATTATGGGAATAGCCTGCTCAGGGTGATGTCCTCAAATTAAACTTCTTCACACTTCCTCTCTTCGGCCCACTGCGCTGTCTTTCACATGGCTGTTATGTTCTACAACACTTGTGAGGAACCAAACTTACTGTAGATCATATGTAGAACATCTCAGTTCTGCTCACTTTCCTAAAGACCTGATGTCTGAGCACATGACAAAGATTAATCCTGTCAACAGATTCACCCACCAACACTGTAAATGTCTGCAATCCCTCCCTACCAAGTTAAATGTTTGCTTTAACAATTTAACCCTGAACAAGTTCTCTAACAAACGATGCATTGAACTCTTAACTACGCATAAATCACTTCTAAAGGCAGCATGTGTGGGAATGTCACAAAATAAAGAACAAAAAGCAAAAAAGAAACATGGTTAGAAGGAATACTTCTACAATGCAATCTACGTCTACACTTTAATTTTCTAAAACAGCTGTCATACGAGCTCCACCATAACATTGTTCTACTTGTTAGTAAACTGCTTTCACACCATGTTTTGTTGCTGCTGCTGATAAATAAATTTTAGTGTGAAGGTCTGAGGTTTCTAATTACCAGACTTTACTGTCAGACCTTTTGCTCCGTGTCAAAGCTGCCTAGTCTGATGGTAAAGGGAGATCTGATGGCATTGAGCTGCCGTCTGACTCCTGGATCAAGATACTGCCTATATGAGAGAACGCCTTCCACACCAGCCACAGCTGGACAAAAACAAGGAAAGCACTGCGGCATGCTCTTCCTCCTCTGCTCTCTGCACGCTCCAGCTCAGTTCGGCCTTGTTCCAAACCCACTGTTGAGGGAATCAAGAGTGTCCAATGGGGCCCTTTTAAAAAAGCTGTACCAGGGTTACTTCCGCCTATTGTTCTGGAACAGAAATGTAACCGCAGGTCAATAAGCCAATGGAAAAATAGCAGCTGTCATTGCACGAGATGTCACCCTTCAAACAGGGGGTGTGCATTGCTTTTGTCTGCACAGTAATGAGACACGAAGAACTGGAGAATGTAGAAAAAGGAAAACTTAAATAAACTGTTTGGTATAATGGTCAGGGTAATTACAGGCATTTACAGAACAAAACATCAGCAGAGTTACAAAATTAGCAGACAGCCGACCATATAAAACAGCAAATCCGTATTTTCAAGTGAACCAAGACTTGGCTTTTTAATCATCAAAACTCTTTGCTAGATTTCAGGCTTCTTAGACAATATGCAAAAGATTTACTCAAGAACTTAATGGGTTAAATTTTTCCCATTCAAGCAAAACAAGTTCCAAGGAAAGTAAAGAGGAAATCCCCAATCAGACCATCTAAATCCAAGCAATGCGAATGTGTGCTGTACTGGGAAGCATAAAGGGGCCAGGAAACACAGATAAGTCAGTACACACACCCAGTGCAAAAGGTTGCTCAGAGAGACTAGTCAATAAAGCAATGTGCTGGTCATTTCTGGGAAGCATACTGGACATCACAGCAGGGAAGGATGGGAGTGAGCATGGAGATTTTCCTTGTTTGCAACACTGAGAACCTTTGCCTCCTGTGTTTGTGCTGTTTGGTCACAAGCTTCCTGAAAGGTCTGCTTGTTTTACAGCAGACAGTGTAAAATGAGTCAGCAACGACCTGATTCACACTCCTGCTTTATTTCCGCTTCCAGACACCTTGTACTCTTTTTGTACGCTTTTTACCGTCAAGAAAGGGAGGATATTATGGGGCCATATATGATCCTTAAACCCAGAACAGTAAAAACGACAAAATTGAAACCTAAATGCATTAATCTGGAGTCATACAGGTGATTGTTTTTCTGACCTAATGGGCCTGGATCCTCCTTAATCGATGGATATTTTACATATTTAGAGATGAAACGATATTTTCACTCCCTGCATGTAAAAACAAAACACCTTTTTTCCTTCACTGTCAGACAATCAGAAATATTGTCTGGTACACACACAATTTCCAGATGCCTATTCAAATAACCATATGCACAGATAAACGGCCTCAACATTAATGAAACATGAGATTCTGTTTCCCAGAGTTTGGATAAAAATGGTTTATGAGAGGAGGAAAGTAAGAGGCACAGCCCATATTAACTGGGAAACTCTATGCTATTTTAGAAAAAACTTAAATTCTCAAACAAATCCTAGAATTTTGGAAACTAACCTCAGTATGATAAGTTGTTCAAAAAGCATCATAAATATTAATGAGTTCCAACTAGGGCTGGTTACCCAACTTCGGTTCTTTTATGGTACCGACCGAAATGCTTCGGTTCTACAGAGTATCGAAACATGCCTCGTCTTTCGGTACCAAGTTTCGGTGATTGGCTGTAACACTTAACGTGATTGCGTCATCCAGGAAAAATAGACAGGTGGTCACGCCTACAGCCAGGGTTCATGTGTATCTGTTGTGAACTGGTTGCGAGCGTCATGGAACCCCTTTAAAATGCCCCCCAGGTCAAAAGTGTGGCTTCACTTTATTAAGACTGATGCCAATAGTGCGCAATGCAATACATCGTGCACGGAAACAATTTAAGAGCAGAAAGTTGCTCGGTGTTTGACTGCAAGAAGAGCGGACTGCAGCCGGCGCGACCATCCTCCTCTCAGCAGCCCGTGGGCAGTGCAAAGCCAGAGCGGAGTGAATCATGCTGCTTTCAAACTGGACGCAGCAGGAGCAGCAAAATCACGTCTGCTGCTTCCTTTTTTGCTGCTTGTACCAGCTTCTGACGCGCGGCTGAAGAGGTTTTGCTGCTCTGGCTGCGCGGTCGAAAAGTGTCTGACGCGCGTTGGGCGGAGCTACTCTATCCTTTATTTGCCTTGCAGCTATATTTGCTGTGATCAGTGGGAATAAAGCAGTTTTAATGTTTTTAAGTGGGAAAATCCACCTGAAAACTTAATCAGTGCAGTCAGTTTATCCAGCCTTCCAATATTATTTCTATCTGAGCCGCTCAGACCCCCACATACGTCAGTAGGATCCCATTCAACGGGCTTGTTTGTCAGACATGGTAATTTTTCTAAAGGAAAACTGCTAAGTAAAAAGGTCCTCACAATGTAACAGTGAATATTAGACACTGAATTTTTTTTTAAATGTAAGAGGAAAAATGTAAATGGAAAAATCCCAGCTTAAAATAAAACTCAAGATTTGTACTTTTTTATGTTGTGTAATTTTCTTTTTCTTCGAATTGATATTATAAAACTGGTATCGAAAAAAAGTATAATTCAGGAACCGGTATCGAAGTGAAGGTATCGGTATTGGTACCGGAACCGAAAATTTTTGAACAATACCCAGCCCCAGTTCCAACAATATAATAATATTAAGAGTTGCTCGGAGGACTTTATGTGAGCTTCCAGCCTTAGTGGAAGGCATGGGAATTGCAGAAACAGAGGGAGACGTTTTTGCCGTTCCACCACCGAAAGAGTAAACTAATAGCACATAAATTTAATTAACAATCATCAAATTGTTATTAGACCCAAATGGGAGGGATTTTTAGTATTTTTAGCTATCATAAAGTTTAAATTACCCATAGTAGCATAAATGTAATAAGGATAAATTAACATTAAACATTAAATAATCATAAAGGAAAATCAGAAAAATGTGCAACAATATAGTACAAAGCGATTTCAGTTTCATTTACAGCTTGTAAACAAATAATCACTTTTAAAAGAAGTGAAAAAAGTTGTGGAAAAAATTAAAAACACAAAGTGGGAAGATGTAGAAACCTATATAAAAAACTTTTTTTCATTAACGCTTGACACCATCTCCTCCTTGAAGCTTCTAACATTCCAGTGTGGTATTTAATCTAGATTACGTATCATCTAGATTAATGTAATTGTAATCTTGGAAGTAATCTAGATTAATCTAGATTAAAATCTCTCATTTGAATTCTGTCAAAGAAATTCATGATATGCGTGTGCTACCTAAACAGTAACCTGTTCAATACATTTTCTCTGGAGCAAACCCAGCATCTTTATAGCTGCATCCATGTTTAACATTTTCTCAGAAGCAGGCAGAGTTTCAGGACTGACTTTGAGGAGGCCTGCTTAGCATCTCTGCCTTCATAAACCATACACATAAAGCACAGCCATTTAACTTGCTAAATATTGAATAGTAATACTTTTTACCCATAAGGTTTACTTTTCCGTTATTCATCTTTAAGGATTTTATCTTCCAACATCTATTTTTCCCTTTAACAAAAATGTAGAATCCTATAGAATTCTTATCCCACTTTAGAATGTATGTTTAAGGCTTAGAGGCTGATGCCAACATCTTACAAAAGCTTAAACACAGTTTATCTTATTTAATATGAATAATTATGCCCATTCCAGACCAGCCACCAACATTCAGACTGGATTCTTACTGTTATAATTCATAGTTATAAACATAAAACTCAAAGAACAAACACTCTCTTTAGCCCAATATAACTTTTTTTAAGACCACAAATATTTGCAACAAATATTAGAGACGCATCGATACGAGACAGTGGCAGTTCATGGGCTGGTGTTTTTCATGTGGGGCATAGAACAAAAATAATAAACAACAAGTTTAAAAAGTATAAAAATATATTGTAAGCAAGAAATCCATAGCTATCAGCTGGAAAATGTTGACGTACCTTAATACAGCTGAAGCCTAAAGGCGGATATAATTGTGAAATACTTGTTAAATTGTAAATTGTAAAGGTGAATGATTAAACAGGTCATAGGGACCAATCAGTAACACAATGCAAAAACTGTCCATCTAACCAGGCTTTAACTGGAAAAACTCAGCAGTTTCTGACAAGGATTTGTTGTCTATCTTTGCTAGATTAAGTCAAATTAAGACCGGACCAACAGGAATTGTTGACTTGAAGCCAGACACACTGTGCCATATTTTCAATTCTTGCCCGCAGCTACGGCTCCCACTGTACGTCGAAACCGCAGGGTTTTGTCTTACAGTATAAGTTAATAGCTTATGATGTTTGTTCTCACACTGTGCGCCCAGATGCGATCTACCGGTCACTGTGCGTCTAAAAACCACGTCGGACTCAGCTCCGCAGTGAGATGGCATTACTCGGACTTGTCTATCCGTAAGCCAAACAAGTAGAAGAGGAATATGAAGCTTACAAGAGTACAATGCACTGCCTTGACAATTTGTGCAATTTTGTGGGTTGAAAGCCCTAAAAAGAAAAGACGGCGACGTATTTGGGCAAAGACATGGCTGAGGAAATGTGGCTACTATGATCTGTCAGTTTTACAGAAAAAGCTCCTTTTCACTTACGCCTTCTGAGAGGAAGAAAAAGAATCCTTTTTTGTGCATGCCCACTGAGTTATTTGCCCATGACTAACTTACGTTGACCATATGAATTTCAAACATGTTTGATTTTCTTCCGACCTTACGATTCCCGATCGGGAGGTAGCCATGAGCGGCTGATTGCCCCTTGTTACCCCCTGTACACTACATGACGCGCGATGAGGCTGACAGTTGGCCTGATCAAATCAATCTTGCACGACTGGCGAATCGTACAGCGTATGCCCGGCTTCAGAAAGATTTTAACCCTAATATTTCTAGCTTGATTCTTAACTAAAATTACACTTTTTTATGATGAAGATGAAATTATTTTGCCTAGCTGAAATTTCATTTTTTGATCATTTTAAATCAAGTAGACTTAACATATCAATATAATATTCTGTCCACTTGTTTTAGTTTGGCTTTCTGTAAATGATGTAGGTTGTTGCTTTTCTGAATAAAAAAAAAAAATGAATTTTTTCACTAACTTAATACCCTAATTTACATAAATCAGATCACTGAATTAACAATGCAATCCTGAGACCAAGAACAGATTGTCAAACTCACCTCTCCCTTTTTAACAGTCATTGACTGTCTGCGTGGTGTGATCTCTTCATTAATGCTGGACAAAAAGTTCTGGGAGATTCGCAGGGCGTCCTGCAACAATGGAAAGTCTGGATGGCTGGAGGGTGTGTGCTTCAGAAGGTCCTAAAAAGGAAAACAGAATAATCATAAATTTGTTTTCAAAAGTGGTTCACCATGACAGAAGGTTGTGACACCAGATAACAGACTTACATGAAGGACTAGGGTGCTGCGTGTCACCCTATCCACAGGCTTATAGAGTAGAGCTGTGGAGGAAGAAGAGTTGCTCAACTGGAGTCATCACCCTATAAAATATACTACTGAAGGCTGGCAGTTGGACAGACCCAATACTCACTTTCCAGAGAATTTTTAGCTGACTGTTCTTTGCATTCCTTTGTGCTTTTTACTTTGAGATTCTGACAGAGACAGAATGAAAAAAAAAGACAAAAGGAACAAAATACCTTCATTAATTAAGAGCTGTGAAAGTGAGGACAACAAAGAACTGCCCTTTCATCACTACTCTCAGGTAGTCCACCACTAAACCTCCCTGCCGTGTGTAGCATGACAACATACCTCAGATATCTGTGCAAACTGAGAGTTGGCCTGGCAGCACTTGTCTGCCGTCTCCACAGCAACCTTATAGTTGTCTACGAAAGCCCGATACACTCCAAGCTCGCTGGCCTGTAGTGAACAGAGGCGGCTCAGATTAGACTCACTCCAGGAGAGAATAGATTTCAGGGATTGCTGCTTTATCTCTTCAGCATGCCACAATCAAAAATACAGTCATCCAGCTGATACAGCAGATTGTGATTCAGCATTACCTTCTATTTTTAAACCTCTTTACGCATGTGTCTTTAATCTTTTGCCTTCAACAGTGAAAACTGAAGTTACTTTGTAAGCATCCACCTCCTATGGAGCCTTCTGCAATACTTAACTACCTATAATGTGGTGAAGCGACTCTTTTATCTGGCCAGGAGACACCTTCAGGCAGTCTACTCAGATGTGAGGTCCACCAAGATCCCTTAAGCTTTGAAATTAGAGCCAGAAACTATCAGCTTCCCACTCTGCAGGTCTTTACTCTTTAAAAAATCTTTACCAATCAAGGAAAGGCATTTAAACAAATTAGTTTTTCAAAGTTAGACACAAGCTAAATACTGGTCTCTTTGATAAAAAGTCAAAACGCTATGTGGTGTTATAGGAAGTTGTTGTTTTTACTCACAGAACAAACCAGAATGTTTTAGTTTGTTATATAACTCCTGTTGTAAGTAAACAATGATCATGTTAATATTGATTAAAATTGATCATTGTAATAAAAAAATTTAACATTTTACACATACTAGTCAAACATATTCTTGTTTACACCTTCTTATTTGTGGTTTAAAGCATTATTCCCATCTTCCTTCAGGTTGAATCAAAATAAGTGGAATATCAAGTTTTGCATGTCTGGGTTCTGTTCGGACATGTTGCTCTATCTCTAGGATTCTATCACCCCTAAGAAAAAATGCGTTACAACTATTTTTTTTGTGTACAAAGAGTCTGTTTATGCTGCTAACAAAAACTTGGTTAAGCCAAGATTTTTGCAGGAATCTGATCCACTTATTTTAAATTGTGATTCAGTACCTAGATTTAATAATAATTGAACTTTATTGATTACACATTGACTTAGACAGATTTTATTTTGTCCTTTTGAACACCAGGTGTAAACAAAAATACATTTGGTTAAGTACAGCTCTCTATACTATTTTATTTTTTAAAGTGCAGGTAAGCAGCAGTGATAAAAACACTGTGATGAAATAAAGTGATGTAAACTTGAAAAATTGGATAATAATACATAAATGTTAGAAATTTACCTTTGCATTTACGTAACCCCATTCCCTTTGGGGAGCAGTGGGCTGCCATTGTGTGGCGCCTGGGGAGCAATCAGGGGTTAAGGGTCTTGATAAGGGACCAAGAGTGCAGGCTGTGGGGATCGAACCGGGTACTTGCAACCTTCTCAGAGCACAAATGCACTGCTCTGACCACTAGGCCAACACTCCCCCGCTATCAACAGAAATTTGGATTTCTGTTGATAGTGCTCATGTTTTCTAGCAGAAGTTAAACTTTTCTGGAATGACTGCAGAATGATTCCTACTGCTCCTTTTGTCCTCCTGCTCCCTCTCTAAAAGTTCTCCAGTTTTCATCAGATGTTTCAGTTTTTTCCTGCATTGTTGACGGTGATGGAGCTTCACAATTAAATGCAATGGCTGTTTAAACATTGTACGTTGCGGTGGAGCTACCAGATCTGCACTGGTGGTCAGACCTACTTAGGGCCCTGCCCCTTCTTATGACGTCATCATATGGCAACTCCACTGTATTGCATCAATCTCTTTTGGACTCACAAGCTACTATATTGGCTATTATTTTACATTTCATGCAATCTAAAGTAGCCGAAAGTTGTTAATCATTGTCTGTCTTGAAGGAAAGCACTGCGTTCTAAGACAGACTGAGCTCTGCCATTCACCAAGGTAATAAATAAAAGTCTCAGCTTATTTTTGTTCTTTTTATTAAGATCTGATGGAAGGGAAGGACAAATGAAACTTTCTTAGAGATTTTAGAAAAATAAAACAGCTATTAGAAAATGACGTTTTTGTAACACTAAGTTAAAAGCAGGATAGCCTTACAGACATCCCAAGTCTCCCGGAACTTCCGGGAGACTTCATCAATCATTAGACAGGCTAATGCTACAGATTCTCCCGACTAGGCACAGGGACGCTGCAACTCATCCTTTAACTTCCTCCAGTCTGAAAACAATGCTAGGTGCTGTTTGGCATCCCGTCGCACCAGCATCCTGTCTCTTACAGCCGATGGAAAGAAAATAGACTGAATAGTTCCATTCTTTAATAGTGTGACCACCAAAATTATTAATATTTGACTAGTGCATCTATGGATTTATGTCAACAATAAAAAGTAAAAAATAAATTACAGAGGTGCATAACTTCCAAGGATCAGGATGGAAATAAAAACCTGTGTACCAGCTTTTGGAAGAGGTCGCCTACACACTGCTGGTAGCTCCAGTCTTGGACTCGGGGCAGCAGAGCATTGTAGAAATCCTTGTGGATCTGATGGAGCTCTGGAACTTTGAAGAAGATTGTCTCTATCTGCTGGATGGTCAGCATCGGCTGGGAAGTAGTGGCTGCAGCCTTTAGAGGCTTCATAGGCTAAGAAGAAAACACAATTAGTTCAAAACAGACAGTGTAAATAAGTCTATTAATAATTTCAAACTGTGTTTACAGAAGTGAAGTAGACCTACTGGACAAAATAATAGATTTTTTGAAAAGGGCTGAATCTGAATAGTGCTGTTTTTTTGTCGAGGTGAAAGGCGAAAGGTGAAAAAACGAATTATTTTCCACTTTTACCTGATGTATTACAACATTCAATTGCCAAGCACGTCACTTGGGCATTGTCAGTTTAACTATTACTCTTGCAAATTTCAACGGTGAAGTCCTCTCGAAATCTTTAAACATCTTTGTTGATTGCAGATGTGTATCATAGTTTCCATTGATTTTGCTTGTAAAGCAGAGAGAATGGCGCTCGGCTTATCGTACCTTGATGTCACTGCAGGAATATGTCAGGAGGGAGGTGTTACTATATGTGGGCAAAAATGGCCGGTCTCGGACTCGGTGATCGCATCAAAAAATTTTATTTTTATCTTTTTACTTGTTAACGCTGAATTCATTAAATCACTGCAAACGTATTAGGTTTAGGTATAGATAATGATCCAATGATTATTCTTTGCTGACTAGGAACCAATTACATTAAAAAATTCTTTAAAGTTAAGTTTAAAGTTAAAGTGTATTTTACGTACAAAACTAAAAGGATAAACTATAGGGATAAACGGGGATAAAGTAAAGGGATAAACCAAAGGGATAAACAGGTTTTGACTATGGGTATGCTGATCTGACAGAACACCGGCTCTGGTGTTCTCGCAGCATACCAATCAGAGCTGAGGCATTTTAATGTGAGTTGCTTGGCCGAGTGTTGAATTCCGAGCTTATAGGGCGGCCCAAACAAAGGCCTTGATATAGCTAAGAAAACATGCAAATTGAACCGGAACCAAAGGTTGTTCATATAATTTGCAAATGTCCTGAGTAATTTCTCGTACTCATCCAAAATGGAGTGCAATATGCTGATGAAGATTCTCAGTCATCCAGGTCAGAGTCATTCCATAAAAGTAAAAAAAAAAATAAAACCGCTGGACTTTGTTTTCCAGGTTTGAAGACATTTTGCTAACAATCCTGAAAGCTTTCTCAATTCAAAATGCCGCGAGTAGCGTTGAGTTCCAAGCTTATAAGGTAGTTAAAACAAAGGCCTTATCGCTTAGAAAATATACATCTTAAACTTTCTCTAAAAAGTTGTTTTTTGGCAATTGAACTGATATAAATCTTACCTGAGCAGATGTATTTTTGGTTGCAAATGGTAGGAGACAGTTGGAATATTGCAAGACTCTTTGGTGTGTTTAAAAACAATGAAAAGACGGACCAAAAAGCATTATTTCTCAAAGATTTCTACAAAGATTTATGACAGATAGCAAAATGATTTCTGAGCGTATGGTCAATCAAGCTAAAATTTGACCCAACAATTTTTTGGTTTATTTTTAATATCAACAACACATTTTATTTGGACATTTAAGCATAAAGTATTTTTACATACAATCAGCAGGGCTTCCAGGTGGTTGAGGTAGGTTTCCTCACTGGCCAGGATCCCAGACAGAACCCATTTCCTCATCTCCTGCCTCTTTTCCTGTTCCAGCTCCACCTGATTCGACATGGGATCAGGGACAAAAGAAACCTGTTAGAAGATGTAAAAGGTTGCATTTTCTTTAACCAAGATGGCTACAGATAACAAACCTGAAGCTTGTTTACACTCTGCAGGAGTTTTACATTCCAAGAGGCCTGCACCAGACATTGGTTGCCATTTAAAAAAAGTAAATTTTCCCTCTCACCAAGAAGTTGTTTTAAACTGGTCAAAGATATTAGCCACTGAAGTAGGGACATATGTCAGTAAAAAACGATTAGTGGAACAAACAACTGAGCATCATCAAACTCTGCTCTGCAAGAAAAAGAAGCAGTGTGTTAGCTGAACCCATGCACCTCCACCCCGATAAGGGCTTTGAAAATCACAGATGAGACTACCACACATAGAAGAACGGAACAAAAAGGAGAAGGGATGTTAAAATCTTTTTAACACCTGGTTAACCAAAGTATGCATGGTCTTTTCACCAACACCCTGCCTCACAATGAAAAGCATTTGCCATCTGGAAGCTGCACTGTATTTAATTGGTAACCTATGGGTGCAACAGCAGGATATGTGGCAAATTTTTTTTATTCATTTTGTAAACACATAGTGTGTTTATAAAATGGAAAAAATATAACGTGTTTTTTTTTATCTTTTTGTGTTTTGCATTAAAATGCAAATGGCAAAGTTTTGTATTATAATCAAAATGTTTGAGAACTTTGATGGACTGAAATTACACAGTTTGAAGAAGTTGTTGGCTTGACAAACACTGTAAGTGAAGGAAAGCCACGTTATCACTACCACTGTGAAAAAGTGCTTCAATTCAATTCAGTTTATTCATATAGCGCCAATTCAAAACACTCCATTTTAAAGCACTTTATAGGAGACAACACATTAAAATTGGATATAAGATTCTGTGAAGGAAAACCAGTTGATTACATCCAGTCACTGACTTGCAATACATGCTCCTCCTGGATAAGCGGTGATGATCATCACTCTCATTTTGTTGTTGACTCTTCAGCAATCCCTCACACCAATGTCGCTTGTGTGAAAAACTCCCTTTTAACAGGAAGAAAACTCCAGCAGAATCATGCTCAGTCTGAGTGACCTTCTGCAAAGGCGGACTGAGGTTCAAGAAGAATTGTCTCTGTAAAGTATCTTGATGTGTTGTGAATTAGAGCTATATAAATTACCTGAATTTAATTAAATTTTCTGACTGACTTCTCTTTAGCAGCTTTTTTTCTTTGCAATTTTGTGTTTCTTGTCTAATTTTTGAGTTTACAAGTGTAAACTCTTGTGTTTGCAGAACTTTTTTATCATGCCGTTCAGCCCCCCTCAGTAACTGTATTCAAGCTCATAAAAACAGCTTTTTGAGGAGCTAAATTCAATTATTTTTTGCTACACAAGACAAAGGGTATAAGTAGTCATAGTCCAAACAAAACACACTAAATTATATGACATGTTATGCTGTTAAAGAAAAAGAACACTAATTACCTACAATAAGATGAAAAAAACATGTTTCCTTGTTTTTGTTTAACTTAACATAGCAGAAAAACACGACACAACACGAAAGGAGGAACTACAGATAAAGCATGGTGTGCACAGAGTTTGGACAGAATATACTGGAGAAGGCTGCAGCGGCAGAACTGACGTGTAACGTGTCAGAGTTGTCCTTTACCGACTGTGTGGAATCGAGAGAACCTGAAGAATGCATCAATCTGCTGTTCCTGTTCTTGGAGTGGAGCTGTGGAGAGGAGGAAGGAGACCCGGTCAACGACAGAGCCCCACAGTCAGGCTGGTTCTCCTCTGAATGCTCCAGGTCATAGCCATATGATGGAGGGTTTTCGATATGGGGAGCATCTGGGAGAAATATGAAAACAAAGGACAATAGTCACATGGTGTGCTGGTAAGCTGCTGGGTCCTGTTAAAACAGAGACACATTATGGACTAGGCATCAAGCATAAGCAAAATTTCCAACTGGAATCTGGACTATGTCAATGCCAGACAACATCTATGCCCTTTCGTTGGTCAGCCTGTGCATCACTTCAGTTGACATGACCTTTGGTGGCATATTAAAGTTTATGTATAGAAAATCTGCCTTAAGTCTAAAACTTAGCTTCAAATGAACCAATTGATCGCTTAAAGCCTAATGATTCAATATCTCCAAGAGAAATTTATAAAGATATTAACTAAAACATATGTCATAAATTCAATGCAAAACAGTTCAAAAAGTGTGTGAACAGAAATTTGTGTGGATTTGTGGAATGTTGAACTCATAGCTTCCTCCACATGATGCTCCAAGCTGTTAGCATGGATTTTAATGGCAGCCTCTTTAATAATTTGCCATCCAGTAAGTTCAGAAAGACGGCCATGTTAGGTTTGTATGATATCACCAAATCTTGCAGTAGCAAAGCTGTTGCTGTAATGCAGATAACGGTTACATTCAATGCTAGATGAGCAAGATGAGAAAAGATTTGATATATGCCTAACTTGCTACAGTCACATTTGAGCGTAATAATTACCTCTATAGTCACTAGTTTGTCAGCTCTGTGCCTCCATAGCACAAAGATGTATGGCTCCAAAAATGTGAAACCTGCTCCCATGTAATTATAAATAGCAATTTCTAAGGCAATTAAATCAAAGATTGGGACTTTCATTTTTTAGATGAAAATTACCTACTTATCTATAATGTGTATATCTGTGAGTACATACCTTTAATTATTATACACTGTAGCTTTAACCGTTTTAGTTTGTCCTTTTCCAGACATATTATATAATTTCCAATAGGCAAGTTGGAGGTTGTACACAGATTACTAGTTAAAACAAACATTTTTAAGACAAATGCTTTTAGATCACTGTAGTTAACATGTTATGAACTTTAAAAATAAATCCACAACAACAAGCTCTAATATTTTGGCATTAAATCCACAGTTAAATTCCACTGACCTGTGACCTACATAAATGCAGCATATTCCAGTCACAGAGCTGAAGTCAGGTCAGTGGATAAACAAGTAAGAAGGCAGGGCAAACACACATGCCCTGCTCATTATACACAATGTCCCCCTTCACACACTTGTTTTGTTAAGAAGGATTCTTTAGCTTGGTGTGATTTTTCCTTATTATTTACCATTTATTTAAACAAGTCCTAAAAATCAAACGGCAAAATATATTTTTTAGGATCCTTTTATAAAAATAAAATAAAGGAGGTGTTGCAACAGCATTGCTTGCAGCCAGGCTGTTCTGGACAAACATGATAGGAATACATGTAACACTTGTCATTCAGAGTTTTTAAGATTAGCAGCCTTCTGCATACTGTAATTACCGTCAGCCACTCCAACTCACCGACACATGTAATCATTATTGTCCCTGCTGTCAAATTTTTGGCTGCTTACTGACAGAAAACATCTAAAAGGTTTTCTAGTGAAGGAGGATGTCTAAGATCTCTTGCAGTGTTGAGCGAGGTATTTTAAGAGAAGGTCATAAAAACTGGTTTACCGCAGCATGAAAACAGGAAAATAAAGGATTCCGGAAACTGGGGAAAGGTGGAGCAATGTCATCTGGAAAGCCCTAGAGGACAAAGCATAAAAGATGACATCCAACAAACACCCAAGCCCAAGAGGAAAGAATAAAAGAGGGTACTAATGCAAGGCAAGCAGCATCAGCAAACTAAGGAAGTCCTAGTGAAATGGTTAATAGCAGGCCTGGAAAAAGATGAGGAACACACCTCAACAAGATCACTGGCTCAGCACCATTATGAGCAATTTTTTAAGGTCCAAACTTATCAAATACCACAACCATATCTGGAAAGGTATTTAAAATGTGCTCTTAATTTCATACACTGCACCCTTTCTGTCTAATATGGAAACAAATGACAAACACAGCGCTCACTTGGCTGTGGTCATTGTAAGAAAGCTGACGTGACAATAGAGCCTCAGTGAGTCCAGTTATTGTAGTGATCACAAGGACGCCTACTAAGGAAGTGTCCAGGCAGGTTTGCCCGGAAAATTCAGCAATCCATTTGCTCCAGAGAGGAAACAGGCTTTCTACACAAGGCCAACTCTGTGCAAACAGCCTTTACTCCTTCTAACACATCCTCTGAAAGTCATGCATGTTACATTTATATCCTTAAAGAGCCCCCATACTTTGAAGGGCAGAGATGCATAGTTTAACGGATCTGAGAAGAAGTTAAGAGACACTTAAACACATTTAAAGCAACTTTTATCCTCGTGTGCCTCAGACAGCAGTTACCTGTGGTTTCAGAGCAATAATACCAAAAACAATTCTTAGTCCTCTAATGTCAGTTTCAAATGATATTCTCCAGGTTTCTGTTTTTGAGACTATTTTTATGAGCACTTATAAGGTACGGTGTTCTCATGGTAAACTCTGTCCTTTCTGCACAAATGTTATTCATGGAGATATTTTGAATCTTTGGAAACATTTAAGCCCAAACCCTAATGCTTTAATCTCCTAGTTTAAAACTGTCCTTAGACAAAGTCAGTGTTCTTAAACCTAAGAAGTAAGTGAAAGTCAAAAGTAATCAAAATTGTTAGTTTCTTTATATCCACAAAACTCAATGTAAATTGTTTTAGAAACAATTTTTTCATTGAATCTTGGATAACATGAATCATCATAATTTTGTGCACATAGCTTCTGCAATCTTTTAAGAACTTCTGACAGGAAAATGTCCATCACCATCAGGTCTTACACTGATGCAATGATGAATGACATTAGTTGGTGGCTGGTAGCTTTCAGGGGTTAGACTGCAGTAAAACAGTGCTTTTAAAGTACAGAGTCTATGCAAGGCATGTAATTTTGGTGTAGTTTGGGAAGTAACATTTTGTTTGTATATTTTGAAAATAAAATACAGACAACTGCTAATCTTAATTTAGTCCCCATAATCTAAAAAAGATTATAAAGCTTCCAAGTGTATTTGCTGATTGCCGTTGGTATAACCTAAAATGCTCTTTTACATTTTGCGCCTTAATATATTTCCTCCAAATCATTAAATACATTCTGTATTGTTACCAGATACTACTCCTCCTTCAAAACCATTTCAAATCCCCTCTACTTTAACTAGACAGCCCTTAAACTGTGAAAAAGATTAGGCATAAACTTATAGGGTGGTAAAGATGACATCCCTATTTAAAATCCCTACTATCTGCAGATTAAAACCTTTTCAGGCTGTGCAATGAAAACATAATAAAGACATTCTAATGATGTTACATAAGACTAAACAGCTGTGGATTTGAGCTACACAGAGAAGGGGATCAGAGAGAAGCTGATCTAGTTTTGCACCATCACTGGACTCTGAAGTTCTGTTATTCAAGAATATCATTTAAAACTACTGGAAAGAATAAGGAATCACCAGATATAATACAAAACTTCAGACAGTAAACAATTCAGCAACATACTTTTGTTCCTATTTCTTTTTTCCTAATTGACACCGAGAACAAAGTTTTAAAAATACAGGTGCTGGTCATAAAATTAGAATATCATGAAAAAGTAGATTGATTTCAGTAATTCCATTTAAAAAGTGAAACTTGTATATTATATTCATACATTACATACAAACTCATATATTTCAGATGTTTATTTTGTTTAATTTTGATGATTACAAATGACAACAAATGAAAATCTCAAATTCATCATATCAGAAAATTAGAATATTGTGAAAAGGTTCAAAATTGATGGCCCCTGGTGCCACACTCTAATCAGCTAATTAACTCAAACCACCTGCAAAAGCCTTTAAATGGTCTTTCAGTCTAGTTCTATAGGCTACACAATCATGCGGAAGACTGCTGACTTGACAGTTGTCCAAAAGACGACCATCGACACCTTGCACAAGGAGGGCAAGACACAAAAGGTCATCGCTAAAGAGGCTGGCTGTTCACAGAGCTCAGTGTCCAAGCACATTAATAGAGAGGCGAAGGGAAGGAAAAGATGTGGTCGAAAAAAGTGTACAAGCAAGAGAGATAACCGCACCCTGGAGAGGATTGTGAAACAAAACCCATTCAAAAATGTGGGGGAGATTCACAAAGAGTGGACTGCAGCTGGAGTGAGTGCTTCAAGAACCACCACACACAGACGTATGAAAGACATGGGTTTCTGCTGTCGCATTCCTTGTGTCAAGCCACTCTTGAACCACAGACAGCGTCAGAAGCGTCTTGCCTGGGCTAAAGAGAAACAGGACTGGACTGCTGGTGAGTGGTCCAAAGTCATGTTCTCTGATGAAAGTAAATTTTGCATTTCCTTTTGAAATCAAGGTCCCAGAGTCTGGAGGAAAAGAAAAGAGGCACTTCATCCACGTTGCTTGAAGTCCAGTGTAAAGTTTCCACAGTCAGTGATGGTTTGGGGTGCCATGTCATCTGCTGGTGTTGGTCCATTGTGTTTTCTGAGGTCCAGGGTCAACGCAGCCACATACCAGGAAGTTTTAGAGCACTTCATGCTTCCTGCAGCTGACCAACTTTTTGGAGATGCAGATTTCATTTTCCAACAGGACTTGGCACCTGCACACAGTGCCAAAGCTACCAGTACCTGGTTGAAGGACCATGGTATCCCTGTTCTTAATTGGCCAGCAAACTCTCCTGACCTTAACCCCATAGAAAATCTATGGGGTATTGTGAAGAAGAAGATGCAATACACCAGACCCAACAATTCAGAAGAGCTAAAAGCCACTATTAGAGCAACCTGGGCTATCATAACACCTGAGCAGTGCCACAGACTGATCGACTCCATGCCACGCCGCATTGCTGCAGTAATACAGGCCAAAGGAGGCCCAACTAAATACTGAGTGCTGTACATGCTCATACTTTTCATGTTCATACTTTTCAGTTGGCCAACATTTCTATAAATCCTTTGTTTTTATTGGTCTTCAGTAATATTCTAATTTTCTGATATGATGAATTTGAGATTTTCATTTGTTGTCATTTGTAATCATCAAAATTAAACAAAATAAACATCTGAAATATATGAGTTTGTATGTAATGTATGAATATAATATACAAGTTTCACTTTTTAAATGGAATTACTGAAATCAATCTACTTTTTCATGATATTCTAATTTTATGACCAGCACCTGTAGACCTAAAGAATACAACCCTCCACCAAACAAAGCGTCTCCAAACTCTATAGCCTGTGTCTGGAGAACAATTAGGCATCATAGAGTACTTTTCCTTCCTGCAGCATGTGAACAACAGAGACACTCAGGACAGATACAACAGGCCTGTTAGACATTCACCCATGACAAAGCAAAGCCACATTGAAAGCCCTGATCCTAATCCGTACAGATGAACTACGATAAAACAGGCAGAAAGGGATTGACAGATGTGCTGCAGAGATAAAGTCACCCACGTCACAGCCTCTATGTCACATAAATAATCAAGTAACACTGTTCAACTACAACATGGGTCTTAATTCAAAATTTAAATTTTTACTTTTGTAAAAACAAACAGCTTCTCCTTAGACTTAGGGTGAGATTATGTGCTCATGAAGCAGCAAACACATTTTAGCTGATTAGATTAAAATTCATAGCCTTGATTTAACCCTCGTTTATCATAGCTGAAAGAACAGAGGGGGAAATAGCATCAAATTCAGATACCAGTTTCCAAAAGTAAAAATCAACTGAGCAAGAAGGTCAATGAATTGAGCCCAGCTGAAACCAAAATAGCAGCATCCATATTCCCCCAGTTCAAAACAGAACACTGCCCAGACCCATGAGAGCACAGAGACAATAAATACCGACTTATCCTTCCCTGCTGTGAACAAATTGACCGCCCATGCAAAGGACAGCCAGCTGATGGACAGAAATTTGATCACAAGCTCTCCCACAAAAACAAAGTTTGATTTATGCAGCTCCGAATAGGCCGCATTAGCAATTTGAGGTTGACGACAACATTGATTTCATGCACTTCTGCATTAAAATCATGCAGCAGGACATAACAGGTGCTTCTAAATTATTGAAAACTGTCTTATTTTTAACAAAAGTATCCAGCATTTATTAGTGCCATGGCAACACTCTGATTAAGGGCAAGTAAAAACCTAACACTTTTGGAGCTCACTCGACAGTCTATAATGGAGATGGATGGAAACATTGATGATTGTTCCAGAACATCTAGTCTGGAACTGGTCTGTGTGGTGGAACCAGCAGCCAGTTCAAGCTCAGCAGAGTGCATAGACGCTGAGGCATATGGAGGCATCACACCTTACAGATCAGAACAATCCAGACCTGACCTGTAGCCTACAGATTCAGTTCCAGCTTTCCCATCAGATGCTGTGGGATGATGGTGTTGAAAGCTGAACTGAAGTCCAAGAACAGCATCCGCACATGGGTGTTCTTCTCCTCCAGGTGTGCTAGGCTCAAGTGAAGAGCAGAGGAGAAGGAGTCTTCAGTTAGGCAGTTCCATGGTTAGTCAAACTGGAACGGGTTGAATGCTGGGGGGAGACTGGAGACGATGTGTTCTTTTAGCAGCCTTTTGAAGCACTTCATCATGATAGAGTCAGTGTGACACGCTAGTAGTCATTAAATGAGGAGACCTGAGATTTTTTTGGGACCGGAATGATGGAGTCAGACTTAAAGCATGCTAGCACTTAGCTTGGTCCAGCAAGGTGTTAAAAAGGAAAAGCCATCAGTTCCCTTAAAGTTTTCTATATCTAATAATATTGCAACTGGAAAATTCATGTGTTGATGACATGATATTGACATTTTCTTTCTTTATTTTGTAGACAAAATGTTAACACAAATGATCAATGGAATAATTTCAAGGAGATCCACATAAAATAGATTTTATAATAAAAATTGCTGCAATTCAGAGGTGTCTAGCACCGTTTAATGACTTTGTCAGAAAACAGGAGTGACATATGCAGGAGAACATTAGAGTCAGAACAGTGCTTTTGTTTTTTAAAAGCTGCTCAAGTCTGCCTTCACACTGGGTTTAGCTTTCTGCTTCCAACGCCATAAGGATGGTGTCAGCTTATTTAAAGTTCCTAAGGTTCTAGAGCAGCTTTCAAAATGGCTGAAGCAGATCACAGGAGATCTGTAAGTTGCAGCGCCCCTCTATGTCTCTTCTGTGCTTGGAACATTTTGAGAAGGACGGGTTTTTTATTTTGTGCCCGCAATTATTAACTTGCTGGGTTGTTCAATGAAAAACTACCATGGGCAGCTGCTAAGAGCTGTACCTATGGGGGTGATGACATAGGACACCTGGGAAGAGAGAGAACATGAGTTTGCTTATGTCGTTCCCAGCACTTCCACCGCGTCTCCACATCCAAGCCAAAATGCTGCAGAGGTAAGAGAAATGTTAAAAATATTCAGAATCGAACTGGAGGCTGAAGTTGAGATTAAATTGTAATTAGCCGGTTTCCCATATAATGATCCAAAGCTAATTGTTATTAGCTTTTGTAGTACTGCAGTCAGAGGCTAACTTTATGGCAATACTGTGGCTCTATGTTGTGCCTTAGGTGTTTCATAGGTCCTGAGTTTAAATAGAAGGTTCAGAGGAATTTATGATGTTTTAAGCTCATCGGTATCAGAGAAAACAAACCTTATAGGTCAGGGGTTGTAGAAGCTCAGGTGTTGTATGAGATGACTTCCTACAAAACTTAAATTTCAGTAACTCCCCCCCCAAAAAAACTCACCATCCCCACGAGCAGCTGAGACATTCCATAAACACTTAGCCTGCCAGGCAGCAGCACAGAGGGCCCTTTGAGAGCGACAAGGCAGGGAAGCTGAGCCTGCAGGTCCAGAGAGTTAAGTCTGAGTGCAAGGAAGGATAACCGATCTAAGGGGAGCCCTACAGCCACCAGAACATGCGAAACATTGTTTTTTCCATCAATACCTGCCTACAAGAAATGCCTGTTATGTAAGTGAACAGTGAGATTAATGGAAGTGTTAGAATTAACAGTCCAGGCAAGCTTGTAAACAAGCTTTTCTGGTCCACTTTCCAACAGGCAAAGACACAAAGACTATTCATGCATTCTACTGTGAGAGCAGCTGAGGAGGCCTGTTCTGGTGTACTGATGAACTGCCAGCTCTTAAACACTGAAAAGGAGAACAGGTGTCTTACTTTCATACATAAAAAAATCTCTGCACATAGTTTCGCCAGAACTTCTTCTTGTATGTCAATATTTACATTAGCAACAAGAGGGGCTTCGAAGATGACCAGAGCTCAGATATCCAGGTTAAATATCCATGAGTCTGCAATCAACATGAAAGGCAGAATTGCAACAGTGTGAATCCTGCTGAGGCAGCAGTTTTTGCCGATCTCTGGTCTGAAGCAGAGCTGAACAGACAGAGCCTTTTTTCAAATTGAACAGAAGTCCAAGACCAATCCATTTATGGGTCAAACCTGTGCAACATCCTGACACTGCTGGTCTTATCTAAATGCATGGCAAAAGACACACTGCTGGTTTTAGAATGGATTATGATTTAATAATGGCAGATTTAGTATCCCATTTTGGGTGGATCTTTTCTTATAAGTACTGTAATACATTAAAACAGAGTGTCAAGTCCCTTCTGCAGACACGGCAGAATGATTACACACACAGCCCTGTCAGAGTTGTGATGTAAATTAAAAGTGGAAAAAATAACCCATCAGAGAGATGGCCTCTTTAAAGGCCCACTGCCAAACAGAGGTGATGTTTAAAAACCAGCTATGGCAATCGACCTAGATAACCAAAACCAGGAGACAACGCTTATTCCACATGTGGGAATTTTAGGTTGGCCATTTATTTCAACAAGGAGGATTTTAACAACTTTTTGAAAAGACCTGCCCTCTCCACTTAAAAAAAAAATGCACATGCACAACCCTGTACCCGCTCCCGAGATGGAACACCTATTGATCGTGCGTTAGAGCATGCATGAGCCCATTTCTCCTTATGCATGCTGTTTAAAAGTCGCTGTTTGTGCCGCTCATACAAGCTTACTTTTCCAAAAGAAGATCTGCAACTTTTCCACTATGTCAGACTGAAAATGGGGACGTTCCGTAAAAATTCAAAAAATTTTGGGGGGAATTTTTTGGGACGAGCACGTAAGACGGCCTTACGTAAACATACAGTGGATATGGAAGGTATTCAGACCCCTTTAACTTTTTCAATCTTTGTTTAGTTGCAGCCATTTGCTAAAAAAAAAAGGTTTGTTTTATTTCTCATTAATGTACACTCAACACCCCACAAAAAAAAAAAAAAAAAAAAAACAGAAATGTAGAATTTTTTGTAGAAAAACAGAAATATCACATTGCCATAAGTATTCAGCGCCCTTTTGAGCTAGTACAGACATGAGTCTTCTTGGGAATGATGCAACAAATTTCTCACACCTGGACTTGGGGATCCGCTGCCATTCTTCTTTGCAGATCCTCTCCAGTTCTGTGAGATTGGATTGTGAGCGTTGGTGGACAAGCCATTTTTAGGTCTCTCCAGAGATGCTCAATTGGGTTTAGGTCAGGGTTTTGGCTGGGCCAGTCAAGAATGGTCACAGAGTTGTTCTCAAACTCCTCCTTTGTTATTTTAGCTGTGTGCTTGGGGTCATTGTCTTGTTGGAAGGTGAACCTTCAGCCCAGTCTGAGGTCCTGAGCTCTCTGGAAGAGATTTTCTTCCGGGATATCACTGTACTTTGCTGCATTCATCTTTCCTTCAATTGGAACCAGTTGTCCTGCACCTGAAGCTGAAAAACACCCAAACAGCATGATGCGGCTAACACCATGTTTCACAGTTGGGATTGTACAGGGAAGGTCATGAGCAGTGCCTAGTTTTCTCCACACATATTAGAATAAAGAATAATAAAAATAAAAAAAAGAATAAATAAAAATATTGAATCTTGGTCTCATCAGACCAGAGAATCTACTTTCTGAGTCTGGGAGTCCTTCAAGTGTTACTTGGCAAACTCTATGCAGGCTTTCATATGTCTTGCAAAAAAGTTCAATGTATATGTATTCTTTTGCAAGGCACTGTATATACGAGAACTGAGGGTGATTAAAACACATTTTGTCTTGTTTGGTCTGATAATAAATGCAACCAAACCAAGTTTTTCAAAAATTGCATAAAAGTCCATAAAGCCACGGAGAAAAAAGTTTTTTTTTTTTTTTTTTTTTTTTACTTCCAATCGGCTCCCAACCTGAGGCCTAATCCAGCTAGGTTCATCCTAATGTCATTGGAATATCACAAGGTAAATCCAGATTGTTGTTAATCCACTAGACAAGGTCCACATAAGACAGCTGTTCCATTAGCTCAAAAACTTTGAAGTGCACCTCAGGCTCTGAAAAAGCATGACTTTGTGTGAATAGTGCATGAAGGAAAGTGAAGGACTAGAGAGATTTCATACAAAGAGGATCAGCTGACTGGTTATAGGATGAACCGCTGCCTGCTGCAACAGCTGGGAGCATGCAGATCCACAGCACACCACAAAAATAAAATGGTTAACTACTACTAACTACAGAAAAGAAAACTATCGCGACATCCCAAGACATGTTTGCTTTTTTATTTCTGCACGCAGCTACTTTTAATCATAAATTAAATGTTTGGTTTTACTACAAATAAATTGGTGAGTGGCTAACCCAGATCCAAATGATACAATCTATAGAGATGTTTAATATGTTTTAAATGATCTTTTTAAACCCGAAACAAGTATGCTTGTATTTTATAACAGGAATAACAATAGTAATAATTTGAATGTACTCATGTTTAAGACACCTTTTAGTTAAATGCAAACTTCAATCATTCAATTTTAAAAACCTAACGGTGTATTCAATCCCCAACATTATGCTCTCTCTGCTTTTTCCCATAGTAGCTTCATCTGTTCTGCTCCTGTTCGGCTGTGACACCATCCTGGAGAGAAATATCAGCTGTGCAGCTGCCATCAACACATTTGTTTATAGATGTTAAAGCTCAGTGTAGTCCTGTTTCTCTGACTGTAACGGACTGGATAAACTCTCTTCATCCTCTGACATGGGAGCTGGCTCGGAGCTCCTCTTTCTGCCTGTGTGTTTCCTGGACAGGGCCGTTTGTGAAGCTGGTTTACAGTTTCCATCTCTGCTTCTTTCTGTATTACTGCTTCTGTCTCCTTGAACCCGAGTCGGCCTCAGTAGATGGCCGCTCACACTGAGCCTTGTTTTGCTGGAGGTTTCTTCCTGTTAAAAGGGAGTGTTTCCTTTCCACTGTCGCTACAAGCATTCTTAGTGTGAGGGATTGCCTTCAAGTCAATGAGTCTATGCAAACAGCTGGTTTTCCTTATATAGAAAACTTTGAATCAATTTGACTGTATGATTTGGTGAACTGTAAAGTGCCTTGAGATGACATTTGTTGTGAGTTGGTGCTATATAAATAAACTGAATTGAAACCAAATTACTCTTAAAACAGTTAAGTTTAATTTTATGGAACAAAAATATTCTAAATAAAAAATAAAACAAAAGATTTTATATGATTCTATAACTTTTTAACACTGTTAAAAATAGTATTCTTTTTTATGTCCTTGTGTCTTTTTATGCTTTAAGTTAAATGTAGGGATATTTTGGGATAAAGTTAACTGCTCAATAGCTTAACTTGGGTCAGTGAACCAATAAAATGCAAGGCCTTTGGCTTTTAAATCATAAATACATTCAATATATTGGTTTTGCTGATCACTAGTTTCTCTGGACATTTAATCCTACCTAGAAATACAATGTGGTGGTATAGGCTGTACTGATCACATGGTGCAGCCAGTTTGAAGGATTATATTCATTTTTAGTATGTCTACTTAATTATCATATTTAAATAGAAAATGGAAGAGACACCATTTTATTGTTTTTAAACTTTCATAACAAACCATATGAAGTTATTATAGACAGCACAATCACTTTATGCAGCCAAAACTATTAACAGTGGGTCATCACAAGCATGTGCACTTCCTGGCTTGAACTATTAATTTGTGTCTTTATTGCAAAACACAAAAGAGCAAAACTAAAAAAGAAAAATGGGTCTACAGTTAGATTGATTGATTTCCCCTAAATAATAGCTTAAACATTCCTAAAGGTGGGAAGCCCCTCTTTCTCTGGGACTAGAAAGATCCCTAAACCCTATTCCCTGTCCCACTTAATATTGTCATATTGTTTTTGTGACTTTAATGCTAATCAATACTTATTGACTTATTTGTCTATTGTGTTTGTGCATCTCGACAGGAAACATGGATGACTGTTGTTTTGATGGTAATGTCACGTTTGTATAACACGGCAGCATTAAATCGAGAAAAAACAGACTCAAAAACAGCTTCTTCCCAAAAGCTAATGAAGCAAAGGAACTCGCTATGCAAACACTTACATCCGGTCTCCAGGGAAAGGCTCCCACTTGCCCCCTCCACTCTCCAGCCACTCAGTCTAACCTTCACAAACTCACACTCCTTCTGACAAACACATTTAATAAGAATGGACTTCTTGTGGCTAAACTTTGCAAACACTACACTTATTACTGCATTTCTAGATTTTACATTTCTAGATAAGTTCAGATTTTTTTCTCTAAGGCTGTTTAAGAATCTACTTTAATTGATTTTTATTCATCTTCTAAGCGGGGGAGTCTCAAAATCTTTCTGCAAAAATTAATTCTGGTTTCATTAAGAAAATAAAGACTCTTGATTGATTAAACGTCAAGCATGACAGGCTCTTTTTCTTCACCGACTCATCTGAGCTCATTTTAACCAACCCTCCCAAATGTATCAAGCTAGAACAAACCCTTTAGGTTAATTACTCCAATGTGAGATTACCAACACCAACGCCGTAGGGGAACCAATGCCTCAGTGTGTCTTAATGGAGAGAATGTAGCATTCAGAGGGCAGGGAGTATAAAGAGGTGAAAAAGTGAAGGCTGTGCTGTTTACAAAGAACAAAAGAGCATCAAATGATGCAAAACCAAATTTGTTATTACTGAAAGGTAATGAGAAAAATTCCTCGATAGAAGAGCTTGATAAATGTAGATAATGGAAGCAAATAAAACTTTTCAAGAAAAAGAAAGGTAATTAAATTCAAAAAGACATGTCATCCTTTTTTAGTGGGCCACATTCGGTGGAATAAAACACTTCAGTTAGATTATCTGAAACCTAAATAAATAAAACTATGTCTTAGCATATTAATCTCAACTGATGAGAACACTTTAGGATGGATTTATTGCATTAGGGCCAAAAAAACGAGGTCAACAATAAAGAGATTGTTGGTGCATTCTATGCATCAGTGACTCACACATGCTACACACTAAAGTGTTTCAGTGATTAAAGAGGTCTGTTTTAATTGCGACTCAAGATGAGTTTTCAGACCAATACGGATTCCTTTTTTTTTTCTTTTTTTTTTGAAGGTCTGGACTCTGTGGCAAGTAAAGGTTAATTTAGTATGTATAAATGAGGATAATCTTGTATTTCCTTTTCTGTCCGATTCAAAATCACATCCTGTTGTATTTGTTATGGTACTTGGAGAATAAACTCTGAACTAATTTGAATTGACAATCAGAAGAAGAAAAAACTAATAAAGGCATTTTTACTTCAGAGTTTTAACTTCTAAATAATAATACTTCTAGTCACGGCACGTGTAGTCTAAAGGGACCTACCCAAATCTCGAAGCACACTGTTGTCATGGAAGGTCCTGCTGGATGTGGTGGAGTCTCCATCACCGGGCCACATCTGGCCCCTTTTACGGACACCGATGATTGAGGGGGCGCCCTGCTGCTTCAGACATTTCTGTGGCAGAGGTGTGGGTGGGCTGCTGCTGTCGATGGATAGCTGGGAGTGCTGGGAGGGAGAGCGGCTTTTCTCCCTAAACATAGGATAGGTAGAAGGGCTGGGAGACACATGGCTGGACTGGCCTGAGGAGAAGTCCTCCTCACTGGATGTCAGGTTTTCATTAGAGCTGCAGTCTGGTGTGTAGCCACCGCCAACATCATCAAAGCTCCCTGGAGAGTAGGAGCGCCTCGGCCAAGTGAGGTGGGGATCCTCTTCTAAGCTGCCGTCCCTGATGTGGATCACTCGAGTGTCGCCTTCACCCATCAGTCCGCCAATGTACAAACTGGTGTAAGGCTGGTACTCTACTGTCTGCCTCTCTGACTTCCCCTCAGCAGACCTGTCTTTTAGGAAGTTTTTGATGACCTCAGGATCGTCAGGTGACCAGCTGAAGTTGCAGGGCCCTTCAGTGGATCTACCTCTCTGAACTGGCTTGCAAATTTCCCCTGCAACAGCCGATAGGTTTCCTGGTAAAGAATGCATGGACCTCTTTCGCTCTATCTGCATGGCCTGACAACCCAAGGTGCTGATCTTATCCGAGACCTCCTTATCGTTTACCCTGACCAGCCCTCGTTCATGATGGTACTCCATGTTCACGTAGAAGGGTTTCTCCTGGCTTCCCATCACTGATAACCCCCTGTTTTCCCCTGCTGGTTGGGAGTTAGCTCTCCTGATGCGCTCAAAGTTGGACCTCAGAGCTGCAACAGATCCTGTTCCCACTGGGAAAGCAGGAGGCTCAGAGTCATGGCGAGCAGGGGACACACTTTCTTTAGGTTTTGTCGAAGACAGATCATCTACTATTTCCTCTGGGTGTCCAGTGTTCCTTGGATTCCTGCAGAAGCCCCTCTGCTTTTGCTCCTGCTCATCTACCTGTGCCTCATTAGTCTGTGCCCTCCTGTCTTCTGACCCACTGGGCATATCTTGGTCATTCATCTGTGGTATCTTTTTAAACCCCCATCTCTGCCCATCATAGGATTTTTTCTCTTTAGCGAGAAGAGTCTGCAGGTAGATCATCCGAAAACGCTCTTTGTTGACTTGTTTCTCCAGCAGCCGGATAGAGGATTTGCATTTGTCCAGCTCCTGTTCAATGTCCCCTAACGTGTTCAGATCCATCTTAGGGGGGGCAGACTCAGGGAACTGGGCTCTCCATGCCTCCGCAAACCCTACCGGTTCCACCATCCTGAAGCCCCTGTTTAAAGTAGCAGTAAGAGAAAGTTAGACGGAGCGTCTTCTTGGCTTCTGTTTCTACACGCGGAACAACAATAAACGTATACATAAATAAATTAAAAGCATTAAAAAAAAACACCGATCCAATTCTATCACCGCATTCCAAAAAAACAAGAACAAAAACATAAACTACGAGAGTTCCTCTCAGATTTGCAGCTCTCTCCGTCTCTGGTCTCAGACTGACTAACAGCTCAGAGAGGAGGGGCCTGGATATCATTCAGATTTATGCCTCAAAAGCATTAAAAAGTGGGAAAAAAGCTTTCACTGCAATAGGATGGGCTTTAATTATGAACATTTAAAGCTAAACAGAAATGTCTTCAAAAGTCTATTCAACCTGACGCGTTTTCCAGAATATGACTCGGCTCATATAAAACAGAAGAGACAAATAAACATAAAAAAGATGATTTCAGGGGCAGGTCGGTATTTTCCACACAGTCCACTGAAGTCAGGTGGGAGTAAAAAATAAAAACGAACACGTCCTAAGTTAATAAAACTAAACATGTCTCTGGAACATACCAAACGTTTCCTTTATCCTCCCAGCAGCTCCACACATGTCGGTTAGTCATAGCAGCCCTACTTTTACTTGTTAATCCTGCTACTGTTTACAGTAGTGACTCGTGAACACATCGCCACCTGGTGGTTTAAGAGCTCGGATGCTGCCGTGCTGCAATCGCAACTTTTGTTGCCTTGGGAAAGAATTCGCCACCTTTAACTTTTGGAACATTTCAGGCTTCAAACATTAAGGTAAAAAAATTTTAATGTTTTTGTGAAGAATCAACAACAAGTGGGACACAATCATGAAGTGGAACGAAACGTAGAAATATTGAATTTTTTTTTTTAACTAACTCTGCAGAAAACTCTCTCCAGAAGATCAGTTAGGATCTCTGAATGATCCAATGTTGACCTAGATGACTGATGATAATTAGTGGGGATTTACCATTAGGCAATACTAGGCAGTTGCCTAGGGCCACAAGTTCTTAGGGGACCCCATAAAACCCTTTACATGTACGGTTAAAGTTGCAGGGAGTTCATATTTAAATTTCTAATCATTCTGGCTTAAACATGTATGTAAACGTACTCTTTATCAGAACATATTGTCCCAAAAGTTAGAAAATTTCCATAAAAAAACAAAACAAAAAAACCCTGTCTTAAAATCTGTGGGGGGGTTTTTTTCGTTACCTTATGCGGGCCATTAGTTATACGTCAGCCTGTACACCTAAATTCGGCCAATCATATATCAACGGTCATCTGTCAATCAATTTTTTTCAGTCATAGGATCTTGATTCATATCCCACAGCTAATATACGCAATTATTAAAATAACAAATAAGAATAATTTACTCTACCGTTGAGTTATGTTCCAGTGTTCACAGAGATGGACGTCTGTGTCTTCGGCAGCTAACAGAACTGGCAGCGTTGCAAGGCAAGGGCTAAGACATGTACGGCTGTAAGCCTTCTACACCAAATGAAGCTTCTGAAGCCCTGGCGTCCTCTTCCACAACAACTTCATCGCCGCTCCAAATAAAAAATGCATGATGGAGGAGACTCACCCATGACCGCCGACAAAAATACTCTTCTCCTCTTGCATGTTTAGGCTGTCCATAGCGTTTCTTGGATGTGTGGTTGCCGTCAGTGTAATTTCCTATTGGGAACCTACTGATACTAAGTTGCCAACTGGTAAGCAAGATGCTTCCAAGACACCGGCCACAACCAGACTTGCTTGCAAATCTTCCGCCACAAGAATCCGGCCCTCTTGATAAACGACCAATCACATTCACTTTATTTACTCGTGTGAAGTTGTGCACTACTAGGAAAAATTCGGAAATGCAATGGTTGGAAAAGCCAATTCCCTACGACTTTTATACAACTATTCCTTTTTTATGCACATTACTTATGTTTTTGATAAAAATACTTTTGCTAAAACGCCATCAGAATCCTTATAATATTAAGTGCGTATCAGCCCCCCCCTTCATTGTCCACCACATTTTATCAGTCCATTTCCTGCACATTTTTAGAAACGTCCAGACAGACAGCAGCAAACCATTTGAAAATGGTGTGAAGAGCAGTGTGGCCAACTTAGAGGTTTTGTTGCTATATTTTGCGACTTTTCAGACCCCTCTAGCGCTTTTATTTCAAAAAGGCGCCTAGCGCCAAATCTAGCAATTTTTTTCTGCTAGTGGAGACTTTGGCAACAACATATATAATCACCAAACTCTGCTCTCCAGAGCAAGTAGATTCGTAATCCTGACTCATGCTCTCCTCTATCTTGTCTGCTGTCATGATTTATGCAGCTATTATTTCATACAAATGAAAAAATGGAGAACAGATAAGCAGATCTTGGCTTGACTACAGGGAAAAGAATTACGGGGCTAGTAACTTTGCCATCGAGTTTTCGGAAACAAAGGAAATAGCAATCAGCTAAGTGAGCTTAGTGCTTGGAAAAAAATCTTTCATTCTTTTTGAGACAACATGAAAAGTCAACTGAGTACAAAACTTAGTAAAGAAAACAACAAGAAAAGGGACAAAATGTAGAACAAATAATGCATATCTTCTGTGTAATCAAGTCTCTGTAAAAATGCACCTGCTCTGTGCTTACTTCTGTTTAAAGGGGAGAGAGCATCATGAAGAACCAAGAACCAGGCAGGTTCAAAATACTGTTGTGGAGAAATTTAAATCTGGATTTGGATACAAAAAGATTTTCAAAGCTTTAACATCCAAAGCAGCACCGTGCAAGTGATAATATCGAAATGGAAGGAGTATCAGACCACTGCAAAGACCCAGCTGTCCCTCTAAACTTTCAGCTCAAACAAGAAGACTGATCAGAGATTCAGCCAAGAGACTCATGATCACTCTGGATGAACTGCAAAGATCTACAGCTGAGGAAGGACACTTTGTCCACAGGACTGCTCAAACCTGGTCTTTAAGGAAGAAAGCTATTTCTTAGCGATAGCCAATAAAATTCTTGTTTAAACTTTGCCACCAGCCACCTGCAATACACACCAAACATGATAAAGAAGGTGCTCTGGTGATATGAAACCAAAATCACTGTTTTTTTGCAATTCCTTAGCAGAGACAGGGAAGATGGTTAAAGTTGATGGGAAGATGGATGGGCCCAAATACAGGACTATTATGGAAGAAAACCTGTTGGCGTCTGCAAAAGACCTGAGACTGGGACGGCGTTTTATCTTCATAAAGCTATATCTGATATGGTATAGTTCAGAAATAAACATATTGAGGTGTTATAACGGCCAAGTCAAAGTCCAGACCTTAATCCAATTGAGAATCCAATAACTGAAAGAACTGAAAATTGCTGTTCAAAAACTATCCTCATCTAACTTCCCTGAGCCCGAGTTGTGATAGAAGAACAACTTGCAGCTGTAACCGCAGCAAAAGGGGGCTTAATAATTTTGCAAACCCAATTATTGTTCCTAATAATAAATCATTCAGATCCCTTTTTCAGAGAGGGCATCTACCCCTGCTGCTGTATCATACTGGAACCGCTTTGTGATTGATGTGTCCTGGAAACATATTGGCTGTAACCTAATCACTTTCTGCTCACTAACAAAGTAAAGGAAGTTTAATTCAAACTCCTTCACAGGGTCTGTCCTGCCAAAGGTCACCTAAAAAAGTTCAATTTTGATATTATTGTGAACTGCACTTTTTGTGATCTTCTTCCAGAATCTGTTAGCATCTGTTTTGGTTGTGTCCATACGCTAAGACCTTCTGGCAACACCTTTGTTACTATATGGATCCAAGTATTTTAAAAGATTTTCAACTTCTATTGGAAAATATCCTATTTTTTTCAGTAGCAAAGTAAAATGAAAGTTTTTACTGAATATTTTAAACCTGTGTGCTTCCACCAACAATGAGACATGGAGTTGTCATTTCAATTCCAAAACCTGGGAAAGATCACAGAATCATAGATACAGTAACAGAAGACCCATTAAACTCAGAAATTCAGACTACAAACTTCTAACTTACATCAAACAGGGATTTCAGATCTATTTGCAGATACACAGTTAGGATTCTTAAAGGTAAGATCAATCCATAATAATATTAGATTGGTAATGGACATCATTGAATATAGAAACCAAATAGAAGATGATGGTTTCCTTCTCTTTCTAGACTTCTACAAAGCGCCTGACTCCGTGGAGCATCCATTTATTCTTTTGACTCTCAAACACTTTGGTTTCGGAGTCAAGTTTCGAGAATTTATCAGTGGACGGTATTGAGATTTTAGCAGTTGTGTCCTACTTCCCAGTGGCACCACCCCAAGCTTCAAGGTTAATGTGGTTATTCCTCAGGGCTGCCATCTCACCATATCTGTTCATCTTAGCCACATAAATGCTAGCCATCTGTATTATTCCTGAAAGATAGACACCAAATTTCAAAAACTATTGCTAAAATCAAAAAATTCTCCAAAGCCTCAGGCTTAACAATAAACCTTAAAAAGCGTCAATCGCTGGCTGTACATGAGACGCCACTGACAGACATCTATAATATCCCTATTAAATCTGAAATTAAATATCTGGGTATCCACTTATCCAGAGACCGAAAACGGAGCCAACTTCTTAATGTAGAAAATAAAATAAAGCAATGCAAGTCACGACTAAACTTATGGCTACAGAGGGATTTATCAATACTAGGACGCATCTACCTAACTAAGATGGAATTTTTGTCTAGATGTGTCTACCCAGCCTATTCCAATGCCATTCCAAACAGATTAATTAAATCTATTAACCAAATCAACCTAAATTTAATTTGGAGAAACAGATCACATTATATGAAGAAAAGCAGTATGGTTAAAGACGCAAAGGATGGGGGTCTCAAAGTTATTGATTTTGACTGCCTAAATTGGACCCTAAAAATAAATTGGTTAAAATCTTGGACTCATTTTGGTTTTGTATTCCAAGGACCTTGTTCAAGAAAATTGGAGGATTGGAATTTATTCTGACAGCGGACTTTAATGTAGACAATTTGCCAATAACACTGTCAGAGTTCCACAAACAAATCCTCTTGTATGTGCTATATGTGCATAACTTCTCACCCAACACAACTGTTGTCTCGAACAACAGATATATGTGTGGTGTGGGGGATATAAATCTGATGGATGATGATGATCTGGTTGAACGGTAAAGTGCCTTGAGATGACTTGTGTTGTGAATTGGCGCTATATAAATAAACTGAATTGAATTGAATAGGATTTAAAAAAATGTATTGCTGTTTTGCACAATATGCTTAACTAAGAATTTTTTTTTGTTAAATATTAGAGATCTAGCACATATAGTCTTTATACATTGTTTAGAGTTACTTATATCTTTCTACCCCTTTTATAAAATATCCCAGGATTCAAGCAAGCAGGTGTTATGCCCAAAAATGCATGCCTGCCGAGATATGCATCCCCAGTCGTGGGAGCGCGCATCGCTCTGTTCAACTGCATATCGACGAGGAAAACGGATTAAAATATGACCAATGGAGCTTGGGTTCTTATATTAATGGTATAAAAACGTTTAAATATACCTCTCGTGGGAAATAAATGTGGTTATTTGGCAGATTCATTTACGAAAATACGGATTTTTTAAAAATAACATTAATTCCAAATATTTTGTCCGAGGTACGGCTGATTATTTGTTGTGGTCTCTTGTTATTTACACAACACAATAATCAGTGATAGCCGACGTGAGTTTTGAAATTGCAAAGCTTTCTCTTAAGGGTAAAATCAAATGCGCATCTACACAGCACAGCGTTCACAGACCAGTGTCACGCATTCGTCAGCGTCAGACAGCTATGGTGCATTCAGGAGCACGGGACATTTCAAACTTACGAGGAAAGAGGCATAAAACGGAACCGTACTTAACTCATACAATAATGTATTTATCAAGAAACAGTATGGACTTTCTTACAATACTGGATGCTCTATAATTTTTTTTTATTAGGAACATTGGCTAGGCTTTTATTCTAAAAAATATAATAGCCTACTACAGCAGCAACTTATCAAAGTTTTTCAAAAGCCTGTTTAAAAGCTCCAAGTGGGGCTTCTGATCATACAGCGACAATTGCGCTGTCATTGTTTTACAGGGCAGAATATGCATTTGCTGACCCTTGTCCTTTAACTACTGATGGATATACAGGAATACAGTCATACAAGTGTCAACTCCTCTGAATAGCACGGGATGCAATTATTGTCAAATACCTGCCACAAAATGCATCACCCTTGTTTTTAACCTAATTGTCCCACACACAAGAAATTCACACTGGTAGCTCAGTACACATGTGGAGGCAGGTAGAAATTGTTAAATCAGCTACAACTGTATATGTTACTTAAAACTGGTGATTCTAGAAAAAAAAAAATACAGGAAGCTGTAAGTAGGATAAGCTACCATCTGTGTCATTTTGATGTTTTGTGAAATATTTTTTTCACAAAGTATATTCGAAATAGCCTTCTTTTTTTTTGCTCTATTTCTAGTTAGCAAATGGGATGGGTATCCAATCGTTTGGGTAGATCGTTGAAAATTCAACTGTCTTGAACTACCCAGGCATTGGTAGTTAATGAGGCATTTCCTGTTAGCAACCGCTTCGTGACGCCTATACGGTATCTATGGAGAACCGACCAACGGTTTTTACCTTTTCTTTGAACCGAGCACACAACCGAGCACACAACTCTATGCATTCTTTTTTAACTGTTGCTTTATGTCGGACATTGACAGGAAGCTAAATAATATTTTGACTGGTCAGGTCAGCTAGGCTAACTTAAATATTAATAGGGACCTTTTCTTTACGTCGGCGCTAGCTGGTTAGCTCGCTATTTAACAACACGAGGAGCCGTTACAATTAGGTGAATCTTTTTAAACTCCCACTATGAGCGAACAACTGAAATTCATTGTTGAACAACTCAACAAGGAGCCCTTCAAGAAGAACTTCAACCTCATCACGTTTGACTCATTGGACACCGTGCAGCTCCTGCAGATTTTAAACGATGTTCTGTCTGAAATAGACCCGAAGGTAAACTGAGTGTTAAACTTCTATTCGTCAACGGATCAATCGTTTCCATTTAACCTCACTAACTGGCTTTGTTGTTCGTGTAGCAGGCCGTAGATATCCGAGAGGAAACCCCAGAAAAAACAGTGAAGAGAATGTCTGCCCTGTTGGATACGCTGAAATACAAACCTCCTGGGAACCACTCTGACGTGTGAGTGATATTTCACATATCCATCAAATATCCAACCATGAATTAATAAATGCAAGTGTTATTATCTGTTTTCTATATGCAGTATCGTGCAATTTATTCATACCTTTACACTGTGGCAGGTTCCTATCACATGTGTAAAACAGTGTAGTAACAGGATAGTTTTTATATGAGATCTTTCAAAATACAATAAGAAAATGAAATACATTTATATTACACTAATTTACTTTGAAACCTCTAAATGCAGCCAATTAAAACATTTCAACTGATCAGTAAATAGATAGATTGATTAGATTATGCTGCCCCTGTCAAGGCGTGAGAATTTTAAGGGAGAATAAAAAGCATATGAAGACTAAGCAACACTGCAAACAGCCAGTTCAGGGAGTAAATTGTGGGGAAAGATTAAAGCAGAAAATATTATTAAATAATATCCCAGGTTTTGCATATTTTTTTCTAAGGTTTGCAAAGCTCAGGATAATTTGCACAATTAATATGTAAACTTCTTACTAAAATGGAAAAGTATGATTTGAACCAAACTGACATGTTGGGCTAAAAGAGCATTAATTAGAAAGGCAGTTAAGAGGTCTATGGTGTCTCTAGAGAAGGGTCTCTATTCATTGCATTTGTAACTGAAATGCATATACTTGGAACTGAGGCAAAGTCTTGGAGTGACTAAACCAGAGTACGTGACTGAATCTTAATTGAACAGAGGGATCTGAAAAAGGGTGTGCACAATGTCCCCCATCCAACCAGATTAAGCCTAAGAAGTACTGCAAAGAACAGGCCAAACCTGTGTCTTGACATAATAACTCTGTCATCTATAAAACTAGGAGGCCGTTATGAAAATAGTTCAGTTTTATGTGATTATATGAATATCTTTATAAACTACATCAAAACCAAAAGCTTGAATTTTGTTCACTTGTGTATTAACGCTGTAAGAGTGTTATTTTTATTAAAATGTCTTCTAAATTGAACCGTATACTTTTTCATAATCATGTTATCCTATTCTATTTATTTTGTATATCTGCGTTTGTGTCATTACAGGGATACATTTTCAACCATGGTTTATTTTTATTTAATCTGCTTTATTAAATAATGATTTAAGATGCTAGTAGTTCTCTTTTCTTCCCACTTGTAGGAGCAGCTTCAGACAGGGTTTGGTGAGTGGTAGCAAACCTGTAGTTCACCCAATCCTCCACTGGTTACTGCAGAGAGTCCCTGACCTAAAGAAGAGGGCTTATCTAGCCAATTTTTTGATGAAGCTGGCGATACCTGCTGAGTTTTTGCAGGATGATATCATCAATGATACTTATCATCAGGTCGGTCACAAGTACAAGTTGAAATCACAATTTCATTTTCAGTGTTTGGAAACTTTCTAAAGCACAAAGCTTGTGTTTTCAGTATGAAGAGCTGGTGGAAGGATTTAAGACATACCATAAGGAGTGTGAGCATCTGAGGAGCTCAGGCTTCTCCACAGCGGAGATCAGACGGGTAAAGTTATGCTGTGCTTTAACACATTTTAAAAACCTTCAGCTGCATTTATACACAGATAAAACCACCCAAAGATTGCAGACACAATTCTATTCATAATGGTTGTAGATGTTAGTTAGAGAAATTAGAAAACAAAGGAGCTTAAAGGGGTCATAGAATGATTATACAGGGTATTTGGTGCTGGTCCTAAAGGTCTCTGAATAGGGTGTGTAACATTGGTTGGGCTGAAAATGGCATATTTGCCGTTCTATGAGCCTCAATGCAAGCCTGGTTAAGAGTCCCAGAATAAAACGACAGGTTTTCTTCTTTTTATGGTATGCTCATGAATATTTAGATGAGGTGTGTGCTGATTGGTTGGTTTACAACGAGCGAAGCTGCTCAGCAAAGACGCATCATATTAACAAGCATGTTGATATGGTAGGGTGATCAGGCGTCCTTTTTTTCCTGGACATGTCCTACTTTTCATACCTAAAAACATTTCCGGGAGGAATTTCAAAATAATCCGGGATTTTGGTTGACTACAGCAGGGCCACTGTGGCCACCCTTACCATTTATTTCTCTCTAATACAGATGCTGGCAACAGTTACGCTCTTAAGTGGAATATTCAAATCATTTTAAATTTTCCTATATTAACAATTACTTGACAACAAAAACACTGTGGTTAAATATGCACATCATTATGCTAACATTAAAGATGAGTACAGAATTCAAGCAGAAATAGATATGGTGTTTTTGGGTAAAGAGAATATTAAGTGTCTCTGCAAGACATCTAGGAGTCTTCAGTGAAATCATAAATAAATATCTATTTAAATAAAACATTAAATAATCAATTTATGTAGATATTAGTGCTTGTCAATATCAATTTTATGCAGAATGATTATTGAAAAAATGTAGGTAAGTAATGAGAATGTAAAAGATGTTCGCCCAAAACTCAAACCTGAAAGAATTTTATCCACAATACCTTTTATCCAGACAGCACGGATGTTTGAATACATTCTTCTGTTTGTTAGCAAAGGCTTTGGGAAAGTGTAGTTAGTCTTTATTTAGAAAATATGGATGTTTTGCTCTTTAATTTTCCTGTTTCCATTGTAGAGTGACGCTGAGGTTCTGGTGCCTATCTACTTTTGGCCAACCCTCAGTGTACATTGGTTTTTGCCTTGCCAACCTTATAAACATTTTCTGGCTATGCCTCAGGATTACAGTGCAGCACATAGTCAAAACAGGGAGCCAGCGGGGGGGCGGAGAGACTGGATCCGACCCGGTGACGGTAGCCTGGACAACGGCGGACCCGTGCCCGGTAAGGCAGGCAGGGGGAAGCACAGGTCCACGGTTGTCCAGGCTACCGTCAACGGGTTGGGTTCGGTCGCTCCAATCCTTGGAGAAAAGAGGTGTTGATTGGGTTTATACTTCTCTGTACGTCCATTTCACCCACTGAACTATCGTTATTCATCTTTGACAAAGTTAACTCTGTTCTGCATTCTATGACCCCTTTAATTCAAGCGAATTTCATATTTTTTATATTTTTTCACAACTTTTTATTTAACCCTTTTAGTAATTTTACATAACATCTCCTAACAGAAACTCAATTAGTAGACGTCACGACATACATAAGATACCAAAAATCCTCACAATTATGACACTTGTGATAACTTTTTTTATACCGGTTTAACAGCAGCACTAAAATTCCTTCTTTGGCAGGATATTACTGCCATGGAAGAAGAAAAAGATCAACTCCTCAAACGTGTGGAGAGACTTATGAAGAGGGTAAGTAAAACTTTGGTTTTTGTAATGCCTCCACTCATAAAGAATACAATGTCAAATAAAAACCTAATGTTGTGACACACATGAGCAGCTTTCATAATGGCCTCCAGAGGCATTTGACTGTCATAGAGAGGTTAAGAGGTAATAAGTTATTGGTTAATGAGTCACCTACATATGTACAAAAGGTACTGTAGGTGAAACATGACTGGTAGAGGTTCAACTGATTCCTGAAAACTTTGTGAAGGTGTTACATTAGACTTTATCTGCATATTTGTTTACATTTCCGTCCACTAGGTGGAGTTGGTGTCAAACCATCACCAAATGTTGGAGGAGGCCAGACAGCTTCGAGTGGAGAAGGAAAGAGAGGAGTCACTGACTCATCAGAAGCAAGAGCAGAAGTACCAGGTACTTTAGCTCGATCTACACTTTCAAAATATTTAAACAAGTTAACACACACATCCTAAAAATTGTTTGTTTCAATAGGCAAATGTTTAAAACCAATGGGAATAGAGCATTCATTAGCAGAAAATGCTTCACTTCCATTTATGCCAAAATTTAAAATTTTTCAGGTTTTAAGAGCTGTCTTTTCAACTTGTTTTGCCTTCATAAATACAATAGAATACAATTTAATGTGGCTTGTCTCTGTCAAATTTTCATAGGAACTTTTAAATAAAGATTTTTTAGAGGGTGTTTGGGTATTGTTTTGTTTTGTCCTGTTTCTTGTCATTGGATCACTTTTTTTTTAGAAAAGTTTTCCAGGTCTTGTTTTGATCAGTGCTTAATCTTTGCTAAATGTTAAAATCTGTTTTTAACAAATTCTTAGAAAATAAAACAATTTAGATTTCCATTGGTCAAGTTAGGGATTGGAAGTCCGAGGACAAAAGCTTGGAACCTGAACAAACTTTCACTTAGTAGTGAGCCTTTCTGCCTAGAGCTCGTCACAGGGCTACATGACAACACTGATATATGTTGAGAGGATTATCCCAACTCAACTAACCATAATGCTTCCAGCATTTTGCTTTAATGTTGCAATTCCTGCTCTGGTTCTTACAATAACTGTCACCAGAATTATGAGAATCGGGTGACTGTTCAATTCTCACTTCTCTACACACAATCAGTTTATATGCAGCTAAGTAAGGATACAGATTTGATCCTACACTTAGTATCTTTACAGTCATGTATAATCTGACCCAAAAAAAAATCAATATTAGCCCAATATCAAAATGACTAAGTAGGCTTAAATATGTAATGAGCATTCATGATTAAATGTTTACTTTCCCTGCAGTGCATCCTGGAGAAAAGGACACACCACGTGACTAATCTGTTTTACATTATTTGGTGATTTAAGTTTTACTGCCATTACAGTATTAATGGCAGTAAGAAATGGAAATGTCATGAGAGCTACTCAAAAAAAATTTGTATTTGGTATACACTCAGTTCTCAGCTTTTACGGAGGGATTGGATTCTATGGCACCTGCAGTCACAGTCGTGTCCTTCAGACACAAAGAAAAAAAACAACTGCTTTATAGATGGCATTGGAAATTATGTCCGCATGTTATAAACTTAATGCTAATAAACAAAATGCACATTAGCTCCGGTGGTCTTGTCTTGGAGCTATCCTTTTGAGATTAGGTCTCCATACCGCAGATTGTTATTTCCTATAAATTCAAATCTAACATTGTTTTAAAAAGTACCTTTTTGCTTTTGAAAAATATTGTTTAAAGCATGGGGCAGATAGGATTTTTGATCTGGGGTTAGGGATAGTAAATTATTGCGAAAAAACCTAACTTATATATATGTAAATTAGGCTAAAATTGGTGCTTAAATCTGTACTTTGCTAATAGCCTATTGGCAAATTGTTTGGACTAAAATCTATTTAGATTAGATATAAAAAGCTTTTGTTGTGCAGCAATAGAAAGAGGAACAGTAAAAAGGCCTTTATTTTTTTACATCTAGTCACTTATAGATAAGAGCAGATGGCATTTATTGCATTAGTTAATGTCAGTGTAGCTAAGCTTTTCAACATTACAGAAGGAGGATTTCCCAAATCTGGGAAAATGAACAGGAGACAGTTAATTTTTTTGTTTTATTTTGTTTTTTTATAGAGCCATCCCTTAAGTGTTTCCTTGTTACATTAAAAGCTGGAACTTTGAATAAAAGAAACAACTAATCCCTATGTTTATTCCTCCCTGTTTAATTTAACCCTATAAAATATAAACAAACATAACTTTTTTTTATATCAGCTGCAAATATTTGTACTTTTTCAGAGGAAGGGGGAAGAAAGAGGACCTTCTCTGTTAGTGTGTATATTATTAAAATAACTAATGAGACTAAATAGGTATTCGATTCTCATGTCACTTAGCCATTGGATCATCCTTCCACATGTCCAGAATGCATAAAACCTCCTTAATTTGTGTTTATGTAAAATGCTTCTTTTATATTAAAAGCTCCTTGTCTCTTTGTAAATCCATGTCATTATCACCCCTGCTGGTTTAAAGTAACATTTCTGCTTTTGTAAACCAAGGCAAAAGAATTCTTCATGCCAAGAATTATTCATGTTCCACTTTTCCAACTTATCTGGCTCTTAAATATGGGCATCCTCTTAAAGTTAAACAAACTATAAGAGTTCTAAACGGTCTACTCATGGAAGTTGTAATACTTAAAAAGACTTATTTTTTGACAACCTGTTTTTACTTTTCTTGGCTCAGATTGCTTTGTTTGGAATTTTTCAAGGAAAAAAATGCCTATCTGAGTGTTGGGTCTTTGTGTGAAAAGGAAAACCTCAGAATGAAATTGAACTAACAATAGCAGAGCTACAAGCTGCGGTGTAACATGAAATCCTCTGAATAAGAAGATTTTGGCCATTTTAAATATGCAGACATCAGGGATCTGAATCCAACTGAAATGGTGGTAATAATTGATAATTGTGTTATGGTGTGATCAGCTGTTTCAGAAAGAGCAGAGACTTCTGAGGTTGCAGCAACAGTTGAAGGATTTGCGACAAGCAGCAGCAGATGCCACCCCAGAAAGTAAGTAGCATGAAGATTCTGCTGTATGTGTGAGCTTTGTAAGACAAATGGACCCCATACAGTATGTCTCAGCTGATATATGTCAAGACCCTTTGATTATATTGATCCTTGTTGTGCCATAGAAGAATTTGTCTGGGGCTTCTGTGTTAAATCTTGTTCTCATATGATACTGGTCTCCAAGCTGAGGAAAAGATTGATGTTATTGTTTCTAAATTAACTTAAGCTTTGTAGGATATGAAAAGCTACTTTGTTTATATATAACGAATGTTATATTATATCTTAAAGGAGAAGTTCGTTTTTTTACACTTTAAGCCCATTTTCTGTAGTGTCCAGGATTAAATTGAATGATCGACACCAAAAGTTTGACAATTGCTCCTGTCTCTGCTTTTTGGCTCATTTAGAATGCTTTAGAATGGCTAGCATAGAGCATGTCCGTTAATGTCCTTAAAACAACCTTAAACGTTCTTTTTTTTAAAATATGCTACTCACCGGGTCGTCAGCGCTGTTCAATGACGTTCCAAAAAAAGTTTCGTAAAGAAAAAACGTTCCTGTAGTGTTTTATTTAGCATTTTGTAAATCCCATTGAGTTCTGTAGGAATAGTCAATATTCCGCTGCCACCGGAAACGGAAATGTGGCCTGTTTACACAGTTGTAGTCTTTTCGCTTCACTCTGTGTACTCCGACGTCGAGGTGCTAACGTCTCTGTTAAACACTTTAAAAAACTCTGAAAATGGAATACGAAAGGTGGATTCTTGATTCTCGACGTCGGAGTACACAGAGTGAAGCGAAAAGACTACAACTGTGTAAACAGGCCCCATTTCCGTTTCCGGTGGCAGCGGAAAATTGACTATTCCTACAGAACTCAATGGGATTTACAAAATGCTAAATAAAACACTACAGGAACGTTTTTTCTTTACGAAACTTTTTTTGGAACGTCATTGAACAGCGCTGACGACCCGGTGAGTAGCATATTTTAAAAAAAGAACGTTTAAGGTTGTTTTAAGGACATTATCGGACATGCTCTATGCAAGCCATTCTAAAGCAGCCAGGGGGTGATTCTAAATGAGCCAAAAAGCAGAGACAGGAGCAATTGTCAAACTTTTGGTGTCGATCATTCGATTTCATCCTGGACACTACAGAAAATGGGCTTAAAGTGTTAAAAACCGAACTTCTCCTTTAATAAAAAAAAAAAAAAAAAAAAATATATATATATATATATATATATATATATATATATATATATATATATAAAATCTTCTTCTGGTCAAATGAACCAGAATGTGGAAAAGAGCACAGGAGCACCTAAAGACAGGGATGAGCTAGCGCATCCTGGCCTGGAGTGACTGATGTCCCTTTAAGGGAATAGTTAAGACATAGCAATGCGCAGGGCATGAAACTAAAGCCTGCCCACACACCAAATGTGGGAATCTTTTGTGAATGGCAAGTGTGACACTCAATCTCCCTGCCATGTTGGTCTGTAGTTAATAAGACAACAACCAATACTAAGCAAGTAGCTTATTCTACTGTTCTGAAAGCCCCGCCCTTTTCTTGAATTAAAAAAAAATGTAACAAAATATCGCTGGCGCAAGAGGCCACAGGCTGTAACCAACCTAAAAAGATAGATGTGGAAGACAATGATTCATAAGAAATGTAAAAAATGTTTTTACAAAGTTGTAAGGAATATTAAGGTTTGAGACTGGCTGGTGTCACTACAGTCTGGACTACCATATGTATGGCTTAAAGAAAACCAAATCAGACTAGAACTTGGTGAAAACCAGTTTCTGCAATAGTGAAAGAAATTGAGGAAGCAGAGGTGAGTGTTTGCTTCTCTGGGTCCTTTGAGGACTTAGCCCTTAGTCATGCTGTGAAAGTTTTGGCTTTTTTAAAGTTTTTTGACCTTGACATTACAGTGAAATATGCATGGGGGTAATGGACGCAGGGTACGAGTGGGTCATCTCTCCCGCACCTACCAATCTGTCTTCTCTGTCCCCTGCACTTGTTGAGCCATTGAAACAGTTAAACCTGTTATTAGTATGCGCTAACTTCTTTTTGGGACTGTCTTTGAACTGACAAGAGCAGACACAGGCTAATGTAGAAGTTTGACAAAAGACATGATGCAGAGCAGAGCTGAACTTGAGCATCACAGTGTTTAGAAAACTAGCCAGGAAGAAGCAAAAAATCGTAACAGTTTTTATTTTTTTAACCAAGTCTTGGTAACAATAGAGAGAGGGGAGTCAGGGAAGAAATGGACCAGAAGCAAGTAGGAGGAAGAATGGTATAAACTTTATAGAGGGAGAGATTATAACCTTCAATTAATATCCACTGCAGGGAGAAACCAGTCGGGTATAAGGAAGAGGTTTTCACTTATAAGAAAAGGTGAATCTTATAGAAAAGGTGAAACTGATTGTGAGAAGCTGATAGATCACCCTGAATAATTCATCCCTCCCACTTCTGAAATGATGGTTTTGCCCCTTAATAATTATTTAGAATTAATTATATTATTGTTGTTATAATTTTTTTGGTGGTTGGTCAAAACTTTATTCAAATAAAATATTAGATTATCTGTTAAGTAAATAAAATAGACTATTCGTAAGATCATTGGCTGTATTTCTATAATTTTCTGTTCTCAATGCTATTCACACAAAGAGAGATATTGTTGCCATTATTTGGGGCTAGTCATAAGTTAGATGTACTTAATAGCCCGACAGAACTTTAAATTGTATTCTCTAGTAATTAATGCATTTTCATTTTCCGATGCATTTTCTGAGTCGTTCATCATAATTTTAGGTGTAAAAATATTTTGGCTTGTTAGTTTCAGGCCCTGGCAATGATTCAACTCCTCTGTGACAAACAGATCCACCTCTGCTGGAGCAAAGCGGTCTCAAATCATGAGCACCAGATAATGGTGAAGGGGCCACCCTCCCTGGCAAGAGACAAAATTGCACAACATTGCAGCGCTTTTCTGCTGTAATTAGCCACATCAAAGTAAGCGTTAGGGAGATCTACTGATGTAAACCCTATCCCCTTGTAACAGCCTAATGGACCTCTGATGCTGTGAGCATGTAGAAAAGAAGCAGCCTTAGGTACTGATTAAGTCCCCTTAGGTCCAAAATGGGGTGAAAACCGCCTGTTATATTTGGCATAGCAAAGTATGTTGAATAGTATCCTCTAGGTTGCTGTAGAGGGTCTACAGCTCCTATTGTGTCCTTGGCCAAAAGGACAGAAAGCTCCTGGTTCATGGCTTTGGATTTTACAGTGGTTGATAACATTAATTTTGATCCGCTGTGAGAAGGTGGATCGCAGTCATAACTGCCCCTTCAAAGTGGCAACCTCCCATTGGATCAACAGTATGAGCAGCCCAAAACCTGAGCTGCTGATGGGAAAATGTCTAATGGCTGGCCCCGTGACATCATTTCCAAGCCTGATGGCCCTTGGGAGCCATGGAGGAGGGGCGATTAGGATCTGAAGTGTGTCTAGATGGTTAGCAAATAGCTCACAAAATTCTCTACCAGGTCTGTGCACATCAGCAGAGGGACCCCTCGGATTTTGGGGGTGGCTTCTCCCCAGGCCAGAAACCTCCTGGTTAGTCTGACAAACCTGAACAGCACCACCAGGGCAGCTGATCCAAACAACTCAATTGACACAATGGGAAGATTGCTTTAGGTCATACTGCATGCCTCTGTCAGGGGAGACTTCACCAGCCAGACCTGTCGACAAGCTTGGACGAGAAAAGACATGGCATGATCAAACTTTGATCAAGGGGAAACATGAAATTTGCCAATGAGTTGCTGGGGCCGACAGCACATGCTCCTGCATTGTACGCCTTACTGAGGATGTCATCTATGACCCAACATTGATTCTGTGGGCATATTAAATCATTATCTGGGCTATATCTGGTGACAGAATTAATGAGACAACAACAGGTTCATCTGCTTGCATACAGTGCAGGTTTGCCATGGCAAACTCAAGCATGGCGGCATGCCAGCAGGCTTCCAATTCCCTCACGTGCCCCTCTAAAGGAAGGACAGAAAAGAGATTAGGAGCACATAGTTTGAGCTCCCTCTAAAGATTTTCTATTTGGATGGAGCTAGGCTACGGCAAAACCTTGATATTTGGTCTTAAAGAGCCACTCCTTGGTTATCCTGGCTGTCTGCTTCAGGTAATTGTCGTGTTGGAAGACCCAGCCTCAACCCATCTTCAATGCTCTAACTAAAGGAAGGAGGTTGTTACCCAAAATCTTGCAATACATGGCCCCGGTAAATCCTCTCCTTAATACAGTGCAGTCGCCCTGCCCCACGTTCAGAAAAACTACCCTAAAACATGATGCCACATCGCACATGCTTTCCATTAGGGATGGTGTCTTCAGTATGGTACCCATCATTCTTCTTCATCCTAAGGATCATTGCAAACTTCAGACGGGTCTTGACATGTGCTGGTTTAAGCAGGGGAACCCTCCGCGCCATGCATGATTTCAAACCATGATGTCTTTATGTAATACCAACAGTGACCTTGGAAACAGTGGTCCCAGCTCTTTTCATGTCATTGACCAGCTCCTCCTGTGTAGTCGTGGGCTGAGTTCTCACCTTTCTTAGGAGCATTGAGACCCCACAAGGTGAATCTTGCATGGAGCCCCAGTCCCAGGGAGATTGACAGTCATGTTAAGTTTCTTCCATTTTCTAATGATTGCTCCGACAGTGGACTTTTTTTTTAAACCAGCTGCTTTGCAACATGCCCGTAGCCCTTTCCAGCCTTGCGGAGGTGTACAATTTTGTCTTTAGTGTCTTTAGGCAGCTTTTTGGTCTTGGCCATGTTAGTAGTTGGATTTTTACTGAAAGTATGGGGTGGACAGGTGTCTTTATGCTACTAAACACCTCAAACAGGTGCACCAGTAGGGAGGAAATATAACTTTATATATTTTGTATAATTACACCCTATTTTATTATACTTTGAGCTTTAAGTGTATAAGCTTAAGTTGTAGACTACTATCTTTTTTTGTCTTTCAGATTTGACTAAGCGACTTGAAGAAGAAATAACATTCAATTCCTACATGGTTACTGAAAAACTCCCCAAAGAGCTTAAAGCCATGAGGTGCACAGTGCAGTACATGCAAAAGGTAGCATCAGAGCCTGCAATGGGTCAGAGTGATGTCCAGGAGATGGAAGACAAGGTCAGCAGCACCAGGATGGGATTTTTTTGTGTTTAACGCTTATAAACAGTGATGTAATTAATACCTAACTTTCTTTAATGTTTTATTCTTGCAGATAAAAGTAGTTGACTCTCAGATAAACCAGCTTATTGAGAAGAAGATGATGAGGAATGACCCGATAGATGATGAACTGACCCTGTATAGGCAGCAGGTGCTGGTTTCACTACGTTCTGGGATATATTTTATTTTCAATGGACTTTATGTTATGTCTTCACTTCAAATTTAGAGTCTGTTCCATTTCCCCCTTGCATAACTATTATTCTTTACCATTTTTTTTATAATTCAAATTAAATTCAAACTTGAAATACGTTATTTAATCCTAAAGGGAAACTGTATTAAATTAAACTATCAAATGGATTATATACCCTTTAATTGAAGTAATATTTGAATAATTATCTAAATATGTAGATTTATTCTTTGCTTTCTGTTTTCAAGGTTGTAAGAATAATCAGATCTTTTCAAAACTACAAACGGCTACAACTGTCTTGTATTCGAGGCCTGTTTTCCCTGCAAAACAGGAAAATGTTTCATGTATACATAATGATCTTACCTTTCTTATTTGCCCCATGATTTGAGGTCCAAATGGAGGCCTCTGCCTTGTGTCATCACCTTTATACAATTTCAAAAAGTAAAAATCATGCAGCAAGCAACAGGAAGAGTCTAGTGTAAAATTTGCATTGTCGGGAGAAAGTTCTGCTTGGAGACATATTGCTCCAGCTTTCTGCGGATGTATTCAGAAATGTTATGTGATTGGTCCAGACAACAATTTTGACGACATTCAGGTTTTCACTGGCAACTCACTTTTTCACCTGAGTGAAGTTGCCCCCCCCCTACCTTCTTCAAATCAGACAAAATTAGTGTCAAGCGTTTGTGCTGGTTTGTGCAGCAAAAATGTTCGTTTGTGCCGCTATCGTTTTAAAGATATAAAGAAATATTTCTAGAGGTCATCAAAGGTCAACCAGCCCCCCACACCTTCTTCAAATCAGACGAAATGGGTGTCATTTAATTCAGCACCGTTTGTGCTGGTTTGTGCAGCAAAAATTGTTGTTTGTGCTGCTTTGGCTTTGAAGATATTTATATCTTTAAAACGATAGTGGCACAAACGAAAATTTTGCTGCACAAACGTTTGACACCAATCTTGTCTAATTTGAATAAGGTGGGGGGGCTGGTTGACCTTTTGACCTTTACATTTTCATTAATATCTTCAAATCCAAAGCAGCACAAACGTAGCACAAAAGGTTGACAATAATTTTGTCTGATTTGAAGAAGGTGGGGGGGTTTCACTATACTACAATACTGTATATTAAGATTGTGACTTCAAGCACACAATCTGTCTCCCTGTGAAATTTTTATCAGTCAATGTATGTCTTTTTCGTCCACAAGAGTCTCTGTTCTGTGTCTTAAGTTTCAAGTCAGGCTATTACTACAAGGTGTTATGGTTGCAGGGTGACTTAAAAATATTAAGATGTTATCAATCAAATGTTTGCTCTTCGCTTGACCCACACATCCTTACAAATAAAATAACTATGCAGCTAGGTTAACTATTTTAAATGAAAAGCCACTTGGGTATTAAGTTAATCTGGTGATAAACTTTATCACCTTTATTTACAAAAAATCCTTGGGGAATGAACTGTGATGCTTACACATCTGTAAGCTTCGGATTGTTTACTCTCTTCATGACTCCAATTGTTTGCTTACCTCCATTTAATTCCATAGAGCTCATGTTTTATCTGTATTTCATCTTTGTTTCCAACGTGCTTGGCACATCCTTTTTCAGTGTCAACATCAAACAGCCACATATCCATGTGACACTCGTAAAGGTTGTTTAGTGGGTCTTATTCAGAATGAGCTACTTCAGAAAAGTGTGCTTTGAAATTATGTATATGCTTTGAAAGAAACAATGGAAAATGGTTATTTTAATTTCAGTGTCATTATCTAAATTATTTTTGGGATAAGAGTTAGCAAGGGGAGAAATTCACGCTGACTTTAAAGTCTTTCATCAAAATACACTCTGAGTGCGTATAATCACTCTTTCATGTTTATATATCTACTGCATCTTTGCATTTCAGGCCTCTATTATCATGAGAAAGAAGGAGTCAAAAGCGGAGGAGCTTCAGGAAGCAAGGGAGGAGTTGGCGGCTGCAGAGAGGGAGCTGAAGCAGAGAGACAACCAGGGACAAGGCTCGCATAGGGAACAAATCATCCGTGGTGATGAGGTAAACTGTTCTCTTGGTTGAAACAGTCAAAGAGTCATGCAATTGATCAAATTTGAAGTTTTACTGAAGTAGCATTTAGCCTCCTATTTGGACATTTTGGATTGCTGTCAGAGACTGGAAGAGAAAAAAAGAAAATTTCAGCTTTTATCAAAGTGTTGTAACTGAAAAACTCAAGAGACTATTTCCGTCCTTATCCAAACACAGACAAGCTCACTGTCTAAGGTTACTTATCCATTTTTTCCCCCACTCTTCCCCTACATTCCCATGTAAGCTACAAATAGCGAACAAAAGCGAGAATATCCAGAGCAAGGAACTGTACTGGACAAACTTCCTGAGAGTTGGCTTTTATCTCCACTGTAACAATTTTCCAGCATACGTCATTTGGACCTATGAAGCATAGCTTGGTTACAGAAACATCAGTCTTTATATTATTTGTTGAGGATGTACCCTGCCTTCTCCTTTTGTAGAACCTGTAGCATGGTCTCTTTCAAACTTTCATGAGTAGTGAACTAAACTCTTGAACAAGAAAAAGAGGAATATACGTAATAGTGTCTGAACCTCTTTATGCAGAGTTAGTGTTATCGGAGAAATGCAGATGAATGGGGATGGTTATGTGTCATTGAAACTTTGTTGGCTTGAAGTTGGCGGTGGAGTGTTGACATGAGATCTGTTCTGTAGCACCATCTTTGACCATGCATTTGTGTGATTTTTCTTTTTCTATTTTTACTTTTTATTTATTATTTTTCAGGTTTGCGTAGTACACACAAAAAAAAAGTAAAAGAGACAACACACAACGAAAGTCTAACAAAGTCATTTTTTAGGAGGTGTGAGGGTCGCGCTGGTCCTCTTAGTTTTGTCTGACAATCCAGTCTTATTGAGGGTAAGTCTTTTCCAGTTTGTGTAATCAAGCCATTTTTTCCAGTGTTGTTTCAGGTCTTTGGACTTGATCCTTAGGCGGTAAGACATTTTCTCCATAGTGAAGATTTCCTCTACTATTGATATCCACTGCATCAGATGTGGAGGGTAATTTTTTAACCATTTTCTGGTAACTGCTTCTGGTAACTCTTTTCTGTGTATTTCGCATTTGTGTGATTTTTAAGGAACATTATTTCATTTACTTGCAAAGGTTCAGAACTGGGCTGATCTTTACAAATAAAGCGATATTTAAATATTTACTGTTGAAGGTCAAGGATAGATAATGTAAAATATTAGTGTAAACATGACCTCAAGGATGTTTTATCCTCCTCGGGTAGGCCAGAGAAAAAAGTCCAGATTTAAAACAACGTCCTCTGTGATGAAATGCAAAGCAATTAGATGGTCGAGAAAATAAAGCTGTTTTTTTTTTTTTACAATAGCTATCAAAAGCAGGGATACACATACATTTTTCACAATAATGTCAAAAGACTGAAACTAAGAGTATTTAAATCTGACCTGAATCACTAATGAGAGCTTTGTAGAGAGAAAAAGCTCCTTAGAGTAAGAATAAATGAAGTTGGTGGAGCTTGAGTCAGGCTCACTTTATCAGACTACTGTGTCATTTTGGGCCATCAGCCATGGTGGAGATGATCACCTTATCAGAGGTATTTTCCATTGAGATGACTGTCACCACATGCCTCCAAACAACTGCACAGTGGCATGTCTGCATTCTGCTCAGCAGTGCTCTCCTAGTGACATGAAACGGTTTTCAATCAAGGCGCCATAGGACCCTGTTTTAAATCTGTCAAATATATTTTTTTTCCTGAATAAAGTGAAGAGTCAGAAAAGTATGCGATCTGTTCAGAGCTAAAGTAATATGTTTTAAAGAATCCTGACTGCTCATGAGAATCAAAATTGTTTTATTTGTATCAATAAAAATTGGGATGTACATACGTGGATAGGCAGCTCTAAACAGGAACCAGTGGACCCAGTGCCCCCCTTTTAGGTCCCCTTAATAAAGACTCACAGAAACCATAATTTATTGGTCTCTTGGATCTATGTCATTTTTTTTTTTATCTTCACATTTTTATTCTAATAGAAAATTATAAATGAAGGTGCTGCACTTTTCTCTTCAGTTGTTTAGAGATAGGATGATACAGTGTTCCTCTGCTATATCTGGGAACTCCAGAGCCATTGCTTTACTTTTGTATGCTTTAGTTTTGTACCCCCATGAGAAAACTCTGCCTCCCCTGGTAAATTTGGTTTAAAAGCGCTACAACAATATGGATCAAGAATAAAAAATTATTGATACATATGCTTATAAAGATTGATTTTTTTACATAAAACCCTGATGTATAAAGTACATCCTTACAAGATATGCTGAAATTCTATTCTAATATTTACATAAAGTGCAGATTCTACTGATATGAAGTTAGCTGATTGTCTATAGTTGTCTCTATGTGATCTTGTTTGTCTGTGTTTCACAAGGGGTGTGTGTGCTCCTATTTAGAAAAAGAGTCAGGACCAGTTTAGGTTTTTAAACTCTGAAGCGAGGACATTTTTACAAACTGAGGACATTTTGGCCGGTCCTCAAAACCTATTTTACAAACGGTTGGGTTTAGTTTTAAGATTTCGGTTAGTTGTGGTTTAGGGTTACTGTGACCAGGTTCAGGGCATAGAAAGGTTTGAAAATGACTGAAAGTCAATAGGGGTCACCACATAGACCTCACTAGATATAACAAACGTGTGTGTATACAGTCTTGATACATTGTAGGTCTTATTTTTGGAGAAATTACATGTTACACGGACCGGCTGCCCCTTGTGGGGACCAATGTCTGGTCCCCGTTGGTAAAATTACTGTTTTATGGATAGGTGTTACATTTAGGACTAAGGATGTGAAGTTTAGGTTGGGGTTAAGGTGAGGTATGAACCTGTATGAATGGGAGTCAATGGTAAGTCCCTACAAGGATGGAAACATTTGATTGTGTTTGTGTGTGCTTCTGTTTTAGGATAAGAGTGAAGACCAGTTTCAGTTTCTAACGGGTTACAGTGTGAATTGGTTAGCGTGAGGTATGCATTGGTAATGGTTAGGTTTAGGGCATATAACGGTTGAAAATGACTAAACCGAGGTAAGCCAATTGGAGTCATCACATGGTCCTCACTGCATATAGCTAGAGAATAGTTTGTTTATACTTGTTTTTCCTACATGGTGGGGAGAATTCTCTGTTAAAACACTATCATGGGGAATGATCATCCTCTTTGGGACTTCCACCAGTTCCCCTTGGAGGAGATTATTGTTTCAGCCTTAGGTGTTAGGTTAAGGACTTAAGGTGTGAATTTGGTAACAATTTTAACTGTAATGGTTAGGTTCGGTATAGGGTCAGGGTTAGGCTGTAGAAATCGCCTTCTAATAAATGGAAGTAAATAGAAAATCCCCTCTGGAGTTGTGAAAACCAACTTGGGGGTGTGTGTGTGCATGCATTTGTCACGTTGTGGGAACCATTTGCCATGAATAATAGGACATTGTTGTGACCGACTGCTCTCATGGGGACCGATGCCTGGTCCCCATGAGTACAAATGCTTTTTTAGGCTTAGGTTAATGGATAAGGTTTGAATTGAGTTTTGGTTGGGGTTAGGGATGAAACCATAATGTTTAGGTTTAAGGGGACAGTTAGGATGAAGAAATGGGTATATATTAATGGAAATCAATGGAAAGTCCCCAAACAAGGATACAGAAACTTGATTTTGTTTGTCGAGCTACATGTGGACGCTTTTCACAGCTTGGGAAAAAAACTGCTCATTGATATTTTGAATTTCTGTATCTTTGTCCTGAAGGAAGTGGGGCAAACAGTACACTTGCTATGTAGGTAGGATCTTTAACAATGTGTCTAGCCCTCTTTTAAGGCCTATTTCAGCATTCAAGAGGCTTTTGGTCATTGCCCTGTAAAGAAATGTGAGCATTTGTGTGGATTTTCCTGGTGGACTCATCTTCCTGAGGATGAAGAGCCCTTTTTGGGAATCTATTTACCTGGTGGATGGTGCTCTCAGTTCAAAAGAGTTTAAAGGAAGTGTGAATGTCTGGTAACTTTATGATGTTCACACACTCCATCTCTATGTATGCAGAGAGCGGCATGTTCAGTCTGATAGATTTTGGATCTCCTCTCCATAGAGGGAATCATCCACAACCTATACTACTATGTTTTTGTTGTGGATACCGGAGCAGTCATGTTTGAAGAGAGCAGGACTGAGAACACAACCCTGAGGTGTGTCATTGTTGGATCAATAGGGCATGTGTTTCCCCATCCTTGCCATCTGGGCTTTCTGGAGAGGAAGACGCAGTTCCAGAAGCCCGTTTGTGCAGCTTCAGGGTCGTCATGATTAGAGGTGGGGGTGCTGAAGGCTGAGCTAAATTCATCAAAAGCATCCTAAAATAGCTGTGAGCAAAATGAAGGGACCCCAGACCAGCAGCGGTGTCCTTGATCCACTTTAGGTGGATCGTCCCAAAGCACTTTGCGATGACAGAGTTGAAACAGGCTTGTTTTAAACAAATATGCACCTTAAAGAGAAAGCCTTTCTTCTTAATGTACTCACTTTATTTTCCATCTTCTAAGTCTGGCTTTATAAACAGTATAATGTAATTTAACCTATTTTTACATTCTGTAACTATTGTTTTTGCAAATTTTATAAATTCAAAGAAATGTACTTTAAAGAGTATTTATTCTACCTAATTTCTTTATTGTCACAGTATGGTATATGTTTGTTTTTAATTTAGTTTTTTGAAATACCAGCATTTATATATCATTTAATATTTTGTTCAACTTTACATCATTTAGTAAAATATTAACTCAGTTGTTATGCTCATGAGTTGCAAGTTGATAAGTAACTCAGTAATTTAGTCATTTTTTTACCAAATACTTTTTTACTGTTACTTATCTATTTTCTTTAAAGGATACTTTTTACTTTTACTTAAGTAAGGTGTGAATGTGCTAGATGTCATAAGGCTACCAGCACCTGTGCTGCATTTCACATTCAGAACAGTTGTTTTAGGGAGACATTGTTATGGATGCTATGCTGTATGACTCTGCAGTGCTAATTCCTCTCACCGCCATGTCTGCCTTTGATGTCCTAAAAATACGCAAAGAAAAAAAGGTACATTTACAACTGCATGCAGCCTGCTATCCACCCACTCATTCTTTATACTCAGTCACAAAAGGCACACGTGGGGCTTTATGGATGCCCAAGGGACATGAAGCACACCTTTGAGTTGTGGGGCTGTTCTACCGCGTCTGTGTTCAATTATGGCCGATCTTCATAGCGGAGGAGTTACAGCCTGTCCCTGTAGATATTGGGTTGCATAGTTACTGCATCTGCACTGGTCATGAATGTTAAAGGTGAGAATGTCTCTTCCAGATTCTGACAGGGCTTTCAGGCCACTCTGCTGTCTAATCCATTTTTTCTGCATCATCTCCAAAGGTCTTTTTCAGTCTCAGCTGTGCACTCATGTCACATTTAGGCTTACTATTTTTGTTGATATGTTCCCATTACCTCAAGAAAGTTTTAAGAAAAAAAATTATAAAGTGTTTCTAATAGATTTTTTTTTTTTTGTAGCTGAAACACTTAGTTGGAAAACTGCGCAGGAAAGGAGCTACCTACAAGAAGAAGAGACAGGAAATTGCAGAGCTGAGGGGAGAGTATGGAGTCCTCCAACGGACTGAGGAGATTCTCAAACAGAGACATGACGCCATCCAGCAAAAATTGGTAACCAAATGAAATCCAGTTTCTAACTCTTTTGTAGAACATTCATTATAAATATATTTTGCTTGATGCAGAAAAGGGTAAAAGAATGGCCACATGTGGAGGAAATTGGCCATACTTTTATAAAATGTCAAATTTTATTAGGAACTGTTTTTATTAAACAGCTAAGTTGAAAAATATATCTAAAAGCCTTAGTTATTTATTCTTTTGTGTTATTCAAAATGTGTTATCCTACCCCTCACTGCTATAAAGCTGGATCCATTTTTGCACCCTTTTTTTTTTTTTCACAGAGAAGTGACAGAGGCATCATGGAAATAGCTTAGCACCTTTGTGCGGTCAGATTACCTGGCTTGTTGATAGGTTATTTTATGTTGACTGAGCTGTTATTTTTGACTGCAGCATCATGCTTGTCCCCTACATCAGTTAAAGAGGTTTCTCTTATCACAGCTCTCATTTCTCTTATCATGATATATTTTTTACCTGGCTTGCATTCCAAAGCGTTTAGTATATGGCACCATATTGAAAAAAATCTAAATATTTCATTAGGATTTTCAGCTTTTGTATTTTAAGAGAAAAATAATGAGGTATTTTAATGTTTAAGTTGCAGCACCTTTTTCTAGATTTCTATATGTGCATTTGTGTATAAAATATACTGAACATAGGTAATTTCTTTAACCCTGGGTTTCATAGCAAATTGTGGAAGCTGAGAAGGGTATATCGGGATACAGCGACACTCAAGAGGAGCTGGAGAGGGTTTCTGCCATCAAGAGCGAGCTGGACGAGAAGAAGGGTCGCACTCTGGATGACATGTCTGAAATGGTGAATATACTTGGTGCCTGTTGGTAAAATCACACCTTATTTATAAGTTGCTGGATTAGTTGGTCTTTAAAAGATCACAGGAGCTCAAACTGGCCTGTTTAGTTTCACGGAATTCAACTGAATATATAGGAAGTAGGAATGAGTAAAGAACAACCAACCTACTTCCTACAGATAATAATTATAGACTGTCTGATATTATAAAGAAATCTTTAGTAATTTTATGATTTTATAGCTTAAGCTCTGTGGGTTATGTGAACATAATCAGACTTTCATAAACCTTGTATGAACAGATCTCCACAAAATTTGATTTCCGGTGTGACCGAGGGATAAAGTGAGAGGATAAAATTAGTTTCCTCCACTTGCAGACATTAATCTTGCGGACATCATAATAATTAAAAACTTTGCAACTGTATGTCTGTTTGTTATCAAAAGTAACTGTTCTTGTTTTCTAGCTTTCAGTCTCTCAGCTGTCAGGCACAATAGCAGTGCACCTCTTTATCCGTATGCCAAAGGAGTCTCAACGTTTTGTTCTTAACACCAACATGGGTTGGTCTTAATTTAATAATCAGGGATTAAGTGGAGAGAGAAGGCAAAAGTACAATATAACGTTAATTGGCGTTATGAGTTTCCAAATCTGGGATGGGACAATTTTACAGTGTAACAGCAATTAAAAGATATGAAGGCTTCAAGTTTATGATAAAGGAATACAGACTGTTGAATGTCACTGCCACGAATGTTGGCAGGGAATAATGATCCATAATATTACAGGCTGCCAAGAAGGTAGTTATATAAAAACTTAAACCTAGTTATTCTAGCATCGGTAGTTAGAATAAATACAGGAATTGCACTAAAGCTCACATCTATCTCTGGCGTGTTATTGAAGATGCAAGCTTTTACATTTTCTCCAATTCTGGATTTTCCAGCCATGACTGTGCTAACACTGCCATAAACATTTTATCTATATCAACATTAAAGATTTGTACCATTGTGACTGTTTTGCTGGTTTAAACTGATTTGGTCAAATGCTCTACAACCTTGGTATGTAATATGTACGTAAGCACCAAGTTCAGAGGTTCCTTGGATGGCGTTATGAGTTCTACCACTTTTTGAGGTTAAAACAGACAATGCAACTAACACAAAACAGGAATTACATCTCTAGGATTGTTTACTTTATTAAATAATTAATTAAAGTCATATTTTTTTCCTTTTTGACAAAGTTATGCACAAAAAATCTCAAACTATTCAAATTTGTACATTTTCGTCATGTTTGGACCACAAATTCCAGTTCTTACTATTTAAGATTTTATATGGCTCTGCAAGTCAAAGTAGAGCTTAGTTGGGATAGTGAAAGTATCCTTTTTAAAAGGGCTTAAAGATTGTTGCAAGGCTTTTTTAAATAAACTTTATTAAGACCGGTGAGACTGGAAATAACATTGGGATCATCCTTGTTTGCTTTTTCCAGGCAAATATGATAAATACCATGCAAGTTGCACAGTGTAACTGATATAACAGCTTCAGTTTAAGGGGCGTGGTATGTTTAATGTTGGCTCACCGTCACAGTACAAGCCTACATATTTTGACTTGTCACAACAAGCTAAGGGACAGACTTGTTTCCTAACACTAAATAAAGCAATTAATGGAAAAGCTGTTTTTACTCTCTCCTCGTTGTAGTTTTATTCAATTTTAGCAGAATTTGTGGTTGTTACGCAGGTTGTTTCTCTAGGTTGTTACCTTGAGTCCATGTTTAATGTTTTTTTTATTTTTAATGTTTTAACTGTTGAACCATAACAGATTATAATTTGAATCAGCCTGAGTTGTGGGGAAAGGGTAGCTCAGGTTGCTGGGGTTCGTCCTGTGACCAAGATGCATAGCCCCAAGAAACTTAACTGAACGCCTCTGAAGTATTTGGTTTAGCTTTTTTATTCAGTAAAGCTGCGTTCACACCAAACGCAGCAGGATCAGCAAAAACGCTTTTGCTGCTTCATTTTTGCTTGTACGAGTTTAAGCTGCGTTCACACCGAACGCAGCAAAAGCAGCAAAAATGTGTCTTCTGCTTTATTTTTGATGCTTGTACCAGTTTAGTTCTGAGGCTCGCCTGAAGCATCTTTGTTGCTCTGGCTGCGTGGTCGAAAAGAGGGTCTGACGCGCGTTGGGTGGAGCTACTCCATCCTTTCTTTGCCTGGCAGCTATATTTGCTTAACCTGACAACAGCCAGATGCATGTCTCACTCCGCCTAGCTCCGCTCACATACATCTGGGAACCCGCCATAGGAATTGCCTTTACTGAAGGCTGGGCCTTATCAAAACTCCTTGCATATGATTGGATAAGCCACTTGTCTGTCATCTTTATTGACGTGCTATTTCAACCACTCACACCTGTGAGAGGAGGAGCCGTTTGATAGATCAAGCTCTTGCCAAATCCGGTCGGGAGAAGGGCGAAAACATTGTTTCCACCAACAAAAGCCTTCAAAGTCGTTCTCTGATGTTCTTTTAATGAAACAATATAAGATAGATTGGACAACACAGAAGAAATAGCAGCATCAATGCTAACGCTTGCTTCCTCAATGCGAGCCGCCATTGTTGTTGGAATCTCACTGTCGCTTCTCCACTCCAGGACACACCCACCCTGCGTCCTGATTGGACAGACCATAAATTCGGTTGGGGAAATCACTTTCAATGAGCGGGTTCCCAGCTGTATGTGAGTGGAGCTGGGCGGAGCGAGACATGCATCTGGCTGTTGTCAGGTTAATATTTGCTGTGATCAGTGGGAATAAAGTAGTTTTAATGTTTTTAAAAAATCCACCTGAAAACTTAATCTGTGCAGTCATTTCATCCAGATTACCATCCTGCCTTTAAATATTATTTCTGTCGGAGCCGGTCAGACCTCCACATACCAGCGGTGCGCTGTCAGTACGAACCCCATTCAGCAGCAGCCTCGGGCCAGGTCGCTTCCTCGCGATTTGGCTCTGCGGCTGGAAGGTGTTTTTCGTGTACGTAATCCAAACTGCAGGTAGCAGGATAATAAAAGCGAATTTTTTTTGCTGTCAGATTTCAGCATTTTAACTTAATTTAGGTGTTATAAACAGTTTCAGAGGAGTGATCATAGGGCTCTGTATCATCAGTGCTGTCTGTCTCCCTGCCAGCTCCCAGATCAGCCTCTCTGATTGGTTGATGCGCCACGTCGAGCAGCAAAAGTAAAATTTTTCAATCTCGAGCAGCAGCGTGTTTGCGGTGTGTTGCGCGCGTCAGATGCTCAAACGCTCCTGATGCGCTGCTTCAGCTGCTCAGACGCGCTGCGCCTGCTGCTCAAAATGCACTGCGGGACCTTTTGCTGCGCCTTGACGCACGTCAACCATTGACTTTGAATGTAAACTAGCTGCTTCTGCTGCGTTTGATGTGAACGCAGCTTAATACACAACATAACTCATTCTTTCATAACAACCAAAATTATTAATAAAAGAGAGCAGAAAGAATTAAAACCTAAAAAAAAAAATCTTCCCTTACTTATTTGTAAAATAATAAAACTAAAAATGCAATAAATGTTTCTGCATTAACAGCCTTGGTTATATCAGGTAGGCCAAATCCAGCTTTTTTTGTAGAGTGTGCTAAGCCCGTAGAAAGCAAATTAGAGACCGGGTTTGCCTGCCACTCACACATCAACATAAAGGCCCACACCTGCCACTGAGGGAGGGGGAAACTTTTGAACTCTCGCTTTACCACTAGGTCTATATTCCTACTCTCACCTATGGTCATGAGATCTGGATCTTGACTGAAAGAACGAGATCCTGAACACAAGCAGCTTTAATAGGCTTTCTCTACTGGGTGGAGGGGCTCTCCCAAAGCTATAAGGTGAGCAGATCCCTTATACTGAAGAGGCTCAGGGTAGAGCCGCTAATCCACATTGAGCGGCGTTAGCTGAGTTTGCTCAGAATTTTTTTTCTGGATGCTCCCTCTGGAGGGGTTTGAAGTACGTCCCGCCGGGAGGATGCCTAGAGGACCACCCAGGACACAATAGAGGGACTGTGTCTGTTGGCGGGCCTAGCTGCACCCGGGGCTCTCCCAGCAGTAATGGAGGAGGTGTTTGAAGGAGAGAAGTCTGGCTGGCTCTGCTGAGACTGTAACTCAGTCTTGGACAACAAGCTTAGCATTGTGTGTTTCATTGTAGTACCAATAGCCATTCTGTATCCTTTAAAAGAAATTATACATAGGCATTTGGCATAGGCATCTTTGTATAGATGGACATTTTAGGTACAAAATCAATCAGATCTTCCAGCTGTAATATGTTTTGTTGTTGAAATTTGTTTTTTCAGGTAAAGAAGTTGAACTCAGTGATTGTGGAGAAGAAATCTGCTCTAGCACCGATTATTAAAGAGCTGAGGTTGCTGAGACAGCGGCGTGGTGTAAGTGTCATCCTAAAGAAAAATCTAAAGCTTCTAACAAAAAGAAAAATTACAAAATTCAAGAGGTTAATAAAAACCTTAAGATTTATTGTCATTGAGAGTTCCCCTGAGTGACAAACAGGATGCCAAATAAGATGCAATTGTTTTATTCACCAAGGCATGTGCAGAACTACAGTATATTAAGAACTTTATTAAAAGCTTTTAGCATTGACTAGATTAGCTCAGAGGAAAATAATTATAATGTTTGAATCTTTCATAGATGTTAAAACGAGCAGAGGTTTTAATGGCCTTGCAAACTAATCAGGCTTGTTGGTGTATTATCTGAAATAAAGTCCATTAGGAACCATTTACATTGCTCATGAATAGCATGCTTAATGTGAAATCCCCACATTGCTGACCTTGAGTGGAGGATTACATTTTCCATGTGTTCTCAGAATCGCTCAGACATCTTACTGAGCAATGTCTGCTTATTTAGATCTGCATCAGGATGACATAAATAGATTTAGTTAGAGGCTGAACATTATATGCCAAAATACCAGCTAGGGTAATGTACTGAATTCAGTACTTTGTTTGCTATTGTGTATCTTTTAGCAATCTGTTTACCTCTTTTATTTTGTCTAAACAATGAAAATATCTTTTAATAGCAGCTCATTGAGGAGTATGAGAAAAGGAGGGCCCAATATGAAAGTTGTGCTGCTGGTTTAGAGAGCAACAGATCCAAACTGGAACAAGTATGGTCAACTTCAATCCTTTTTATGCCTTTATTGTGACATGTAAAATGTTTGAAATTGTTTTTTGTCGATGAAACCTGTTTTATTTGTTAATTCACAGGAGGTAAAAGCACTGAGGGAGGATATCGCACAAAACGAAAATAGATACCATTATATCAACACAATGTCGGAGGTAAACTGGGCTTTTTTGTATGTATTTTTAAAAAAAAATTGCATATTGTCAAATAACCCAATTTTATTGGCCAAAATACAAGTTATTGCCAAATCAAATAAATTCCAAGGCCATAAATTTACAAGTCTAGTTTGGAAGATAACCTAGACTTTCATAACCTTAGCCTCATAGAAAACCTCAGGGATTAATACCGTAATAGCAAATCCTGCAATTCTGGCTTTCTTATCTGTGGTTGAAAGTGGGGTTGGGCTTAAGAATTGACTGTCATGAAGTAAATGGATTAGGAGACAGACAAATATTTTATGCAGGAGTACAACTTCTGTCACCTCCTGGCCTTTTACAAAACACCTCGGCTACAATTAACTTGAGCTCTGCCATTTGTAGATCATCGAGATGCAAATTCAACGAGCAGCTGAAGAGATGAAGGCCTATGTGACCTCAGATCCACAAAAGAAGAAGGCGATCAGGTGAGCCAGTCCGGCCTTGTCAGCCAGCTGTTGTGAGAATATCTATTTTCCCTTAAAGCAGGCTCTTCTTACACTAACCCTGCTGCTGCTTTATTATTTCTGCTCAGATTACCACACCTTTTAAAATATATAAAAAAGGATGAACTGATCAACCGTACCTTTTTAAAAGTAAACATGAGCTGATAAATGACTTTTGGCTCACTGTATGTATTTTTTATGCTTTGTTGCAGGGAAGTGTACATGAAGAACATTGCAGAACAGGAATTACTAGGCAAGGTGAGAATAGTCCCTCTACAAGCTGACTTAGGTGAATCAGAGGATATTATTCTGTATTTTGTCCTTTATTCTGTCCAAAATGGTCTAAGGTTTACTGGAAGCTTACAGAGCTAAAATCATACAGATTTTGCCTGTAGATATTTGCAAGTATGTTTCAAGATAAACTGAGGAAGTAAGAAAATAAGAGTTTAATGTCTCAATAAAAGGCCCCAAATTAAAATGACAGTCATTTCCATAAGAGTGCAACCAAGATTTAAGGCACCAATGCTTCAGCATTGTGAAATCAATTATTATTATTGTGGGTTTATTATCTGCATAGTATTTTTTTTATTATAAGATATATTAAAACATATCTCAGCATAACTTAAGGGATGCATATTAAGGTTGTTTTATTCTTTTGCAATATTTTTACTTCTACTTTGGATTTCAGAAATTGCGTGAAGAGCAAAAGATTGTGAGGGAGAGTCACAGCACAAACATGGAGCAGATGAAGATGTGGAGTGACCTGGAGCAGCTGATGGAGTGCAAGAGGCAGTGTTTTTTTAAGGCACAGAACCAAGTATCTGTTGATAAAATCATCCAGGAAGAGGGAAAGGAAAGACTGGTGCTCTGAAGGCATATTGAACTGCTTAAAATCTGATAGCAATACCCCTTGAGTAACAGAAATGAGGCTGGAGGATTAACCTAATGTACTTCTACCTTTAAAACACATAGGATGTCTGTATAGTTGTATAAATGGGGTTGATAACTTAGATTTACACATTCTACAAAATGTTGAAGAATAATTAAATAAATGAAAGGCATTAAAAAACATTGATAGTAATAATACATTTGTACATTAAAATAAACAGTTTAAACTAAAACAACTGCACTTTGAAAGTTGTACTTTTTGTTACAAAAAACTGGGCAGGAAGGACTGATACATCATATCAGTTTCCAAAATTCAGTAGTTTACTGACAGTTCAAAGGTCTGTACACAGAGAATGAGCCAAGAGGACAGGGGTAACCAAAAACATGAGGCAGAGTCAGGACACATGGAAGGAAGGGAACAGACCGCTTAAATAAACAGGATGAGATGATTGAGAGCAGGTGTGTTCATTAAGCTGGCTGGAGAAAAGCTGCCACATCACAGTTTTTTTATTTAAAAACATTTGCGGACAAATGTCCTTACCATCTGCCAGTGTATGTAAATTTATGACCACAACTTTACTCTGAACTGTCAATAAAATTCCTACCCACTGAATTTTCTCACCTTTTGTCACAATATTATCAGACCATTTAATGTATATGGGGATTTCATCTGATTAAACAACACTGAGAAGTGTATAAATCTAAAGGTAAAATGTGCAAATCTGAGAACTGTAATTTGCATTAATTGTGCTCCATCTATACTTTGATGTCAACCAATAAAATGTTCAGTCAACTAATAGTCTTGCTGGTTCTGATTTAATTTCTTTATAGATGCGCTGTTCCCTAAAGACGTTTGAGAACAGTGAGCAAATTTCAATTTAAACACAAAAGAACACACAGTATCATGGTATTTTAAAGCAAAACTTAGCAATTAAACAAAATGTTTAACAAAAATTCAAAATTGATCATTGTGTAAATGTAGAAAGACAATTGTCCAAAAATTGATAGTTTGGGCAGGAAAAGATTTAGAAATACTGACAAAAGCTCTATTGTTACCGGAGGAGCCAGAAGGAAAGTGAAATTTGTGTTTATTGCCCAAAACCCAATCACCACTGAGAGACATGTTGGTGGCGGAATCATGCTGTGAGGACTGGTTATTGTTATTTTAGCTGGGTCATGGTTAGAGTTGGATGGGAAGGTAGAGGATGCTAAATACTGTGCAGTTACAGAAGAAAATCTGTTATAGTCTAAAAAGCAATCCTGCCATTCTGCAAGTCAATAAACCTGAACCTAACCTCATCATTATGTTATATTTTAGATGACAGCAGCACAAGTCTAGTCTGGGACAATGACCGTCCTGCAACTTGCATATTAATTCCTTCTGCGACACTTTTGAAATAAATGACTGGCTTGTTAGGAGTCGTCTGTAGAGCTGAATGACATGCACATGGATAAATCATGCCATCTTTACCGATGTTTTGGAGAGGGGAAGTATCTAAAAGTTTTAACGCAGTGGCTCTGGATGACTGACCATATCGGCATGCATGATTAGATATAGATCATAACTCATGTGTTAGAATGGCAGAGTGAAAGTCAAAACCTAAATATAATATCTGACATGATGCAGTACACAGTTTTGCTGTATTTTTTAAAAACCAAACCATAGTTTTAATACCTTTTACGTCATTTGATATTACTTTGTGTCTAACTAATTTCAAAACTAAATAATTACAATAAACTCAAAGAGAAATGAAGTGTTATCACAACTCATGGGGTTTTTAATGAGTTAACATTAAAGGCAGAAAGGATTTTCTGAGGCTGATGTGGAGAAGCCATCGACGGAAGAAATTCTGTTTTTGTGTTTAATAGTATTCTTAAGAGGAAGCTTTGTTTGTTAAATTTTTATTTTAATCATCTACAGAAGTTCTAGAGGAGTTCCCAGGCCAGAGCTGGTCATCTTTATCAGCTTACTGAGCTTTTTTTTTTTTTTTTTTGCCGATCTTGTTTCCTTAGTAGTTGATGGCAAAAGAGATCACACCCACTGCCACAACATATAAAAGATATCTACTACTTTGCTTCAAACACTGAAGAAATGTATTGTCATTAAACTGTCAGTTGAACCATGCAACAAAATTCACTCTGCATTTAACTTGGAGAGCAGTGGGCTGGCCTTTGCAGAGTCAGGGGAGCAGTGTGGGGTTTAAGGGTCTTTGGTCAGGGAGACAGACTGGCAGTCTGTGGGAATGGGTTTGAAACTCACAACCTCAAGCTATATGCTCCAACCACTAGGCCACCACTCCCCCCACCTAAGATTCCTTATTAAGTCAACTACAGCCTGCTTTGTTCCTTCTTGGAGACCACTTCACAGTTGCATCTCTAGTAAAGTGTGAACATAGAATTTCTCTGAGATAAAATTCAAATAAAATAAAATCTCTGTTTGTGGTTGTACATTGGCCAAATATGGAAAAGGATATCAGTTGTTGAAGAAACCGGTTTTATTTGTTTGTTACAACGTTATTGCATGTGAAAAGATAACATTAAACCTTATTTTTTTTTTTTTTTAAACAGAGTAGGAATCACTTGTCTTATGCAGTTAAATATATTTTTTATAAGAAAAAATTGTTTAGTTTATAACTTTAATTCATTCATACAAAACTTCAGATTTGTTTTTCCTCTAAAGTGGACAAAAATCAATAAAAAAAGCATTGATTAATACTTCAGCCTCTCGCTTCCCAGTAACTTCCTGGGTTGTTTTAATCTTTCCCTGGTTTTAAAGCTGCTGTCAGGGCTCCTCCAATGGCATGAGTCCACATGCAACACGGGAGAGGGGAAACAGGCGCAGCCTCTATTCTAAAAGCAGGGACAGAGCTGTTCCAAGGTGAGGCAGGACGCAGCACCGGGAGGACTAGACCGACTGCGGTCCCGAACAGCAACCAGCGCTTTACACCAACTGCGGAAACAAGCGAAGCCTCATACAAACATTTATCCAGAAAAGAAAGAGAAGTTTGGCTCAGCTAAAAAAAAAAAAAAAAAAAAAAATTAATAAATCAAAAAGCAATCCCCCATTCGCGTCAAGATAAAATTATCAGGGACCAGGGAAACATTTTACCGGGACAACGCACAGCTCTCAGCTGGTACACTTGTTTTCCCTCCGAAAGAACTGTAATATTTCAGGAGCCACAGGGTCTCTCTGCAATTTTAGCTGAAGCTAAGTGGGAAGGAGCCGTCCACCATGGAAAACGCTCACACGAAGACTGTGGAAGAAGTTTACAATTATTTCTGCGTAAATGAATCCACTGGACTTTCCCTGGACGACGTGAAACGACAGAAAGAGAAATGGGGCTTAAACGGTATGACTAGTCTACCTGTAAGGATCGTTCTTATAGGAGTCACGTATGCTTTGTTCATGTGAGCATTATATGTTCAGCATTCAGTGTAAAAGTCCCCGACATCATCGGTGATACCTGCTGACGTCATGAGCGGTGACCTCCAGGGTTTCCCATCATTTCCCTTGTAACAATTCATTCTGTCATTTCTATGATATTTGTTTATCTAAGATATAATATTTCATGCTGTGTGTAAACATCTGGAGGCTGTTACAAAAACTATTTGGTGTATGACAGAATAACAACACTGTCATTGTTGAACACATCAGCTCTGATGCTTGCAGATCAATGCAGGGACATGGTCCCCAGATCATGGACTTGAAATCACATCTCAGAATTGATCTCAATTGTCCCAGGGGATATTCATTCAAATCTCTTATGCAAATGGTAAATCTGAGAAAAGGTTTGACAACAAAGATTCCAACAGACACCTTATTACTCCAATTACTTATTACTCTGATTGAATAACCATTGGAGTATTGCAGATGTTTATATTTAACAAATTTAACATTTGTCAAGGTTTGTCTAACCAAAACAAAATCACTTGTAAAACAATCTCCTTTTTTTCTCAATTTGGGCCATGCTGGATGAACCTGCACATCTCTAAAAACAGAGTTACCAGCGGAGGAAGGTAATCACACTTGTTTCTGGAGTTTTTCCTGATTAGTTTCTATGATGAATTGATGTTGATCAATTGTTTATCTTACGGATTTCTCCGCCTCCAGGAAAATCTTTATGGGAGCTCGTCCTAGAGCAGTTTGAAGATCTGCTTGTTCGAATTCTTCTGCTGGCTGCATGCATATCTTTTGTAAGTTCTCAATCCAGTTTCATCATTCAGTTTATCTGCACATTTTAGATTTGCTGCTTCTTTGGTTAAGTAAAAAGAATCAGTCAGACATGGATTATTTGTACTACTTTCATGTTACATCTTAGGTACCGCGTCCTCTGATTTAAAACACCATCTTACTATCAAAAAATGCATAAGAACTCACTTTATCCACTATCCAAATTTTTACATTAAGTCACAACTGTTGTTGGGGTTTAAAGAGATCATGGGTGATGAATGGCATGCTGTAGTTGCTCTAAAGTGTAAACGTAGTCAGTTTGCATAATTGCCAAAGGTTAAACTTACTTAGGAAGGAGCTAAAGAGCTGATATGGCTCACAGCTCATCTGAGGAATGGTTACAACTACAGTAGCAGAATTGCTGAGTTGCTATCATCTGTCTACTCATTCAGTTCAGTTTATTTATATTTCACAACATGTCATCTCAAGGCACTTTATAGAGACAATTCAACCAAATCATACAGACAGATTGGTTCAAAGTTCTCTAAGCAAAATCAGCTAATTGCATTGACTCATTAACTCTTCAGCATTCCCACACCAAGCATGCCTGTTGGAGAGGAAAACTTCCTTTTAAAAGGAAGAAACCTCCAGCAGAACTAGGCTCAGTGTGAGCGGCCATCTACCAAGGCCAACTGGGGTTCAAGGAGACATAAGTAGGCATACAGAAAGAAGCAAAGATACAAAAGGTGACTGTTAACCAGCTCCAAAGGCGGCCCTGTCCAGGAAAGACACAGCCAGGCAGACAAGCTCCAAGCCAGCTCCCATGTCAGAGGATGACAGAGAGCACATAAAGTTTGTCACAGTAAAAGAAACAGGACTACACTGAAAAACTTTAAAATCTATAAACAAAGGTGTTGATGCCAGCAGCATGGCTGATATTTCTCTCCAGAATGGTGTCACAGCGAAACAGGAACAAACCAGATGAAGCTAATATGATGAGAAAAAGCAAAGGGATCATAATGTTAGAGATTGAACAAATACTGCAGTGTGGGAGAATAGAGATAGAATGATGAAAAGGGCTCCCTATGTCCTCCAGCAGTCTAAGCCTATAGCAGCATAACTATAGAGATACATCAGGATAACCAGAGCCACTCTATTAGCTTAATCAAAAAGAAAAGTCTTAAAGCTACATTGTGTAATAATTACAGGGATATACAGTCAGAAATGTAATATATTATACATAACTATGTTATTTATCATCATCTACGAGCTCAGCCTCTTAACCTTAATATTTGCGTTGCCTTAGAATTCGTTATTTATAATTACATAGGAGCGGGTCTCGCAGCCATGGAGGCAGACATCTTTGCGCTACGGCAGCGCAGAGCCAACAAACTAGCGATTGCCAGATCGCCCATTGAGCTTGAAAGTAACTACGGCAAGTTGAGAGAGATGAACTGAGACGGTACTGAACAATAGATGGCAGTATTAAAATTATCTATGTAAACAAACCTCATCACTTGAGAAGGTAGGTGATGCAGATGTCGTGGAAGACATTTTGTCCCGTAACGCTCGCCGTACTGTTGGGGGGGAGAAGCGGTGGGGGTGAGATGTTCATGTTGCTGCGGTCTGCAGTCTGAACGTTAGATGTCGCTGAAAATTACACACTGTAGCTATAAGCCAAGCCTTAAAGTAGACAGGGTGTCTATCACACGGACTAAAACTGGTAGTTGGTTCGACAGGACATAAGCCTGATAACTGAAAGATCTGCCTCCCATTCTACTTTTAGAAATTCTATGAGCCAGTAATGAACCTGCAGATTGAAAGTGGAATGCTTTGTTAGGAACATAAGGTACAATCAGATCTCTGATATAAGATTGAGGTTCTCCATTTAAGGCTTTATATGTAAGGAAGCAGATTTTAAATTATTTTCTGGATTTAACTGTCAGGTATGAGACAGGAGAACCCGAAGTGTTCACAAAAACCAGAAGGTGACATTTATTGATTAAAAGGAATAGGGGAAGTCGAGAGTGAGTGTCTGAGTGGAGGCAGTGAATCCAGTGGCTGGACTGAGGTACAAACACCAGCAGATACCAGTACTGACTGAGGCTGGAGTTGGCAGGCACAGACAGAGTAATCCAGGGTAGGAAAGTTGTTGTTATATGGACGAGCAGGTCAGGTCAAATAGGTAGAAGATCAGTTTGCGGAAGGCCAAGAAACAGGTATCTGAATCGCTGACTTACACTGAATGGCTAAGACCTGTACCTTAAATACACAAACTCAGCAGCCGCTAACAAGATGCAAGTGGCAGAGATCAGGAGTAATGAGCAGCTGACATTCCTGATAGGTTAAAGTGCAAATGGAAGAATGGCAGAAAAAAATCAGTTGTTGTGGAGAATTTTGTGCGTATGGCGAGTGGGAAAGAACAGGCGTTGGAAGACGCGCCAGCAGCACTTTATAGGTCTGCTGTATGGGACCACTTTGCATTTAGAGTGACCTACGATGACGGCGGAAAGAAAGTTGTGGATAAAAGTGCAACAGTGTGCAAGCATTGTGCAACACGTTTTGTTTCTGCTAACAGCAACATGACCAACATGTCATGCTAACCCCGAAATCCCACATACTCCGTCAGCGCTCCGCTTCGTCCTGCTGCGCACCAGACCGCCTGCACAAAGCAAAGCATAAAGCCTCCACTGTGGCTCCCGTCCGCTCTGAATTCCTTGGAGATCGTAGTACATGCCCGAGATGATTAAATTCAAAGCAGCAAAACATGTGGAAATGATCCAGGGTCTCCTAAAAATAATTACAATTCATTAATTTCTTTTGATTTTTTTCATTAATTTCATAAATTTTTATTTTTCATTAATTTTTATAATTTTTATAATTTTTTTATTTTTCGGTGTAACAATAAACATATACCGAACCGAACCGAAAACCATGAGCATGAAACCGTGAACCGAACCAAACCGTGGATTTTGTGAACCGTTCCACCCCTAATATATATATATATATATATATATATATATATATATATATATATATATATATATATATATATATATATATATATATAGTAAAGAGAATTGCCCTAACATTGATCCCGGTGGTACTCCACAGGTAACCCTGGAGCATGAAGATTTATCATTAATGTGAACAAACTGAAATCTGTGGGATAAATAAGATTTAAATCAGCCAAGTGCTGTTCCCTTAATCCCTACAAATGTAACTTCCTAAAAAATATTATGATCAACAGTATCAAATGCAGCACTGAGATCTCACAGGACAAGTACAAATACAAGTATTTTCTGACACCATAGGACTATCCTTAGTGTCATGTTGGGTGGAGGTTTGAGAACAGGACCCAAATGCAGAGACTGAAGCTGAAGGTGTTTCTTGTAGATTTTATTAAAAAGGTGTCAACAGAAGCAATAATCCAAAGACTATTGCTTCTTCCCTATTGCCATAGACTATTGCCATTGAATCCACAAAATACTAAAAACCATGAATACTCACAACAAGGACAAAGAAAAGATGATGAAGCAGCCAACAGTGACTGAGCCGGAGGTGTATATATGGGAGACAGAAACAAAGACCAGGCTAATCAGCAGATTGGGAGCAGGTGTGGACAGAGGAGTCTAGAAGGGAGCTAGCAAGTGCAAGCGAGAAATACCTAAGAACTCAAATAGCAATTACAAATTACAAAATGGTAATAAAACCTCTGAAAACTCAAAGGTAAAACTTAAACAGAACCAAAACCATGAGACTCTGTGACTTTCACCAGAGCTGTTTCAGTGCTATGAAGAGCTCTTAAGCCAGATTGACACCCTTCAAAAAGTTAATTATGATGTAAGTGGCCACACACTTGTTTGACAACTACTTTTTAAAGAATTTTAGATGAGAAAGGAATGACATAGTGTGGGCCAGGCTTTAAAATCGAGTAGAAATCAAACATGTCTGCGTCATACCTGTGACAAGCTCACTGCAACACACTGCCGCCGGGGAATAACAATCAAAAATAACTTCAACAACATGAAATGGAAATGAAACCAATGAAAACTCAGAGATAAAACTTAAACAGAACCGTAAGGCAGGAACCTCTGCAGGGGGAGAACACTGGTTAGTGACCATGTCTAACTGGCAGAGGATGATAACGAACGTGTGAGTCACTAAACTGGTCTTAAAGTTCAGTCCTTGTGCAGAGGATCAAGTTCGTACCAGGTTCGTACCAGCGAAAGCCAGCGTCGAGGACGTGCTCAGGAGTCAGGGCATTTAGATCAGAGATCTGAAGAAGAATCCAGGACAGTGTCAGGAATCAGTTTAGTAATCTTATTTTTAATAGAATCAATCTTGTTTATATTTAGCCATAAAGACATATGAGACACTAAGCCTTAATTCTTTGGAATTATTCACCTTGGCTTTTGATTTTAAGTGCTTACATGAAAATGTTTTGTAGTGGGTGAACAGCATTTAAGGAATGTAACTCCAGATTTTGTAAACAACAGTTAATATTGTAATTTAAATTAATCTTGGAATATAATTTTTTATTTATTTATTAGTGCTTCAAGATGATCTTAGACTAACCAAAAACACGTTTTGCTAGTCCATAATACAGAAAGACATAGTGATAATTAAGCCTCCCCCTGTTTATGCCTGTGAACTGGTATGTAGTTTGCCATGTCTGTCAGGTGATACAGAGGTGTCATTGTCTGCTGTCAGACAAAGGAACAGGCAACTACTCCAGACCAAATTTGGCCTTTCAGCACTGTGGGACGGCTTTCCATTCAGCAAATGCACACCTCCATGATCAGTTTGGGCTCTGACCCACTGCTTCTGCTGCTTCAATGAATCATCACTTTAATATGTTCTGTCTTTTTTAATATGATGGTTTTCTAAATCTATCTATCTCTATCTATCTCTATCTATCTATATTTATCTCTGTCTGTCTGTCTGGGTGGGTGGGTGGGTGGTTGGGTATGTTTGTGCATCCATTCCATTTTTCCGTCATGCTTATCCCAACCGGGGACGCAAGGGCTGCTGGTGCCTGTCTCCAGCTGTCTACAGGGAAGAGGCGGGGTACAACCTGGATAGCTTGCCATTCTATCGCAGGGCAAGACAGAGACAAACAGAACTAACAACCATTCACACACTCACGCCTAAGTAGAATTTAGAGAAGCAAATTAACCTAACAACTAATTATATACAGTATGTCCATCCATCCATCCATCCATCCATCCATCCATCCATCCATCCATCCATCCATCCATCCATCCATCCATCCATCCATCCATCCATCCATCCATCCATCCATCCATCCATCCATCTTCTTCCGCCTATCCGGGGTCGGGTCGTGGTGGTAGCAGCTTCAGTAGGGAGGCCCAGACGTTCCTCTCCCCAGCCACTTCGGGCAGCTCCTCTGGGGTATCCCAAGGCGCTCCCAGGCCAGCCGAGAAACATAGTCCCTCCAGCGTGTCCTGGGTCTCCCCCTGGGCCTCCTCTCGGTGGGACGTGCCTGGAACACCTCACCAGGGAGACATCCAGGAGGCATCCTAATCAGATGCCCGAGCCACCTCAAATGGCTGCTCTCGATGTGGAGGAGCAGCGGCTCTACTCTAAGCCCTTCCCGAATGACTGAGCTCCTCACCCTACTTCTAAGGGAGAGCCCAGACATACTACGGAGAAAACTCATTTCAGCCGCTTGTATCCGGGATCTCATTCTTTCGGTCATGACCCAAAGCTCATGACCATAGATGAGGGTAGGAATATAGATTGACCGGTAAATTGAGAGCTTTGCTTTTTGGCTCAGCTCTCTCTTCACCACAACAGAGCGGTACAGGGCCCGCTTCACAACAGACGCTGCACCACTCCGCCTGTCAATCTCTCGCTCCATCTTCCCCTCGTTCGTGAACAAGACCACAAGATACTTAAACTCCTCCACTAGGGGCAGTACATCCTTCCCAACCTGGAGATGGCACTCTACCGTTTTCCGGCTCAAGACCATGGTCTCGGATTTGGAGGCACTGATCCTCATCCCAGTCGCTTCACACTCGGCTGCAAACCGCTCTAGTGAGAGCTGTAGATCTTGCCCTGATGAAGCCAACAGAACCACGTCATCTGCGAATAACAGAGATGCAATCCTAAGGCCACCTAGGCAGATCCCCTCAACTCCTTGGTTGCTCAAAGAAATTCTGCCCATAAAAGTTATGAACAGAATCTGTGATAAAGGGCAACCTTAGCAGTATGTGTGTGTGACAATATATATATAGTTACAAGAGTAAAGTTTACAGGAATAAAGTTACGTAAAGATTTAATGATAGCTGTCTTAAAAGCTTGAGGTTGTCACTGAGCAGAGAATTTATTTCATCTAACACTGACTGTGGCACATCGTATCTCCATACAAGTTAAAATCCTATTCAGTCAAATTTATCTGTCCACCAAAACTCTCAATTTTTAGGGCATCAATGCATAAGAAATATTAAAACATTAAAAATATATGTTATGTTAAAGTTAACTTTTCATTCATATTTCAATCTGTTTTCTCAACAATTGGCGTGAGTTTAGGGTAAAGCGTTCCTGCGACAGGGAAGGTAGTTCTCGATTGTCAGCTGAGAGCTCCTCTCCAACCACCAGGTTTGGTCCGTGAGGCAGACACTCTGTCTACTTTTAAGACTAGGCTTAAAAGTAGTCACAGGCCACAAGCACTACTGTCAAGCCTCTTCAGATGATATATAATAGAGCTATAAAAACCTTAGATAAAAAAACCATTCAGGTCCCATCACTGTGTTAGTCTGAACAATTTAAAAATGCTGAATTTCGAGAACTTTGTGAAATTTGCTCAGTTAAAACTGGTTTACAAATACTTGCATGATAAGGCCCCTAAGGTTTGAGCGACTGTGTAGTTCCTCTCAGAGCTGTGGGCTCAGTCACAAGAGGAGACCACAGTGGAAACTGTCAAGTACCCAGAAGCAAAACCTCTTCCGGTCAATCAGTTTTCATTGTACAAGGCACCAAAACATGGAATACATTACCTGCAGAACTGAAGGGAGAGTCAAACTGGATCCTTTTTAAACATAAACTTAAAGACTTTTTATTGAGAGGTCAGTCATGTAAACATTAATAATCTAACTGACCTGATTTTATTTCTGTGATGTTTTAGTGTGTAATTTGTTCTGTTGTTCTTGTGTACAGTCACTGTGTTTTGTGTAAAAGCCTAACTGGGGACACACATTGAAAATTAGCCTTAGCTAAAATGTTGTAGTGTGTGACATGATGCATGAAACATACTTGTCCCTATCAAATAAACAAATAAATAAATAAAAAATAAAACTTTCCTTTTTGATAAAGCTTATAGTTAGAGTGGCTCAGGTTATCCTGAACTATCTCTATAGTTATGCTGCTATAGGCTTAGTCTTCTGGAGGACATAGGGACCCCCATTTGATCATTCTGCTTCATTCCGTCTCTATTCTTTCAATCTGCAGAATCTGTTAGTTCAATCTCTAACGTTATGCTCTCTCTGCTGTTTCTCATAGTAGCTTTTCCTCGTCTGTTCCTGTTTGGCTGTGACACCATCCTGGAGAGAATTGTCAGCTGTGCTGCTTCCATCAACACCCTTGTTTATAGATGCTGGAGATCGACCTGTTTTCTAGTGTAGTCCTGTTTCTCTGGCTGTGACTGGCTGGATGTGCCCTCTTCATCCTCTGGCATGGGAGCTGGCTCGGAGCTTGTCTGCCTGGCTGTGTGTTTCCTGGACGGGGCCGCCTTTTACAGCTGCTTTATGTATCTCTGCTTCTGTGTCCTTGAACCCTAGTTGGCCTTAGCAGATGGCCTCACACACTGAGCCTGGTTCTGCTGGAGGTTTCTTCCTGTTAAAAGGGAGTTTTTCCTCTCCACTGTCGCTACAAGCATGCTTAGTGTGAGGGATTGCATTTGAGTCAATGAGTCGATGCAATCAACTGGTTTTCCTTAGAAAACTTTGAATCAATTTGATTGTATTATCTGGTTGAATTGTAAAGTGCCTTTAGATGACTTGTGTTGTGAACTGGTGCTATATAAATAAACTGAATTGAATTGAATTGAGAAACCAGGAGAGGTCCAACAGAGGAGCTGCGGAATGGGTTCCGAGCTGAGACGACAAGGGAGCTTGGCTTGAGAACCTTTGGGTTCTGGTGTTTATTGATCATAAAACTAGAGCCTCCACATTGATTTGATTGCTTTCCGATCTCTCATGGGAATCCCTAGATCCCCTGGAATCGAGGATGATGATTGTAACAAAAGCACTAGTGATTCCTGTAATTTCTAACTAACAAAAGGGAGGTTGGAAATGAATTAATCAGATTTGGTATAAAAGTATCTGACATTTTATTGTTACATCTTCCTCAATTATATTCAGTGGATGTGTCTGTAAAAAGTCTGTTTGCACTCTATGGATTTTCTTCTTACCTTTTTTTGTCTTTGCTCTGAAAACCCTAGAAAGAGTGTATCGTAATAATAAATGATAATATTATGTTTTCTCTCACTTCTTCCAGGTTCTTGCCTGGTTTGAGGAGGGGGAAGAAACAATCACAGCGTTTGTGGAACCTTTTGTAATTCTACTTATCCTCATAGCCAATGCCATCGTGGGAGTCTGGCAGGTGAGAAGTCAGTGTATTTGAATCAGTATTTATCTCGTTTTTGTGACATTTTGCAGGAGAGAGGGAGTTTACTGCTAAACGTTAAAATGTATCCCGAAGGCTTGTGTGAAATGCAGTCATCATAGTAAACCAGGCAATGTTCATCTACAAGGCAATGTAGATGAACAATGGGCGAACAAATAATTCTGTTTCAAAGCTTTTAATTATAATATTATATTTTGCATTTCCAAGTGAGATTTAAGCAGGGCTTTAGGTTTACCCTGTGTACTGAAAGATATTACATTCTCGAAGAAAGCTCTGTATCAAACAATAAAACAATGTTTGGGCTGGCCTTTCTGAGTTATATTTGCCTGGCTTAGAAATAATGACCTGATGAAGCGAAAAACCAGGGAGGACAACAGTAAATGTTTTGATTAGATTTGTGTAAAACTGAAATACACACATGTGCAGTGCCACAAAAAAAGTAATTATACTCCATAAAATGTCTATAGGGTTGGCCATACTACAGATATCTGAATTATTATTTCTTTTTCTGAAAGAATTTTCTGTTTTCCCCAATTTTAACTTTTCTCCATCTCCTTCAGAAAAAGTATTCTAGCTAACTCAGAATGGGATGAGATTGCTTCAAAGGTCACTTTTTAAGGATTGGGACAGTTTCTCAGTAATAATTAGGTCTGGACTTTGGGTCATTTTAACACACAAACATGCTTAGATCTAAACTGTTCCTTTCCAACCATCTTTCCATTAAAATCATCCTCTGCCAACTGGGGTCTTTACTCTTTGTTTCTACCTAGAGGTCGGTAAAGTAGCTAAAAAATTGACTCAGGTAAGAGTGCACCACTTCATTGTATTTTTTAATAAATAAAAGCAAAAAGTATTCATTCTAGAAATAAGTTAGGCTAAGATATGTACTGTACTTGCTACTCTTCTTCTGATTTTGTATTTAAACAAATGTTGCACAACATATTGAATAATATGCAAGTACTGACATTTCAAAAAGTTTGCCTAAAATAAATATGTAATATCCAGTTACATGCATCTGCTTCTGTCTCCTTAAACCCCAGTCGGCCTCGGCAGATAGCCGCTGAGCCTGGTTCTGCTGGAGGTTTCTTTCTGTTAAAAGGGAGTTTTTCCTCTCCACTGTCGCTACAAGCATGCTTAGTTTGAGGGATTGCCTTCGAGTCAATGAGTCGATGCAATCAGCTGCTTTCCTTAGATAGAAAACTTTGAATCAATTTGACTGTATGATCTGGTGAACTGTAAAGTGCCTTGAGATGACCTGTTGTGAATTGGCACTATATAAATAAACTAAATTGAATTGAATTGAAAATAGAATAGAATCCACAAAACACAAATTTTGTTGTTTGGGTGGCCTGCGTGGGATTGGTGGGCCCCGATCCCGGGGGAGCTTTTGCTGGGGGTGGTCTGGTTCGGGTGCAGGGTGAGAGGCCGGGCTCGAAGCAGGAATGAGATGGGTTGGTGTGGCAGTGTCGTTGCTCCCCTCCCCCCATCCGTATTTTAGGTTCACTTATTGGGTCGTCCGATAATCCTGGATGTGAGTGTTATGTGTGAATGTGTGTCCGCATTTTTTCCTTCTTCTTCTTCTGTGGTGCGAGTGGGGGCACTAGGGTGGGAAGGCGTGATTGAAACTGTTCCCCCCGTCCTGCTCTCCCTCCGCTAGCTGGCGTCAGGGCTCGCCGGTGCACTGTTGGAGCTCGGGGTGTGGGGGCCTCATTCCTGGCGGCCTCTCCGCGGGGCCCGGCCGGCCGGGGCCGGGCTGGGGCTCCTGCCTAGGGGTCGGGCGCCCCTGGGGCCCAGGGCCGGATTCACTTCAGGGTGGCGGAGCCCGCGGACTTGCCCTCGCGGCTCCCCGGGGCGCCAGCATTGTGGTGGCTGGGGGACTTCCTCGGGGCTGTCTCTCCTCCTCCCTTGGTGGGGTCTGATATGCTGGGCTGGGCCCTCCTTGGTGCCTTCGCTCTTGGGGTCCCTTTGGGTGTCTGGGGCTTTGGGTTTCCCGGCGCTGGACTCACTGCTCTGTGGGGGAGCCTCTTCGGCTCTCCACAACCACTATCGAGCATTTTTTCTATGGATAAACTTTACATGCACAAGTGCACTCTCACAAACAACTACAGGTGCTTGGTTCCAGGTACTCAGAGATTCACTTCCATACAGAAAGCCCATATTCTTATCTTCAGTTAACACAGAGTTCATGTCAGACTAAATATTACTACTTCAGCAATAGTTTCAAGGTGTTGCTTTAGTGTATGTCTCGTACCATGTCTTTCGGTTGTGCTGTTCTTTTTGCATCTCATTGCAGGTGATGAAGCAGATTGAAAATGTTTTGTCATTGTCTCCTTTTTATCTCATCCTACTTTCATCTTTTCTCTTTTTTTCTTCTGTTATTCCTCTTCTGTTCTATTTACTTTGCAGTGTCCATATAAACTGTAAAACTCCCTGCATAATTATAATTAAGCAATTTATATGAATTAAATAAGTGGAGCAATATGGCAATTGCCGTACTGCTACACTTGTGAAAGTAAAACGTGTTGGGCTCTTCTTGGCATCAAGACAATTGTTCTTATTGCCACATTGCCAGACAGGACACTTTAAAAAAAATAAAGTTAATGATAGTTTTTTTAGGGTTCAACAATTAATGTGACACTTATGCTTAAAGCTGTGCAATAGGTGCAATTACATTGCTGGAAGACTGTGGCTCCATCCACACTCCTAAAATTGTTGCTTCTATCTTCTGTCCTTAGCTCCTCTCCCTTCATCTTTTTTTGGAGTCATCAATTAGAAATATATTGTGGGTAGCAAATGAACTCTGGACTGCTGTGCTGAATCTGTGAAGCCTTTAGCATTCCCTCATTATGTTGTGTGACAGAAATGCACATTAATGATGCTTCTCAATTTAGACTACTGCCTTCCACAAAAGAACTACAAAAACAACAATTAAAGAAATGTCACCTATAGCACAAATTTTTCATGCAACTTAATGACTGAATTTATGAGGTTTGATGATGTACATCTATCGATAATTTTATGATATTTACAAGGGGGGTTTAGCCTCTCTAGTATTCAATGAGAAATCGCCACTGATGACCTGTCAATTCAATTTGATTTAAAAACGACTTTATTGATTCAAATAGAAAATTAAATATTGCTGGGACTCATGGGCAGTTTTTCAATTAATTGTTGTATCACATCTTTAGGCTTTGTGCGCTTTGGGGGGTCTGGGGTATCCTCCCCCAGAAAATTCTGAAATTTAGACACCATGAAACACTATTCCCTGCTATCTTGCTAGAATTCTGAAAGACTCTGTTGTTGTTTAACAATCTTTTGAAGACGATGCTGACTGTTGTCCATTATGTTCTTTGAAGAGTTCTACTTCATAAGGTAGAATCTCTCCAGAGAAGATCCTAGAACAGAGCAGGCCTGTTTTATGAGCTTATTGAGTTTTTTAAGGTCATTTGCTATAATTCTCTCAGCCCAGCTGATCGAAAGGTACTATCTTGCCTTCATTTCCTACCTCCTTCCTCACTGGAGAATTATTCATATAGCTCTTATCATGGCGACTGCTGATGCATGTTGGATTAAGTGTCCTAATGGATTTACAAAATTTGAAAGGAAAACTGTTTCAGGGATTGTCAAGCTTTCCTGGAATATAATAATGCTTGTTTAAGATGCTGATTTAGAATCCCTAGATTTTGACACACAAAAGCTCAGAGCGCTAAACTCCAATATAGAAAAAAGGGGGATAAGTAGCTGGGCGCACTGTTTAAAAGATTTGTGATGTATATAGGATCTAATATGAACAAAACATGCATACATTTTTGCTTTATGCTGAAGTCAGCTTATTGCAGATACTAAATCATTTATAGGGAGGTGGGGAATTATTTAATTTAATTTCTATTGATACTGCAGTATACAGCTTTTCCAGATTTTCATTTTTCTTCCAACTACAAGTTTTAACAAATCTGGGGTTTATGGCAACAAACCTCACCCAGAGGAAATTCGTCCACATATGTTCAAACATAATAAACAATTAACAAAGAAACAAGGAAAAACACAATTCTGTTAAATTATTTATATGTCTGGAATATTGCAGCCACTGCTAAGAGCAATGATACCAATCTTTGTTTTACACTTTGCTTTTTTGGGACATTTGTCAAAATTATTATTTTGTGGTATTAACCACAACAAGACCACCTGACCAAATGTAAGATGTTGCACATGTGTGCTTGAGTAAACAAGGGACACATTTTACCAGCATAGTTCTGGAAAGAAAAGGTAAAAGTCCAAGATTAAATGTGGAAAAAGTGCAAAATCAGATGGAAAGATGGATGAAACACAAGTAGTTCTTGAAATACTCATTGAATGTTGGTGTTCAATTAAGCTTGAGCTAAAGCTGCAGAAGCTGTAAAACGAGTAAATAAAGACTATCAGAACTAACGCTTGGCATATATTTCTTTATTTGAATAATAAAGAAATTTTCTGTGTTTTGGGTATATGCATGACTGGCCATTGTAAAATTAAGGTTTGTGGTTATAATTTCCAAAATTGCAAGGCACTGTAGCTGTAAAAGTGACTTAAATCAGATGATATCCAAATGATGGATAAATCTTGTGCCTTCCCCACCAGGAGCGCAATGCTGAAGATGCCATTGAGGCTCTGAAAGAGTATGAGCCTGAGATGGGAAAGGTGTACCGGCAGGACAGGAAAACCGTGCAGCGAATCAAAGCCAGAGACATTGTTCCTGGTGACATTGTGGAAGTGGCTGGTAGGTTCCCCTGCACTTTACTTTCCACTTATACACACTGTCTTTCAAAAGTCACATTTGGATGTAATATGGGAACATTTTAAAACTGCTTAAAATTGACCAAAACAACTTTTTTGATGGTAGATATTATATTTTAACATTAGATCTTTTGACATAAATATTTTTTTTATTTAATCATTTATTAACTTATTTAACTCCTGCAGAGAAGTCCTTTAAGTCCACGTTCGTCACTATAGAGAAGCTCAAGGTTTAAATCTTTATTCCAAAGAGTCACTTCAGATGTGACTGGCGCTCCAAAATTTTTGTATTTTGCAATATTTTAGTAAAACATTGTTTCCAAAAAAAGGAAAATCAGATCTTTATCTATTTTTATATATTTTGCTATAAATATGTATCTTAATGTATCTCCTTGGTCCTCCTGACACTGAGTTTTCCTATCACGCTTTAAGCTCCTGAAGATTCTAAGTCATCAGTCATCAGTACCATGCTTTAAATTAATTCTAGCTCCACAGTCTTTCCTCCTGAAGGTCTAGTCAGCATAATACAGCAGCTAGAAACCTTCCAGATGTGAAGATTTGGCTTTGAAAGTGCCCACTCACTGCATAGGGATGAATGGAAGCTGGCGTGCTGAGGAATGCTGAAGTCCTTAGGAACTGTACCTTTATCTTGTTACTCAGTTTGACCTTCAAGTGATGCTTAGTTTGTGTGCATAACAGAGGGTTTTATTAATAGCCATCATTGGCTGTTAAGATTGTGGAATGCTGTATTTATAGAGGCGCTGACAGTTGTTTAAATGACAGGTGTCTGGTCCCACCCTGTGTGTTGCCTGCTTGTCGTGATCATTGAATAACATTAGACTTTGTGATAACCTTGACAAGGACAAATGGAGTTTCATTCTTCATCTAAATCCTTATTTTTTGGATTTTTTTCTGTTAAAAAAAATCACAGAGGGCAGCTTGAATGTTTTTTCTTCTGCAAGCTTAAAGATGAAATCTGCTCCCCTCCTGCTCCCCTCCTCTGAAAGCTGACAAAGGTAGTGGTAAGCCTTGCTGTCAGCATTATGAGCATCCCAGGAGGCAACAAAGAGTGGAGGTTTCATCCTGCAGCCAGAACAAGCTCGTCAGCTGTATATGTTTTCTAAATCCTCCACACATCTTTTAAAATGGCTCCTGTCAGACTATGTTCTCTTAGCTATAAAGTGATCTGTGCAACGTGGAGGCAGATGGTGATGAGGCTGAACCTTGCTAAATGGCTGCTAATTTGAGATAGATGGGTCCTCTGTGGGTTCTTCCACTGTGGGAAGAAATGCTTGAAGAAAGTCCTGCAGTTCAGCTGTTTTTAGATTTTTCTTCTTTTATAACTGATCAGAACCTCACCTTTGTGCTTCCCACTGTAACCTTAGTGTCTGCTGATTATATTTTTTTCATTTAGTTATACAACAAAATTAGGAATTGTTGTTACTGCATTTTTTTAATGTTGAGAACGGTTATGAATTTACTGTCATTAAATTAATTAGATAGTTTAATGACACTGGCTTATAAAGTTAGTTTACTTGAATTTAATCCCTGTCATAACACAGTGCAACATATCAGTTGCCAGTTTTTTGTTTGGGCTTGAGGGCTTTCATATTCGGATGTTCTCAGAGCCACAGAGCTTGCTGTTAAGTCTGCTACCAATGCTTGTATAGGGTGTCCTGCTTTTATTGTACTGGAGGGAGAGAAAGCCTTCACCTTATAGGGAAGCGCTTCTGCAGATAACTTCCCCACCCTTTCTGTGGACTATTGCTACTGTACCCATCAGCACCCACCACTAAGATTCCAGACACCCGGGAGAGTATGTGGCATTTACTGAGGTCTGGCAAATGTCTGTTGTCACTGAGGGATGGCTTTTTGGCAAAAGGCTTTTACTTGTCTGAAGACCAAAAGGGTTGCATTAAACGCCAAGTGGGGAGCCAGACTCAAGAAATGCAGACTCAGATTATCATAGCTACAGACATAAGGGAACAAAGGTTTGTATTTAGATTATCTATTGGCAGAACTAAGGCTTAGCTAAATGTGATTCTATAGATTTATTTAGTCTGAATACAAACTGAAAATGTTATACATTCAATCTATATGCATGGTGTTTTAGGAATGAAATGAACTCACACCAGTATTCCTTTTCATGATTGCATGGATTTAGGTCTATACAAATCTTTAACCCAAAGAGCCTTTTAAACCTTGATGGTAATTGTTGTGAATCCATTTTTCAAAAATCCCAAATATTTTTTATTGATTTTACTCTCCTCTGTTTCATAAAAAGAAAATTAATTTTTAAACACTGGCTATAATTTAAATAATCCCTAAAAGAGAAATGGAAGTAGAAAGACATGTTGCTATTCAGCCCCTTTTTATTTTCTGCTATTAAGTCTGTCCAGGTGTATCATGGTTATATGATGAAATAGTAATAACATAAATGATAAAGACTGACAGTGACACTGTTTCTGCTATGATTCTGCATTATAATTTGTTATTCTTTCACTTAAAATCCTAAATTAACCTTAGGTCTGCTCACTATAACAAATAGATATGCTCCCATATACCTGTAGGATCACTTGGCTGGAGTTTTCTTCATCGGATGAGTTCAGTTGCCAAGGTTGCACAAACAGTGTTGTGATGCATTCTTTATTACGGATTTATGAGACAGAAATTTATTTAAATCCTAAAAGACGACAGATAGATGATGCTTTTATACAATGCAGTTATAAACTGATTCTCTTTTAAAGCTAAAATCTTTACATAAATCAAAGCCTCAAACAAGAGGCCAAGAAACTGGTGACCCATTACATATTGTTTTATAGTTATAGAGACTCTTAAAGATACCATAAGCTGAAAGAGCAACCTCCTCAAAGCATTAATTATACCCAAATCATAAAACATTTTTGGCTGTTAATATTCTCTCTTTTGGTATAGTTTTTGCTTCAATGTGTTTTAAATTCTGTATAAAAAATCTACTTTAAAGATCCTTTTGATATCCGAATACCATTCCATTAATTGAAAAACATTTTTGACAAAATAATTATTAGTTGCAGCCCTAAAATGGTCACAGTAAAATGAACATGGAGGAAATAAGTAAACAGCATATTTGCAGACACAGAACCCTTGATAGGCTTTCTTCAGTTTCTCTCTACTTTTAATGATTTATCAATTTTTCTATTGAATTCAGTTATCTATATAGCACCAATTCACAACATGTCTACTTAAAATACTTTAGAAATGATAGCGAAATGTTTGGGGTTTCTTTCCTTACATGGTGTTGGTTTTTGAATTCATGTTGAGTATCTGCACTCAAATAAATGATGCTGATGACCTTATCAGTGGGAGATGCACTGGGAAGCCTGTTGATGTGAAGGGGCCCTTTCAACATGACAGGATACCAGTCTTTGTTCAGCTATTATCAGCACATAGAGCCTTTAGGCTGTTTCTGAGAAAGCCGGGACTGCTGTCCCCTGAGATACAGCAGGTGTAGCTGCCACTCAAAGCTGGAAGGAACAAATGCTCCAAATTAGATGGTGTTTAAACCGCTGAAATAATGAAATTGGGAAAAAACACTCCCTACTTACAAGGTCATTTAAATGTAATGTCTTTTTATTTTTTTTCCTGTGATGTAACACATAATATATATATAAAAAAAACAGATACAGGTAGATCCTGCTCAGTTACTCTTCTCCACTCCTTTTGTTCACTGTCATATGGCTTTAATAAAGCATGTAATTTCCTGTCTTCCATCAAATTAAACCATTTAATGAAGTCCCAATCATATTTATGTCTACAGAGCCCACCACCAGTAGTACCCAAAGCTAAACATTCAAAATAGAAAATGTAATATTTCACGTTTCCGTGTAATGTGTAATGACCTCAGAAACATGGGCCCAATATTCAGCAGACAAACAGGACGGTTTGAAACAAGTTTATTTCAAAAAGGGAGTGCCAGAACTTCTTCTGGGGGGGTTATCAGATTCAGTCCAATTCAGAGTTAGAAGAGAGAGGACGAACCCAGGGGGAGATTGTCCACTGCGTAGGATCATTTCGACTTCAGAGCACAGGGTGCAGGGGAGATTGCGCCAGCCGACTCTGAGCAAGCAGTAGTGTCCGTGAGGGATAATCCAAAGCCCAAGTACAGTCCAAACCAGATTCACAGACCAAGAGATCAGAGAGCCGAAGAGGTATCCAAGGAGAATTCAACACTAGAGTTACTCTCACTGAAACAGGTAGAATAATCTGGCGCTGATGGCAGGCAAGCAAACAGCATAAATAGCTGTGGGAACCAGGTGAAACAGCTGCAGGGCCAATTAGACAGGTGAGCAGGGGCAGATGACAAAACCAACCATCAGAGCCAGGACCATAACACTGCTCATTTATAGAGTATTTTGATCAATCTACAAGGAATAGTCTAGTTGCCGATTGGTTTTTTAAAAGTTGAACTGAAGAAAGGAATGCTGGGGAATTCAGTGCAACCAAAGGCCTCAGAGTTGTATAGAGACTGTAGGTGAACAAACGGCATTATGAAGACCAAAGTTGTATTTTCCATAGCATGCCCTAGGTACGTACAAGTTCAATTCAATTCAGTTCAGTCTATTTATAAAGTGCCAATTCACAACACCTGGTCCTATTCAATATTCAGCAGTCTAATGGCAGTGGGGAAGAAGCTGTTTTGGAATCTGCTGGACCTGCAGAGGCTTCAAAGCATCTGATACAAGCCCAGCAGTTTCCAAAACAGCTTCAAATCCTCCTATTGTTGTAGGTCTAAAATGTTTTGACACAACTTACATTAGTAAATTACCAGGTCTATAAGTACATTTTCCCGTGGAATTGTGCCCTACCATAACCCATTTCTGCAGTTTCTATTCCCTCATATGCAAAATTGCAGTGTTAAATAGGATCACATAAAATACTTTGCCTCAAAATTGGCCTGCTCATTACAGAACGGCCTTTTATGGCTCTTAAGTCCTTCATTTCTCTTCTCTTTTCCTGACAGTGATTGCTGTGTTGTTTTCCTCCTGGGGGGCACAGCAAACATGGCTGAGAAGAGTCCATGTATTGAGCTGCTGTACTACTGTAATGCTGAGTTGCTGCTTTCAGAAAATACACTTCTCATTTACTTAGCCTTCATTGCACCAACTACCCAACGACAGCTTTTAACCAGGCACATGCGTGATTGTGTGTGTGTTCCTGTTTGGCCATCCGAGTGAGAGCCATTATTCTTATTTTACCAGTAAAGCGAGGTCCAGTTTTTGCTAATTTAGGTCATTTCCTAGTCCCCACAAGCTGTTTTGCAAGGGGTCAGGTTTAGTGTTATGGTGTGAATTGAATTTAAGGGATAGGTATGCACTGGTATTGGCAGTGATGTGTGGTGAGGTTCATGGTTGGTGAGGCACTGACTCCTTTCGAGTAAAATTTAAAAATATATCAACTTAAAATTGTAGCTTATTCAATTGGCTGCTGGTTATTTTGTAGCGTTTTTCACACACACTCTCTATCACACGTAAGGTACGTATTAAAGATGAGAAAAAATATTACAATTATAGCAGTGAGAGAAAGTGGCATTTGCTCCACACCTTCCGTGTGTCACCCGTTAGACAATTCATACAACACAACTGAGAGTATAGAGTAGCATATAAAAAGACAGATTTGAAACTTGAAGTTTAGTGATATATTTTATTTTTGGCCAAAATGCAGATGAAGACCACACGCCTTTCCTTAGCCACAAAAACCTCTGTTACTTTGTAGCAAAAGTCCTTCTTATTTTCCTTTAGTTTTAAAAGTCTCTTGGCCTAAATAGAGATGATCACCCAGGAAGGAAAGTTTTCCTGAATTGGTCAACCTCTGTGTTGGCTCATCGCCCCATTCAGTGTGGCGGAGTACTGCCCTGCCTCACCCTGTGCTCTTTCCATGCGGCTTTATGTCCCATCAGCAAAACTACCTATTTCACTAACAAAGATTAAATGTAAATGGTTAAAGACATTAGCCAGAGGCTCTGTCTCACTTGCAGTCAGACGCACATCCCTGGGTAATGGTAAGGTGAAAGGTTTTTGTCAGGTTTAGAGCATTGAAAGGGTTGAAAAAAATACCTGAAAATGAATGCTCCTATTATGAATACATGGTCCACACTACATATAGTAAGAAAATACTGTGTGTGTGTCTGTGTGCTGATGAACTTTTTTTGATACATTGTGCAGCCCATTTTAGGGGAAAATGGCACATTGTGTGTGAGCGTTTCCATGTACTGTTTGCATAACAACGCCTCCTGAATTTAGGAGCTGCTCAACTGGTGATTAATTTATATCTCAATTGCTTCAGCAGCAGCAATCGTTTATTTATAAGACTAAAGTCAATGGCCTGAGTAGGCTCTGTCTTTTAGTCCTGCCTGTTTGGGTACTTTCACTAATTCGTAGCATTTTTTCATTGTAGTTGGAGACAAAGTGCCTGCAGACATACGCATCTGTTCCATCAAGTCAACAACTCTGAGAGTAGACCAGTCCATTCTGACAGGTGAGAATAAATTCATGCTAGTCGATAAACTCTGACTGACCTTTTTAATCAGTTTTTAACTCACAATAATAGAAATTTGATAGCATTAATTTTCCTTTTCTGTTTCATGGTATTTTTTTTTGTTAAGAACCACATTTTTAAACTAATACAAAATGTTTATACTTTGAAACATTAAAGTAATGGCTTTAAACTATTAACTGGCATATTACAGTAATAAAGATTTGTGTAATATGCTGGTTTAGCTGTATAATCTAGGTTTCAGCCACAGTCTTTTGGGCAGATGACGCCACCAAAAAAATAAAATACATGTTTTAATTATTTTGCAGCAGAATAAGAATTCCATGAAAAACAAATTGATTAAAATATCAGAACAAATGTTTACACACTGACTTACTCACTGACTCAAAGCCCAACCATAATTTTACATTTCTTTGAAAATAACTTGCTCTCTGAGCTCCACTGGAAGAGTTCATGGTAGGCGTGGCTCTTAGTCAAAGGCTGCCTGAGCAAAATCAGTCTTTCAGTTTGGAACTGCACAGTACCCTCTACTAGATGACGTTGAGCCTGAAACCGAGCCGATACTACATTTGAATGAATTAACCATATATATTGTAAAGGGATCATACTAGACATTGATATTTAAGTAAAGGGATCATACTTGACATACACATTGTTAAAAAATGTAACAAATTAACACAGATATAAGTCATCACAACAATCTGTATGTTCTCTGTGCTTAATGTTATCAAAAACATTACTACATATCCTGATGCTTTATATTGCTCTGGCACCTGTACTAAAGAATTTACCCCATAGAAGTGGTTTGACATGAGCTTCTTGTTTATCAGTCATACATACATACGTACGTATGTACGTACATACATACATACATACATACATACATACATACATACATACATACATACATACATACATACATACATACATACATACATACATACATACATACATACATACATACATACATACATACATACATACATACATACATACATACATACATACATACATACATATCTGAGTCCTTGCCATTGTTTTACTTGACTAAAGGACTGAAAAAAGTCACTTTTGTAAAATAAATAAAACATTTACTTTAAAAGGGTTTGCCTTATGGGTGGGCTGTACAAAAGAAGAGTGGTTGTAGAATAAATCAGTCACCAGGCAAGTTTTAGCTGATTTGACCTGATGTTCTGTGTGGTTCTTGTAGGCGAGTCTGTTTCTGTCATCAAACACACTGACCCTGTCCCTGACCCTCGAGCGGTCAATCAAGACAAGAAGAACATGCTCTTTTCTGTAAGAGTTTAACTACACACTTTCTTTCAAACATCCTCCTAAAAGCTTAATCAGTTAGTTTTTTTTGTTGTTGTTGTTGTTACTATGAGGTTCTGTTGAGCAAAGTATTTTGTTTCAGGGTACCAACATTTCAGCTGGGAAGGCTGTGGGTGTGGTCGTGGCCACAGGAGTCAACACAGAGATTGGTAAGATCCGTGATGAGATGGCAGCAACTGAGCAAGAGAAGACACCTCTGCAGCAGAAGTTGGATGAATTTGGTCAGCAACTCTCCAAAGTTATTTCCCTAATTTGCATCGCTGTGTGGATCATAAACATTGGCCACTTCAACGACCCTGTCCATGGGGGTTCTTGGATCCGTGGAGCAGTCTATTACTTTAAGATTGCTGTGGCTCTGGCTGTTGCTGCCATTCCTGAGGGTCTTCCTGCTGTGATCACTACATGCCTAGCTCTAGGCACCAGACGCATGGCCAAGAAGAACGCTATCGTCCGCAGCTTGCCTTCTGTAGAGACCCTGGGCTGCACCTCTGTCATCTGTTCTGACAAAACTGGTACTTTGACCACCAACCAGATGTCTGTCTGCAGAGTGAGTCTCACAGAAACACATACACTCTTGGTGCCTATGATACAGCTAAGGTATCGGTGGAGCTGATAGCTTGCAGTGCTGCTTTTGCATCACAATGCAGCTTAGCCAGCCAGCTTTTGGTTCCCTTTTGCACTTTCTCAGCATCACCACAAAACTTCTTGATCGTGTAAGGTTAAAAAAAAAAAAAAAGTAGTAGTCCTTTTTTTTGTAGGTAAGTGTGTTTTCTTACTTTTTATGTTTTATATCTATCTTTTATAAGTTGTGTTCTGTAGAGATTTTTAACTTGAAAGCACTTGAAAATGATCAATTTAGAAAAGGTGTAATAGGAAAATCAGTTCCCACCTGGAACTGATTTTCAGTTGCCAACTGTTTCTAATTGATTTTAATCGATTTAGTTTTCCTGAAGACATAAAGGAGAGGAAAATATGGTTTTAGCCGAAGAGGATTTAGCCTTAACTCAGTTCACACCATAACACTCTTGATTAGGATAAATCCCCTCTAGCAAAATATTAATTTCTAGCCTTCTTGATATGAAGCTATTATTTCTTTACGTAAGCTTGTAGAGGCAAGCTCACAATGCGTGTGTGTGAGAGAGAACTGTCTTACTTTTAATCAGTGTTTAAAGTTTTTAGAGCTAAATGAAAATGATGATAAAGCCAGAATGTATCAGCATTTTACATTGTTGATAAATTAGCATATTTAGCAAATTAACCATCAGTCTCTGAGCCAGAGAGTCTACAGTCATGGCCAAAAGTATTGAGAATTACACAAATATTATATTTTCACATGATCTGCTGCCCTCTGGTTTTCATGTGTGTATGTCAGATGTTGTCATCACATACATAAATAAAATTGCAATCATATTATGAGTAACAAAAGCTTTAAATGACAGAATGAGTTAATGCAGCAAGTCAATTTTGCAGTGTTGACCCCTCTTCTTCAGGACCTCTGCAATTGCTGATGAAGATTCTCAGTCATCCAGGTCATAGTCATTCCGTAAAAATTAAAAATAACGTTTCGCCACCTCTCCAGGAAGCTTTCTCAATTCAAATGTCTGGATCCGCAGTGAGTTTGAGTCTTATATAGACAGGGTCTTGTATTGCTCGGAAACATGCAAATGGTAACCAATGAGTGGGTCGTTTGGGTCCATCGTTCACCTCTAATATCTGAAACCTGTCTATGATTCTGAAGGTCGGTCATTAAAGGGGGGGTATTGCCATTAAGGGGGGGATTGTCTCCTGTAATACCTGAGACCTGTCTATGATTGTTAAGGGATTGTTAAGGGACGGTTGTTAAGGAGGTATTGCCGGTGAACAATACCTCCTTAACGACCGACCCGAAAGACATTCTGGTACCATTCTTTATTCATGGCTGTGTTTTTAGGTAAGACTGTGAGAGAGCCGACTCCTTTGGCCGAGAAGCAACCCCACTCATGAATGGTTTCAGGATGCTTTACAGTTGGCATGAGACAAGACTGGTGGTAGCGCTCACCTCGTCTTCTCCGAACTACTGTTTTCCAGATGTCCCAAACAATCGGAAAGGGGATTCATCAGAGAAAATGACTTTACCCCAGTCCTCAGCAGTCCCCTCCCTGTACCTTACCCTATACCTGATAGATTGTTGACTGAGATGCAATCTTTTTAGCTGCGATTCGCTTTCCTGTTAGGCCATTTTTGTGCAGTGCAATGATGACTGCACATGTTTTTATAGAGATAACCATGGTTCACAGAAGAGAAACGATGATGCCAAGCACCAGCCTCTTTTTAAAGTGTCCAGTGGTGTCATTCTTACTTAATCATGACAGATGGATCTCCAACCCTGTCCTCGTCACCACCCACACCTGTGTTAATATAGCAATCAATGAAACGATGTTAGCTGGTCCTTTTAAGGCAGGGCTGCAATGACGTTGAAATGTGTTTTGGGGGATAAAGTTCATTTTCTAGGCAAATATTGACTTTGCAATTAATTGCTGTTACGCTGATCACTCTTTATATAATTCTGGAGTTAATGCAAATTATAAAAACTGAAGAAGTAGACTTTGTAAATATCAACATTTGAATCATTCTCAAAACTTTTGGCCATGACTGTAGATCCTTTTATTCTTTGGTGCATGGCAGCGTTTTTGTACATGAATATATCACAATAACAACAGCTAGTATTAAAGCTGCTGAAATATTACACAAGGAATAAGCTAAAGATAAGCACTTACCTTAACCTATCTCTTTGTGTTTGGAGCCTGAATAAAAAGGTGATGTACCTCTATATTTGCAAAGTCTTTTAAAATGGTTTTACACCTCTCTGCTTTCTCTGGCCTAAATGTGAAAACTTAATTCATACTGAAAATAGTGAAACTTTCTTACAGTAACATCTTCTGCTCTGAGTGTTATTAGCTTAAACTATTTATTCTAAGCTCTGTTTATTAATTGGCCAGTAAATAATGCTTAATGAGTTTAGGGATGTCCCGATCACGATCTGAAAATTGGATCATCCGATCTTTTCCTATTTTTCGGTGATTGGAGCTCAGCTACTTTAGATGAAGAGTTGTGCCGATCTTTACACAACTGCCATAAAGTACCACCTAGTTACGGTTGACAGTAGCTGTGCAATACCAACCGCTGTGGTGGTGCAAATCCAACATGTCAGAAGTTTGGAAATATTTTACTCTTAAGAGTGAAGACTGTCTTAAAGCTAGTTGGAATGTCTGCCACATGGCAATTTCAACAGGAGCTAGAGGCAGAGCTACATTTAACACCACAAATTTAATTAGTTATCTGAGGACAAAACATGATGTGTGTTTTGTAAAGCTGCAGATGGGAAGGTTGCTAAAGTAAAGCAACAAATACTTTAGGCGAGACAAATAGTCCAAGGAAAACAAGAGGGCAAAGACGATTAAAGAAAGTTGGTCAAATATATTGCTCTTGACAACCAGCCTGTCGAGAATCTTGGACTTAAATTGTCATCTGGAAGTTTTGGACCCATGCTACAGTCTGCCCTCAAGAAATTACATTGCAGACAAAGCCATAACACAGCTGTACAGCAAAGTTAAAGAAACAATACCAAGTCACTTGAATCGGAATGTTTTTAGTTTCACCACTGATATTTGGAGTACAGACGTTTGTGCGATGTTTCAACTGAGCCTCACGGCACAATGGGTTGATCCTCAAACTGATTTAAGGCGTGCTGTACTGCATGCTCCTCAGTTCCGTGTTATGTATGCTGCTCAATCAAGTGTTATGTAGTTTGGTTAAGGGGGTTTTCTGAGGTTTGTCCTGCCTGCTCCCGTGCAGTGACAAAGTAAATTAACATGCAATTGACTGAAAAAATATGAAAACAAATTAATATCTGCTTTGGGGAAGCTAAGATTATTCTTCATTCCTGTACTATTGACTCTAATTTTCAGATGTTTATACTCGGCAAAGCAGAATGTGAAAGCTGCACTCTGTCAGAATTCACCATTACAGGATCAACTTATGCACCTGAAGGAGAAGTGTGAGTATAGTGAATACATTCAGTTTACAGTTAAACTATGTTGATAAATGCAGATTTGAATAAACACATATCAGACTGAGATGCCTCTTCATAGGTATCAAGATGGCAAACTAGTGAAATGCTCCCAGTATGATGCTCTGGTTGAACTGGCCACCATCTGTGCCCTGTGTAATGACTCATCCCTGGACTACAATGAGGTTTACACAAATTACATTATGAGATTATTAAAAAAGATGAGAATGACAATGAAAATGAGTGACTCGTAATGTGTCTCACTCTTAAGGTAAAGTTTGTGTACGAGAAGGTGGGGGAAGCCACAGAGACTGCACTGACTTGTCTAGTTGAGAAAATGAATGTTTTCGATACAGAAGTCCACAGCTTGTCTAAGATTGACAGAGCCAACGCCTGCAACTCAGTGAGTGACAGCCACCTCCTCACTCTTTACCCCCCAGTTCCCACTCAGCAGGGTTTCTCCCTGACCACGAATTATTTGCATCAGGTGATCAAACAGCTGATGAAGAAGGAGTGCACCCTTGAGTTCTCCAGGGACAGGAAGTCCATGTCTGTCTACTGCACCCCAAACAAGTCTCGTTCCTCGATGGGCAAGATGTTTATAAAGGTAGAATGAAGCAAAACGTGTAAGACTTGATTTGGATGGATTTAGTGTGCATATTTTGCATCTCTGTTCTGCTTCCCAGGGGGCCCCAGAAGGAGTAATTGACCGATGCACTCATGTCCGGGTTGGTAACACTAAAGTCCCCCTCACTCAAGGTATCAAGGAAAATATCTTGTCTGTTATTCGTGAGTATGGAACAGGTCGGGACACATTGAGATGTCTGGCTTTGGCCACACGAGACAACCCTCCTAAAATGGAGGACATGGTACTCTCCGATACCTCCAAGTTCACAGAATATGAGGTAAATATTTATAATTTTTTTTCTTATTAGCTATTGAAATAGCAGCATCAAACCTAACACTCTGTCACTCTTGTACCTTTTTGTCACCCACTCTGCATCCAGTCTGACCTGACCTTTGTTGGCTGCGTTGGCATGCTGGATCCACCCAGGCAGGAGGTGGCTGCCTCAATTAAACTGTGTCGTCAGGCTGGCATTCGGGTCATCATGATTACCGGGGACAATAAAGGCACAGCCGTGGCCATTTGCAGACGCATCGGCATCCTGATGGAGGATGATGATATAGAGCACATGGCCTTCACTGGACGAGAATTTGATGAACTGTCTCCCTACGCCCAGCGGGAGGCCGTAACCAAAGCTCGGTGCTTTGCCCGTGTTGAGCCATCCCACAAGTCCAAGATTGTTGAGGTCCTGCAAGGATTTAATGAAATAACTGCCATGGTAAGCAACCCTAGGAAGTACAACACTAATAAAACTGCTGTTTGTTTTTACTCATATTGGTCATTGTGTTGTATTCAGGGTTACAGGATCTCTCAGTTATCAGCTCTCTGTAACATGTTTGTCTAAAGACAGGAGATGGAGTGAACGATGCCCCTGCACTAAAGAAGGCAGAGATCGGCATCGCCATGGGTTCTGGCACTGCCGTGGCCAAGTCAGCCTCAGAGATGGTCCTCGCAGACGACAATTTCTCCTCCATTGTTGCTGCTGTAGAAGAGGGCAGAGCTATATATAATAACATGAAACAGTTTATCAGATACCTTATCTCCTCCAATGTGGGTGAGGTTGTTTGGTGAGTTTCCTCTGGAGCAAATAAAAGCCCTTTAGCTACCACACTGCAAAAACAATCTAGGAAAATGTAAAAAATGTCTTAAATTAAATATATTTTCCCTAAATTTGAGTAGGTAAATGAGATAGTTGGCCTATGGAATGAGTATTTTTAGTCTTAAAATAAGATAATTAGATAATATGCACTTGAAATTAGACAATGCAGGTGTCTTTTCTTATTTTAAGTGTAAATTGTCCTGTTCCATTGGCAAAATGTCTCTTTTACCTCCTTAATCCAAGAACAAATGCACTTATTTTAAGAAAAAATGACTTATTTAGATTTCGATTTTTCCCAGTGTGATCCTCTGATATTTAGAGGGAGAAGTAGCTTATGTTAAATACATAAGTATTTACCCCTTCAACCTTCTATATTTTGTAGACTGAGAAAGAACCATGGTTTACTGATATATCTTAACGTTCGATTCTACAGACTAAAGGTTTTTCCCTATTCTTTTTTAGAAAATTTGTAGATATAGAGCATGTTTTCATTGTTTTCCTACAGATTCTTAATAGAATTTAGGTCTGCACTTTGACAAGGACCAAATCATACCATGCCTGTCCATTTTTTAGGTTAATTTTCTACATCAAGTCTGTAATCTTTTGCACCTCCTACACAAGTTGTTAGTCAGACTTTAGACTTAGACAATCTTTGTTGCCATTTTGTATACACAGATTGTAAACAAAACAAAATTTTGCCTTTTCATGACATTTCCGATTCTTAAAGTGCGGCAGTGATCAAATGTATGCAGTGTGGGAGGAACAGTGTTAGGACTACTCTATAGATATATTGGGTTGTTTGGGTTTATAGCCCTTATGCCTTGTGCCAAAATTGTGAATTTCAAGCACTGTATGTAAACAGCAAAACAATATATTTTTGTTAAAGAACTGTTAAAAATTTAATTTTCCATCAAGTCACAATGTTTGGTTGGTCTTTCACATCAAATTTTTATATAATAGTTAAAAATTGTGGTTGCAATGTACAATCGTGAAATGTCTTTTTTCACTGCTAAGCTGCTGCTCACTGTCAGTAAGTGGTATAAACAAAATTTTGTTCTGTATACAGTCCGTGTATACGAAATGACAATAAAGTTTGTCTAAATCTGAGTGCAAGTTTAAAATTAGGAATAATTTTATGTTCAACAGTTCAGGGTAAATGTCAAATGATGAATACATTTATTTCTGACAAGATTTTCTTCCTGACAGCATCTTCCTGACCGCTGCTCTGGGGTTCCCCGAGGCTCTGATCCCAGTTCAGCTGCTTTGGGTTAATTTGGTGACAGATGGCCTCCCTGCTACAGCCCTTGGCTTCAACCCCCCAGATTTGGACATCATGGAGAAACCTCCCCGTAATGCAAAGGAACCGCTGATCTCTGGTTGGCTCTTTTTCAGATACCTGGCTATTGGAGGTAAGCTGAGTAAATCACAAATGAACAGGTACCAGTCAGGATGTGAAGAAGATAAGCACATTTTATCTTTGCAGCTTTTTTTTATGTGTAACAGAAAGTTTTGTTGTCTCTGTTCCCAGGTTATGTAGGAGCTGCCACTGTGGGAGCCGCTGCATGGTGGTTTACAGTCTCTGAGGGTGGCCCACAGCTCACTATTTATCAGCTGGTAAATGTTAAAACATTTTCAGCTTCATAAGATCACATTCTCAGTCTCATTCCATTTGAACCTTTCTTAACAGTGCCACTTTTTGCAATGCGACCCAGACAACCCTGAATTTGAAGGTTTGGACTGCCATGTGTTTGAGTCACCATATCCAATGACCATGGCCCTGTCTGTGCTTGTCACAATAGAGATGTGCAATGCTCTGAACAGGTTGGCACTTTTCTCTTTACAAAAAGGAAAGGTGCATGCCGTGTCACAAATACATTTGAATTCTGTCTTTGCTTTAGTTTGTCAGAGAACCAATCCCTGCTGCGTATGCCTCCCTGGGAGAACATTTGGCTGCTGGGGGCCATCTGCCTTTCCATGTCTCTTCACTTCCTCATCCTCTATGTAGAGCCTCTACCTGTGAGTTATTTTTCTCTTTGTGATTAACTCAAAGTGACAGATTTTAATTAAGCTGAACAGAATTTAAGGCATGTTTTTTTTTTGACTGTGGGGGCAGTGGTTAGCATGTTCTCTTCGTGGATGCATGTGATCTCTCCGGGTACACTGGCTTCCAACCACTGTCCAAAAAGAGTACTGTTAGGTTAATTGGCTTCTCTAAATTGTCTTTATGTGTGAGTATATACTTTTTTATTAGAAAATCTGCTGAAAAACATTCTTTTTCAAATGGTTTCACTGTTATTTTTTCCATGCATCTTCTAAAAAGGATCTTTGCTGCTGAATATTTTTCATCTAATCATTTTGCAGGAATATGCCATCATTTGTTCATCCTTCACAAAATAAGTTCATTAGCCCCAATTAAAAAATGATAGACAGCTGGAGATAGGCACCATCACCCCTTGCGCCCCCGCAGTAAACTAATAAAGGTATCTGATTATATATTAGATAATTACTATAATATGATTCTATCTGTATTGTAGAGATTGGGAGCATTATAGCCACATGGAAATTTAGTTTTGTTATATAAGTAACCATTTGGTTATAATACTCCCAATATCTACAATACAGATAAAATCCCTTCCTTCCCTTGAAGCGTATTGAAAACCTCCCGTATCATGACTTAAAACCCAGGATACCTTCTACAACATGAATTTTGTGTCCCATTAAACCCTTAAAGGTAACCACGCTGTCCTCTCAGGACCACGGCTGGGGTCAAAAACACAATGTTATTTATTGCAAACCATTATCTACATACTGTCCCAGGTCATCTTCCAGATCACCCCTCTTGATACCACCCAGTGGATGATGGTGCTGAAGATCTCCCTTCCCGTCATCCTGCTAGATGAGCTGCTGAAGTTTGCTGCCAGGAACTACTTGGAACTGGGTAAACAGCTGGAGAATCCAACCAGCAGAAGCTGTTCCCTGTCTGCATGCACTAAAGGAATTTCCTGGCCCTTCTTGGCCATCTCCCTGCCAGTATTGCTGTGGATTTACAGCACCGACACTAACATGTCTGCCATGTTTTGGCCCTGACTGACTTCATTGCACTACCCTTCCAGCACACCTGTGTGAAATGGACATTAACACACATTGAATGGTTACATTAGCTGTAGAAAACTCGCAAATGCACCTGCTTTGACCAACTGTCAAATATGTTACATGTGTTACTATTTACATTTCCAATGCTAAATATTTTTAGCTGGTGGTTTGGTCAGTATCTAGTCATATTTTAATGACTGGAGATACAGCTGTTATTTTACAACCAGGCTTCTCTCATCTTCAGGCATCATTTGGATGACTTAGAGAAAGAAGCCTTTGATGTTGGAGTTTTGTGGTTAGTTGTACAAAGATTTGCTCTATTTTCTATATAGTAAATTTAGGCAAGGGGAAAAAAAGTCTAAGTTTGTATAGAGCATTTTTGTAATAAATTAAAGTACTTCACTTAAGCGAGGGCAAATGTTGCAATATATGAATCTCAGTTATTTCTAAGATCTGTACACTTACATTATTTTCTCCACTAGGCAGAGTGCAGCTATCTCAAAGCTGTTACTATGATCAGAAGTACCCATTTGTCTAAACGTTTAAAAGGTTTTCAGTAAAGTTATTGAGGTACATAGTTTCCTGCGGTATTTGGCCCCTTTGAACATCTTGACCTTTTGCCACATGTCAGGCTTAAAACATAAAGATATAAAATTGTAATCACTGAGAAGATTTTGCGAAGAATCTTCTCAGTGGGTACCAGGGAGAACAGCCCATGGTGGGGATGTGAGGGGATGCTGATGATGATATGGGCTCGGGACACGCAGCGCTGGGATGAAATGTCTTTAATAGAGCGAAGAGGATAATAAAAGTGAACATGTTTGCCCGGCAGATTTCGGCATTTTAACCCAAAAATAACTTAAAATGCTGAAATCTGCCGGGCAAACATGTTCACTTTTATCATCCTGGTGCCTGCAGTTTGGATTACGTTACTTTTTAGAAACCCAAATCTGATCAAATATGCTTCAGCCACTCATCAGAACTAAACTTGTACAAGCATAAAAAAATGAAGCAGCATGCAAGTTTTTGCTGCTCTTGCTGCTTTAGGTGTGAACGTAGCATAACACTGGCTAGCTTCCAGCCATGACATCCTGCATGAGAATTGGGGGCTTGATTCGTTCATGTGTCAGGGTACGACACGGGGGAGGGACAAGCAGATGATTGACGTGTCAGGAACCAGTTGTGTACAATGGACCGTCTTTTGTGATTGGTTGGGGTTACTTCCAGACCTTCTATTTCACTGCTTGCTAAGCAGCTGTGGGGAGATCTTTAAGCCACATGGTAAAATCTGCATCAGAAAAGATCTCCTACTGCACCTTTAAAGCATGCTGGCACCATGGCTTGGTCAAGGTGTTAAAAATGTCTGTGTGGACACCAGCCAGATGACCTGCACACTCGGTGAACACCCGGGGCCTGGTGCCTTAGTCGAGTTGACGCTTCAGAGTTTTCCACACCGCAGCTGTGTCAAGGCAGAGTGCCTCCTCTACCTGGTGAACAACAGGTTTCACAGCTGGAATGTTGTTTAGTGCCTCAAGCCTTCCAAACAAGTCATTAAATCAATTTAGGAAGTCAGCATCAGCTACTCCCACTGGGGGAGGGTGTGTTGTAGTCTGTGATCACCCATGTGCCTTGCCACATCCTCGTTGGTGTTGCTGGCATCATGGAAGAGATCCTGGATCTTCTGGCTGTGGTTCGGTTACACTGGTCTGATGGCACGGTTCAAGTTGGCTCGCGTTGTCCTCTGCAGCCCCTTTTTTGTCACCATGCACACTAGGGCTGCAACAACGAATCGATAAAATCGATAAAAATCGACTTTTAAAAGCGTTGGCAACGAATTTAATCATCGATTAGTTGTGTCGCGCGATTAATGCGTCATCCGCCGCCACCGTCATCTGGGGGAAGAAAAAAAAATATGGCGGAGCGAGTAGCGCCGCAGTTGCAGTGTTGCCAACTCAGCGACTTTTCAGACCCCTCCAGCGACTGTTTTTCAAAAAAGCGACTAGGGACAAATCTGGCGACTTTTCACGGTGTCACTGGCGGCTTTTGCCTGCCGTGGGGCGCCTCCCCCATCCCAACCCCTTTCTCCTTCTCCCACAGGAATCCCTCTCAGCGCTGCATTCAGAGCCGCAGGATTTTAGTGAGGAGTTTACCTTCAGGGTCCAGACTGCAAATGAAGCGCACGTGCGCAAACTGATCACAATGATCACAATGCGCTTTGTAAAGTGAAAAAAGTCGTAACATGCAACTTTTGTAAAAACAAATGAACATGGCACGGAAGCACCACTGTTATGAAGCAGCACCTGAAAAGAAAACACGTTGGAGCCTTCGATGGCAGTGAAGAGAGCTCATCAGCAGGATGAGCGACCATGTTTGTTTCGTTTTAAAGTGGGGAAACGTAACGTTAGTTTCTCAGGTAGCTCATCTGATGCTTTCCTTACCGTGTTAGTAGGTTACAGACAGGGATAAGGTTGGCTACTTATTTTACTTTTAATTTCATTTGAATTAGCTTAACCTCTTACACCCTCAGGGGGTATAAATAAATTTCTGCCTGACAAAAACACACAAAAGTAAATCACTTATAGCCTCACAGCTATTAGATTTAAGAAGAAACTTTTGGTACGTCTGTAAAGGTAAGATGTCATAGAATGGTTTTCTGGTGTCAGCACCATTGTAGCTTTGACCCTGCCTGAAATATTAGGGACAAAATACAAAATATTTTGCATTTTTTGAACCTCGCCAAAATTCTTTCTTTGAAATAAACATTGCAAAACACTACCAAAATATTATTTATAGCACAAAAAAGTAGTACAGACTTTTAAATTTAAATGTTGTGTAAAAATATACCAAATTTGGACTCAATCAGATGAATCATATTTATTTTAGAATGGTATTAGTGAGAAAGTTCTTAGGCTGAGAGGCCATTTTAGCACATTTATCCAAAAATGTCACCAAACTGTGCCAAATGTGTTTTTTACATCAATACTGGGGGTTTGTTCAAATTACGAGGTCACGTAGCAGCTGGACCCACCGGTGGGTCCGTACGGTTCTAGGGGTTAAGCAGCATTTATATTTTCTTTTTAAATAAATTAACTTGCAAATTATGAGGGCAAGGCTTTTAAAGTTTAAATCTTCTGGCAAAGATAAAGAAGATCCTGCAATTTTTAGAAGTAAAGCAGAATAAAATCCAGCAAGATCAGTAATATGTCAATTAATTAAATGCCACATTCCCACGTAAATATCTGTCTTTGGAGGATGTGTTTTTTAACACCCCTAGTTCTCTCATTTTTATTCCAAATACAATTTATAATTTGAATCACAGGGCTATTTTTATCTCTATGGTTCAGTATTTTCTCAAGCAGCAACTTTAACTGCTATACTTTCCTGTCTTAAAAGGCAGAACTCTTCTAGTCTAAAAAAAACTCATTTGTTGAAATGGGGGGGCCTATTGTTTGAACCCCTTAGGGGCTTTAAAAACAAATGTCTCTTTTTGCACTTTATGAAACAAAGTACCCTATATTTTGTGGATGTACAGCTACATTTCTCATGTAAGTTTGCGTAGTTTTAACACAAACATTTCTTTTTCATATTGCACCAGTACAGTTAATGAGCAACCTGTACTTGTGTGCTTGTTTGTTCTGTCTAAAATGTTTATTTTGGAATAAAGAGGTTAATATAAAAAAATTTTTTTGTCCGATTCATCGATTAATCGAAAAAATAATCGGCCGATTCATCGATTTTTAAAATAATCGTTAGTTGCAGCCCTAATGCACACCGCTTCCTCCTGCTTACTCCAGCCTGGTCTGCTTCATGAGTCAGCTGCTCTCTCGGTCCAACAGCCGACGATCCAACGCATCGACACGTCCACAAGAGTATTGATTCATGTTTTTTTTTCCTCTGCTCTATTTTTATCCATTTGCTAAACCTATTTTTCCCTCCTACCTTGCTTCCTTTAGCAACTACCCTCTTTCCGCTTGCAGTATTTTTTGGATGCAACGCAGAATTAGAATCTATAACCCAGAGGCATTCATATTTTTCAGTGAATGAGGTTTAAAAAAAGCCTAGGTGGAGTACAACTTTGCTACTTCTGGTAATTGCTGTTGTTTCTCAAATAAAATGCATAACCATATTACAGCTTTCATTGATTTATTTCAAATTTGAAACATTGTCAAATCGTTGGGTCAGAAAATTGATACTGAATCGAATCGCCATGTTCATGGTGTGAATTACAGTCCTAGTAGCCACGTAGCTTGCCAGCAGGGGGTCAGATTAGGCTTTTTGGAGAAATGGGAAAAGAGCTGAAAGCCATTTGTTATCGGGTAAACCTGGTCTTGAGAAGGTTTTCAGTGGAAAAAACAGCTATAAAGACATACCCCAAGCAGCAAAACGCGGTGCTATAAAGTATTAAATCAAGGGGGCTGAATAATTATGCACGGCCAGTTTTTTTATTTGTTAAAAAAGTTTAAGATGTCACATAAATTTAATTTCATGATTGTGTCCCAAATGTCTATTCTTCACAAAGAATTACAATTTTATAACTTTGTGTTTGAAGTCTGAAATGTGACAAAAGGTTTTAAAGTTTGATGGGGCCAAATACCTCTGTAAGGCACTGTACCACTTTGTTTTGCAGCTCACATGGTCAACTCTACCGACTGAAATAAACAGAAATGTTTAACAGCAAACTTTAACAAGTATTTAGATGTTGAAAAATGTAGGTACCCCTGGTAAAGATATTTTAAAAGCCTTAGAATATCACATTTATTCATAGAAGCAGTTGTTTTTGACTAAATTACATCTTGAATTGTTTTACATAAATTGTTTGAACTTCTGTTTAACATTTATCTTAATTAGATCAGTTCATAAAAAAATTAGTAAAGCGAATTAGTAAAGTATGACTTTCAGTTTTGCAAGGGTATATTTATTGTGCAGCTTAGAGACTCATTTCCTTTACCCACTACAAACACAAAGCCAGTCTGTAAAACACTGGTTTTGTTTGTAGAAGAAGACTGTTCTCCAGTGTTCATGCCAAAGATGTTGGGTTCAGCAAGCCTTAATGAGAAAACCATTGGACACTACCTATATTCCGGTCTGGCGTTTGGGAGTCCTACGATCATAGACATACACCTATTGTAATCTCTGCTGGGAAAATAACTTAAATTAATCAGACACATTCCAGTAAAAAAAAAAAACAACAACAATGAACATATATATATAGATATACATTATATATAGATATATATCTATATATATATAGCTAAGCATTGCTCTCTGGGACGTTTAAAGTTTATTAATTGTAGGTTTAATTGATTTAATAATAATCATCAACTAATCTAATTTCATGTGCCATTTCCCAAACCAAAAATCCTGTCAGAACTGTTATCAAACCTGCACAAAAATATATTTTACATTTAAGCTTTTGACAACCCTGATAGAATATCCAAAGAAGGTTCCCCCTGTACGCTACCAACTTGATTTTACAGGAAACTAATGGTCATTCTGTTTGTTCAAGGGAGTTGTGTAAAGTTTTAATAGCAGAATAAATGTTCCACCAATATGTGGTGAAATTAAATGTTGGATCTTTTTTTTAAGTTTGTAATGTGACTTTATTCTAACTTAACTTAAGGTGAATTAATGTATTTACCTCACATCTTTACCAAAAGGTTTCAATAAATTTCTCTGCTTTGTTTTTACTTGAAGAAAATATGTTTTCATTATTATTTTTAGCTTTTTCCTTACATTAGGTCTGCATTTGCTCTTAATGGTATGGCTAAAAATGTGATATATCTCTCACTTGAATATGTAATAAAAGCACCAAGCTGTAAGATTTAGCAGAGCACAACATGGGTGAAAAAATTTGTTTTTGAAGCTGCTGTATATCCGTACAAAACAAACAAGAGTCTGTGTTTATTTAGTTTTTTGTCAAAAAGCAGCAAACATTGACGTTGGTTACTTACCGGGTGTGGCTGTTTTATGACAGTTCTGGTCATATTTATAAATTAAGGGACTAACTCCTGGACAGGTTTACTTGCAGAGTGAGAACTCTAATCAGCATGCCCACTACCATTGTGTTCATTTACAGAAAAAACTAAGTTACTGCTGTGTGTATATTGAGATCGAACAGAAATGCCTCATGGTTCAGAAACTGTGAAAAGAGATTGTGTTATAAAATGCCATCAGTGTCGCCAGGTGCCAGTGCATCACCGACAAAGATGTTTTAATGCCTGTTATTTTAATTTTAGACTTTTAGAAGCAAATTTCCATATACAGGATATTACCATTTAATATTGTTTAATAAGGCATGTTTTTGTTAACTACCTGGCTTCCAGGCTAATTTTCTTCTTAAATTTTACATGATTTTTGCCCTCTGATTTTTTTCCTTTCTTTTTTCTTTTTACAGGAAAGACCAAATAGGTCCCCTTCCACATTTTATTCCTTATAAAGTCTGAGTTTTGTTTTGTGGTCTGTATGTATGTTTTGGGTGGCACATCTCTACGAAAGAGCTGCATGCTGTGATATCATGACAGGGGACTCCATAATCTCAAATATCCATAAGTTACTAGTCAGTCCTTTTATCTTTCTGCATGAGGAACTTAGATGAAACATTTTTGCATCCATTTTTTCAGAAGTTTACACATCTGTTAGATTTTAATCAGTACAAATGTTATAAACCCTAAAAGTCTCTGTTTAGTTTTTTGTAAGAAAATAGTTTTATGGAATATTTAAAAGAACATTTTGTTTTCTTTTTGAGGATATTTTGCCATAACTTGGAAGGCAGATGAGCAGTCTTGCATATATTTTACTCTAAGTTGGTCAGGCATTTTGTTGCTGAACTTCTGTACTGTAATTTTAAGTATATCACATGGACCGTTTCAGGTAATTAAAGCTGTCATATATAAGGATCTTACTTCACTTGTCCTGGTGTCTTTGAAACACTGCTACAGTGGGTCTTGATGTGCTTTAATGTAGAGTTTCTGATCCATAAATACATCCTATATAGAAACAGTAATAGTAAAGTCGCTCCATAGGTGGCTCTGTCTAGGAAAGAAACTAATCAACGGGCGCTATTTATATGGCGCCAGGATATAAAAGACCTTTCCTATTAAAAGAATTATATCTGCATTGAGAACCAAATATCTGAAATTTGCTATTCTGTCTAAATATGAAGATTAATTTCCAAACTTTAAATGACATTCATCCTTCCAACCATTTAAACTGCTCCAAATTTAAATTCACTGTAGACAACTGTCCATGTGAGCAAGAAGACTCAACTGGACATCTTTTTTTTTATTGTAATAAAACCCAAACATTTTTATCCTCAGTTCATAACTGGTTACTCTTTAAATCTTTAAACATAAATGTTCTACCCCCCTCGGCTATGAAATTTAATATTAATGCCCAAGATAAACAAGTAGAATTTTTAATTATTAATATAATTATGGTCAAATTTCTCCTACAAAAATCTCCTCGTACGAAAACTCTCCCTATGATCATAGCATTTATGTATGAAATGAATATACTTACTTTTTCCATAAAGAAAATGTCTATATGCTAAAAGACTGCTTTTCTGTATGAATGTCTTCTTTTTCAATCTAATTTATTACTGCATAGCTTTTCTTTTATTATTATTATTTAATTATTTTGCTTAACTATTTTTTGTTGTTGAATATAAGAGATTTTTCAGAAATATTTTTATACATACATTGTCTACCCCCATTTTATCATTACATTTGCTTTATATTTGTTCATGCTCTGGGTGGTTGTCACCTTTTTTAACTCTGTATTCTCATGGCTTTAGTCCTTGTTCAGTTTACAACATATGAAAAAAAAAATAACTCAGAAGTTCAGTATCCATACTCTTCCTATTCCTGATTTTTGTGCCAACTGTCACGGTTGCTAGGCGCCATCTTGGGGATATTGACCTGCTACCCTAAACTGCTGCTTTAAGTACAGTAGAAGAAAAGAAGGATGCCTCAGCACTGTGAGGTGTATTTCTCCTTGAATTGACGGATTGTCGACATCAGGGCTCGAGTGATAACTTTGTGAATGCATCAGAGCTTTGTGAGACTTTACTGAATAAACAATATATTTAAGCTATATATATGTAATATAAAATCTGTCTGTTTTCCCACAATGGGTAAATTGTTAGTGTCAAGATTACAGCTAATTGGTCTCACAAATGTGGACCTTAAAAAGTGGATAAAAAATAAGAATAAGTGAGAGTCAAACAAAATATATAAAAAAATAAATAAAAAAATACTGTACTGTACAGTGTTTTTCCTAATACAAATACTTTGTATAAATACTGGAATATGAATACTCATCTTTCATGTGTTCAAAATGAGATCTGAGGTGCCTGCTATTCATTCTGGTATGGTCTGACCCAAGATGGCTGCACTATAGGCAAGTCAGCCTCACTACCAGCAGCGTCCAATGACTATCTGTTTATGACTATGTATTGTAAAACAGGTTTAGCCTTCTCCGGCTTTTACCACCAATACGCTAACACACAAAGCAAGCAAAGGATACCGAACTTCTCATTACTGTTGTGGGTGCTATAAAAATTTAACAAGGAGATTCAGCAGCAGTACCTTCCTCCCTAATATCAGATTTATAGTCCCCACACGGCAGATATAACGAGATCTGTGCTTGTATATTGGCCGAACCCATTTGTACAGGGACGGATAAAACGTGATCTCCGCCAAGCGGACCTGGTCTAGTGCCCCGCGATGTGGAACTTTGTCCCCCTCAAGGAAAAACACGGCCATACACACCCCCCAGTTTGTGTAGTGAGGACCATGTGTTGACTGAAAATGGGAATTTTCAGCCATTTTGAACTCCAACCCAAAACTTATCAATTACCATTGCAGGCCTCACCCTAAACCAACTGACACCTTAGCCCTATACAAAATACCTTGGGAGGACGAGCAAAATGTCCTCACTCAATGTGATGTGCAGGTACACACCCTCAAACTAAAGAAAATTTAGGGAGACCAATAAACCTAATATGGAAAATAGTCTTCAAATTTCAGCTTTAGAAACAGAACCTTAGCACCTTGGCTCAATTTGTTTTAGAGAAAAAAAGTACACAATTACATAATTTCCTTATATTTTTTTTGTTTTCATTGTTTTGAATTAGAATTATTTAAAAAATAAAAATCAAAGAATATGTTTTAAGGAAACTCTCTTCCATTTACAGCAGTGAATACTTGGACATCAAAAGGACCAGCTTACAAGGTGAATGTAGAATCAATGTGCCACTTCAAAATTTTCATTTATCAATCGTAATAACCCCTAACCCTGAGATGTGAACAAATATGTTCCAATGCTCCTTATTCAAGAAGAAAAGATCTTAGAGCTGAATCATACTTCAGTAAATAATTTGTTGTCTTTAATGGCATCTTTTACAATAAAGGAGACTCAGAATCTCAGAATCATTTCAAATGTATTATACATTTATTAAAATATGTATAAAATATAAGCGTTTTACTTATAAATGTTGAGTGACACTTTACAATTTAGTGAGTTCAAGTCTTTATTAAACACCAAATGTTGAACAAAGTCCAGTCATTTTCACATTTTTGTGGTGTGACACGGTGGACATCAAGTCTTACACAAACACAAATTGCATTTGCATCATAAATGTTTTGTTTCTGTCCGTCATTTACACAGCTGTAGGGGAATAAATCCAACTGCTGTCACGTGTTTGTTTACCTGAAAGCATCTTTATACAGAACAGTTTAAAGCAAACAGATCAGGTGGTACAGAAAAGATAATTTTAAAAGTAAAGGACAAGGGCATTTTTCCCCCTTGAAATGTCTTTCTACAAACCAAAAAAATCTGTTTTCTTTTTCCTTATGTCAGTGGATGCCAACTGCCTAGATGCAGTGACTGATACAGGTAAATGAAGCAATAGTGAGATCAGAATAAAGCTGGTGATGTTAGCAGAAAAAGGAAATTTAACTTAACGCAGAGCGCGTTAAGCTGAATATCAAAACAGATGGGTAGCTATTCCATAAAGTAACAGAAACCTAACATTTGATGGTTAGTCTCTGGAAAATCCCTTCTTAGGCTTTCCAAACCAGGATCATCTAAGAATGTTTTGCTATGTAACTTCCAGGTGCCACCAGAATGGAGGTCTGTTTACATGGAACAGTGGCTGTAGGCTTGCGGTGGGCTAAGGTGTGGGTCATTGCATCCCAAACCACTGTTCCTGATCAGCCCATTGAGCAGCTTCACTGTCACTACCCTCCAAATCTCCTTCCTCCCCACTGCCCTCCATGTCATCACCATCTAGTTCCACTGTGGCGTCTGTGGGACTCTCTTCTTTCTCCATCTTTTGCATGCCCTCTAAAGACTTCTGGTCATTAGGATCCAAGCTGGAAGATAAAAAAAACACCCAGGAGTTGGCCTATACAACAATTGAATCAAGTTATATAAAAGGATTACTTTAGGGAAGAATGTCACACCAAATCAAAAGCATTGTCACAATGTGGGCAAGTTACTTAAACTATTTATAGGTTCCAGTTAATTCTCAAAGAAAGTAACTGAGTTAATAACACAGTTAGTGCTCATTGAAAGCAACTCGTTCATAGTCAACTATTAAGTTACTGTTATATAGGGCTGGGTACCGAACTTCAATTCTTTTATGGTACCGACCGAAATGCTTCGGTTCTACAGAGTATCGAAACATGCCTCGTCTTTCGGTACCAAGTTTCGGTGATTGGCTGTAACACTTAACATGATTGCGTCATCCAGGAAAAATAGACAGGTGGTCACGCCTACAGCCAGGGTTCATGTGTATCTGTTGTGAACTGGTTGCGAGCGTCATGGAACCCCTTTAAAATGCCCCCCAGGTCAAAAGTGTGGCTTCACTTTATTAAGACTGATGCCAACAGTGCGCAATGCAATACATCGTGCACGGAAACAATTTAAGAGCAGAAAGTTGCTCTGTGTTTGAGTGCAAGAAGAGCGAACCGCAGCCGGCACAACCATCCTCCTCTCAGCAGCCCGTGGGCAGTGCAAAGCCAGAGCGGAGTGAATCATGCTGCTTTCAAACTAGATGCAGCAGGAGCAGCAAAATCACGTCTGCCGCTTCATTTTTTGCTGCATGTACCAGCTTCTGACGCGCGGCGGAAGAAGCTTTGCTGCTCTGGCTGCGCGGTCGAAAATTGTGTCCGACGCGCGTTGGACGGAGCTACTCTATCCTTTCTCTGCCTTGCAGCTATATTTGCTGTGATCAGTGGGAAAAAATTAGTTTTAATATGTTTTTAAGTGGGAAAATACACCTGAAAACTTCATCAGTGCAGTCAGTTCATCCAGATTACAATCCTGCCTCCCAATATTATTTCTGTCGGAGCCGCTCAGACCCCCACATACCGGCGGTGCGCCGACAGAAGGAATCCATTCATCAGCAGCCTCTGGCCGGGTCGCCTCCTCGCGGTTTACCGCGGCGGCTGGTAGGTGTTTTTCATCTAAATAATCCGATCTGCAGGCATCAGGATAATAAAAGCGAACATATTCTGCCGGCAGATGTATATATTTTAAGTTAATTGTGCGTTAATAAACTGTTTAAGAGGAGTAATCAGAGCGGTCTGTGTCATCAGCGCTGTGTCTCTCTCCCAGCCAGCTCCCAGATCAGCTTCTCTGATTGGTTGACGCGGCGCGTCGAGCAGCAAAAATTAAATTTTTCCATCTCGAGCAGCAACGCGTTTGCAACGCGTTTGCGGCGCGTCACGCGATGCTTCAGCTGCTCAGACGCGCTGCGCTTGCTGCTCGAAACGCGCCGCGGGACCTTTTGCTGCGCCTTGACGCGCGTCAACCATTGACTTTGCATGTAAACTCGCTGCTTCTGTCGCGCCAGCTGCCCCCGGTGTGAACGCAGCATAATATTTAAAAAATTTCTAAGAATTGAGAAAATTTTAATTTTAAGTATAACTAAATGTTTAATTATGGAACATAAGGTGTTTGTTATTAATTGATTCATAAATAAAGGTCTATACATCTGGAAAAACACTGAAAACTAACCCGCACCATTTTGATGTGTGTGATTTGACAGCAATATAATTATTTAGACATGATCATGTTTCTTGTTTATAATAAAAGAAAAATAAGATCTTTTGGAACTTTATATCTTTACACATTGGAAAGCCTTTAATTGGCTATAAAAGAATTATTAAGCTGAATAACAATACTTTTGAAACAATGTAACAAAAATAAAATAGATATTTTGCAATAGAATTAAATAAGGGTTACACTATCCCCCCAAAAAATAAAAAATTCCTCACAGGACTGCATGATCCCAGGATTTTTGCATGAGAAACTGTAAATCATCTTTAAATTACAGTTTCTTTCCAATGTTTACATAGTTTTTGTTCGCCCCACATAGAGGGGAGACAATTACGCTAAATGTTTCCGAGATTTGCTCTGTTACATGCGCTTACACCTGCATATTGCTGACACATACGCTTATGCAAGGAGACTGTCATCCTTATCTATGTACCTTAAAATCAAGGGGCCAATGTAAAAAAAATAGATTTTCCCCTTTAAGTTACTGTATTACATAATTTTCTACTCACCCATAGTTTTGTGTCATTTGGAGCTGTTTCGAAGATATTTGGTTTTGTAATCCAAGTAACGTCTTCTTATGGGCAACGAGTTGAAGGCACAAACTGAACTGTTAATAATTCATGCGTTATGGTACACCAGCATTCATAACATGTAGGCGGATAACTGTCCCCTAGACATCAGTGGTTATATTTTTTATATTTATATTTTTTTAAAACAAAGCGGAGTGTGTATGACGTCATCCGCGCGCCGGACTGGAGTTGTGATAGGCAGCCTGGGCCACAGGCGTCTACGCTCTACCCCTTCTATGAATTAGGCTAGCTAATCTGAATCGTTCAATTCCATTTGGAGAGTGAGATCATCTGTGGTAGTAGCACTAGACATCTTCCAGGTATGTGAAAAAAAACTAGCAGCAGTTCAGCGGACAGGATGAATGAACGGTAGCCGGTGCGCGCGGGGGACGTCATACACGCGCTGCTTTTATAAATATAAAAATATAACCGCGGATGTCTGGGGGACAGTGATTCGCCTACATGTTATAAATGCTGGCGTACCATAAATGATCAATTATGAACAGTTTAGTTAGTGCCTTCAAGTCGTTACTTGAATATAACCTGTTCCGCAGATATAACGAAATATCTGCGGAACAGCTCCAAATGACACAAAACTTATATAGGTGAGTAGAACATGATGTAATAATGTAAAATCAAGGGCTCAATGTAAAATAATAATAATAAAAAAAAAAAACCCCAGCATCCCCCTTTAACACTAGGACTCCCAGAATTCTGATCCTACTAGAACTCCCACTGGTTGTTAATTTGACGGGTGTCATTTTTTCCCAATGGAACGCATGAGTAGTGATGTCATCACCTGAGATAGTTCTAGTGTGCGATATAAACCCATTGTGGATATGTAAACCTTAAAATAGGTCCAACATATATTTTCAAAGGCTGTATCGTATGCTATTATTATTTGTGTTCTAAATTTATATTAAAAACAAATCCATAGAGTAAGACTTTTTTACTACAGAGGTTCAACGTTGGAAATTACAATTTTATTTTAAGAAATTGATTGATTCCCCCCAAACATTTCCCGCAGACCACCTTTTCACATTTATGACAAACCTAATATGAGCATTTTTTTGTGAAGCGCTGTTTTCTCTGCCTCTCCAACGCTGCTCTTCAGCGGCAGAGGGGCTGGAATCCTGCGGTTTGCCTGCAACCATTTTACCAATTCAAGGATAAAGTGACAAACACCTCCTGAAAAAAACATTACACTTAAAGCTGATATTTCCAGGACACCTTAAAATACAACCACAGGCCACCGTCTCGTCTGAGCTTTTACAGAATCCTTCCTAATCATCTGATCCGACATATCCAGCAGACCTGTGTGTGGTTATAATAGACTGCGGGCTCTGGTTTGGCTTTTGGGCCATTGAGTGAACCGGCTGAGGTGTGAGCAGTGCTTGAACAAAAGTTTTACTATTGTCTAAAGGGTCACTGATACATCTGCATTTTCCCGGGGGCCGGCGGTCATCCTCGGACTCGCCGTCAGATTCTAAGCCGCTTCCTACCCAGTCCTCCACATCCTCCATATTAGCCAAAGAGTTCTTGGTAGAATGTTGGTTCCTAGGCAATGGTACCGAACGTCAATCAACCGCGGGAAGAATTTACAATGCAACTAATAGAGCCATTAAAATGCTGGCTGTGGGAGATCAAGGTAAAATTAACCATAGTTATTGTTTACACTTTTTTTTTTAATTAAAAAACTACTTGAAAATGAAGGAAACATAGAAACAGAAAAAGTCAGTTAACATGAGAAACATAAGATTAATTTTAAATAAAGTTATTTCCCTTTAAAATCTCAAAACGGTCAAAATGACGGCCTTGGGAGTTCTAGTGTTAAAGGGTAGTAATGACTAATGTGTTACCGTCTTTTACAAACTGATTAGTTACAGTACTACTTACTGCAAAAGTAACCTAGGTAATGTTACTTAGTAATACTTTAGTCCCAACACTTATTGTCGCATCTTCACCTACTAATCCTAAAAAATAGGAAAAGAAAAACATATCACAGAATAAAGTACTGAAAATATAAATGATTGTGAAAACAAACGAAAATGTGATTACATCTACCTCAATGCTATGCTGTACTGGTCCATAGCCTCTTGATAATCATTGACAGCGACCAGAAAATCTCCCAGCATTCTATGCAGGACGCAGTCACTCTGATTGGCCAGGGCATTCCGTAGAAGAGCAATCCCTTCCTCATATTTCTGTTCCCGATCTTCACAAAAGTAAGTTATTTAATTAGTAAACAAACAAACTATTGCTCCATAAGTTAACACAAAGATTAGTGCAAATTTTATACCTGACATAACTACATTAGTTTCCTATGTGCAACCAAAAGTCTGTTTTGTAATTGGTACATACTTAGCAGTTCAGCCTTTTTTACCACAGCCTTGGTGTAGTCTGGTCTCTGAGCGAGAGCTTTATCAAGCAGAGCTTTGGCCTTCTCTTGTGTCACAGGGTCTTCCAGACAAACAGTGGCTAGAATGGTAAGGGTCTGTGCATTTGCCCCAAGAGTCTTATAGATATTGTTTGCCATTCCCATAGCTTCTCGAATCCCATTTGAGGCCAGATAACAGTCGATCAGACCTGAAGGAATGCACATGCAAGTTAATGAATGCAGAATAGAAATGCTGTACTCCTGATACAATCAGACCATAAAAGGGTTAAAAAATAAATAAATAAATAAAAAAAGACATGCCTTCATAGCAGTCAAGTCTGCATGGGGCTAACCGCATGGCCTCCCTGAAATGGATGATGGCTTCCTGGACTCGGCCCATATTTCTCAGGGCAGCGCCCTTGAGTAGGAGGGCTTGCACACTGTTGCTGTTCAGTTGGATGGCTTTAGCACCCAGGTAGAGGGCTCTGGAATAGCGCTTGCTATAAAAGCTGTGGCAGCTGAAAACAACAAATTCAATAAATTAAAAAGCTCCGCCAGGAAATAATGTCACCAATTCGGTTAAATACTAACTAGGGCAGTGTTAATGGAATAATTAAACTTAATTGAAAAGTATTCATAATGTTTTTTTTTTCTTCAAAATCTCATTTCAGATGTAAGCAAGTTTGTCCCTTTGACTAACCCATAGTCAGCCTCTTTGACCATTGTTGTGAAGCAGTAAAAGCTGATGGATAAAAAACATGAGTTTTAAACAGCCTGTTTAACTTTATTTAATTTATTCATGTTTTGTTTTTTACAACTATTGGCAAACGACGGTGTCTAAAAAAATAAGTGGTGCTGCTTAAGAATAACATGCTGATGCAATGGAGACATTGAATAGAAATATCCACTGGATTTAAGAGAAGGAAAAGATTACTGTTCCTAAACATGCACATATCCTGATCTGGTCCAGATATTTTATTATATTACCGCACTAGAGTACGTTTTCAGATATCAGTGTGCACTGATGCACTGGTGTGCACCAGAATTCACATGGAGCTGAATCGAGACCACCTTCTTCTAGTTTGATGTACATTGGAGTTTGATTGTGCTTTCATACTGACCCAAACAGAACCAAAGTTACAATGGTTAAATGAAAGAATAAAAAAAAAGAAAAAAAAAAGAAACCAAAGGTGTTATTGTTAATTTTTCAAGTACCGGTAGCTTAAGAGAGAACTCTGATATCTTATCTCTCAAAATAAGCACAGTGCTACAGTTATTCCTGGAAGCTGGTCTGAATTGCAATTTCTTTTATAATAAAAAAGGTTAAAAAGGACATTATATGTGTTCATTTGATTCCCACTGAAGACTATGATTGAATACTCAACATCAGGGGTAATCAATTAAAAATCAGTGGGGTCTGACTAAAGAAAATCAACAACCAGTAAAGTTCCGGAGACAATTTTTAATATAATCCGTTACTTTAAACAGCATTTAACACTGACATAAAATGCAGGTGCTTATGCATCGATTTTATACACCCAATTTTTTTAATAATAAAAAAAGAAAAAATAGAATGTTTTTCGATTTTAAAATCTAAATTGTTTTTAAGTAGAGATCAACTATTTTTCAGTTTGGTACAGGGATGGTAATCGAAAACATAACCAGATTCCTTATCGATTCTGTTAATAATGAACATGGTAAGTGCACGATGACATTCGTCTACCATCGCCTTGGGTATTCTATTTTTGCTTGCCTCTGCGAAAACATAAGGTTGTTAATTAAAGCAAGAGACCACTGTTTTGTGTGAAAACACTAAAAATAAAAACATTTGAAGAGCCAAAACCTCTTGTTTCCTGTTATAGATAAGCCAGAACTACTAAATAATTTGTTTTTTATAGCTGTATCCACCACAAGCCCCATATTATGCAAAGAAAACATCCAGAGATTTGGTGCATCTGACGGTGTTGATGTTGGAGATGGCTGAGGAGGCACTGCAGAGGTAAGGGTGGAACGGATCTGCTGCTTCTTGGTAAAGGCAGGCATACAATGTAAGATTTTTTGCCCTTTTCGGGCCAATTCTCCAGTCATGCAAAAAATTTTGTGGATCAGGCCGGGTTACAGCCTAATGGTGCGATAAGACTTTCGCGACCATCTCCTGATCAGGAATCGTAAAGTTGGGAGAAAATCAAACATGTTTGAAATTCAGTCGGCCATTGTAAGGTCTTAATGGGCAAATCCTGCTGTTTAAGCGCCGCTACGAACATATACAAGCCGATTTAACAGAACCTTGAGCACTCTACATGTGCAAACAAGGGAGTTCTTCTTCCTCCTGATTGACGAGGTCGACCAGTGCCATCTCTTCGGAATTGAAAAAATATTGCTTTGTGTTTCACATTTCACATGTGGGACTCCACTGCCTTGATTCACATCATGCCAGGCTTGAATGACTTCTTGTTATGTGGCGTTAAGCAGTCTGATGGCCAGGGGGAAGAAACTGTTCAGTAGTCTGGTCCTTCTGCAGAAGATGCTGCGGAACCTTCTGCCACTCGCCAGGGGAGAAAACAGTCCATGGTTGGTAAGGGTGTGCAAAATAATCGTCAAATCGATGCATCGTGATTCTAATTTTTGTGATCTACTGCATCGATTCTTGAAGGCAAGAATCGATTATAAAAAAAAAAAATGAACAAATAAAATACATGAATGGTTGGCGCACATCAGCCAAACCAAGTGGAATACCACTTCCAGTCCAGCAGATGTTGCTGCGGATGTGTTGACGCCCGCTGCTTTGCGTCACAAGCATGTCCTGCTTGGGATACTGAGACTAGTCATTCGTAAACAAAATATGGAGGAGACTGAGAAAATTCGCTCCGCGGCTCCATCACATTTCAAGTCAGATGCTTGGATGCATTCTGGCTTTAAAAACAAGGAAGGTAAAAACGAAATTGATATGATGCATGTCATTTGCAAAAGGGGAAATATACATTTGAATGTTTTCGTTTTATTGGTTTAAAGGACCACTGAGGCCATGTAAATGGCACTGATTATCCTTATTTTGTTGTTTTAAGTTTGATGAATCCTAAGATCTTTTTGTCAGTGTTTCCACACCAGTAATAGTAATATTTCTGTCCAGTATTTGTTTTCATGGCATGAATTCAGTTGCTTTCAGTTATGTATCAATTGAAGACACTATCCAGATCACACCCAGCCAGTCAGCCACTGGTAATGGCTGTATCCTTTTCTTACAGTGTTCAGTGAAAATATCGCAATGCATTGCGATGCATCGCAATATTTCAAGTATCGTGATGCATCGTGATAGAATCGCATCGTGGCATGTGAATCGTGATTCGAATCGAATCATGACTTCTTTGCCAATACCCACCCCTAATGGTTGGGGTGGGTGAGGTCGGAGAGGATCTGGTGAGCCCGGGCTGAGCAGCGCCTGTCCGCGATATTCTTGATGCAGGGGAGCGGCGCCCTCGTGATGTTCTCCCCTGTCCTCACCACCCTCTGTAGAGACTTCCAGTCAGAGGCCCTGCAGCTCCCAGGCCAGATGAAGATGTAGCTGGTCAGCAGGCTCTCAATTAGAGTCTTACAGGTGTACTCTATTCCTATACTGTGACGCTGTGTTGTAGGTACAGGAATCGCTGTTTTAACTGCCGAAAGTAGCATCCGGTTTGCGATGCTAACCGGAGCTGAAGTAGCCGCAGCCGAGCAGGGCATATTACCATATTTTCACGACTATAAGGCGCATATAAACGTCTTTTTTTCACCTCAAAATGTGCGGTGCGCCCTTTGGTGCGGTGTGCCCTATGTGTGTTGTTACTGCGGACTTTTGAGACCACCATGCACCATGCAGAACTCCTCATCTCCTCATTAAGGAGATGATGAAAGAGTGGCTGAGGGAGGTGAATATAAGGAGACCAGGTGGTTTTTTTCCACTCATCACCATCTCTGTTAATCTGTGACTCCATGCGTACCCATCTCACAGCTGATGTGAAAAACATGGTAAAACAAATGAACGCTGTGCTTATTGCGGGAGATCTGACAAAGGAACTTCAACCGCTCGACATCGGTGTAAACCGGACGCAGCAGGTGCAGCATTAGCAGCGAGTTTACATGCAAAGCAGCGCGTTTTGAGCAGCAGGCGCAGCGCGTCGGGAGCGTTTAAGCATCTGACGTGCTTGACGCGCTACTGCTGCTGCTCGAGATAGAAAAATTGAAGTTTGCTGCTGGAAAGCAAATATAGCTGCAAGGCAGAGAAAGGATAGTGAAGCTCCGCCCAACGCGTGTCAGACACACTTTTGCACTGCGCAGGCAGAGCAGCAAAGATGCTTCAGCCGCACGTCAGAACTAACTGGTACAATCTAAGGATGATGACTTTGATGGGTTCGATTAATACTTAGTAATAAATACATGTATAAAGCGCAATCATACTCAGTTTTGCTCCCGCTCTCTTTTTCTACCTGAAAACTTAATTCAACAGCAGCCTCTGGGCCGCGTCGCCTCCGGGTTCACCGCGGTGGCTGGTAGGTGTTTTTCATCTAAATAATCTAAAGGATTATAAAAGGATAATAGGATAATAAAGGCGAACATATTCTGTCAGCAGGTTTCAGGATTTTAAGTTAATTTATGTGCAAATAAACTTTCTCAGAGGAGTAATCACAGCCCTGTGTCATCAGCTATGTGTCTCTCACGGCCGTAATAAATACACCTTGCAGCTATATTTGCTGTGATCAGTGGGAATAAAGTAGTTTTAATATGTTTTTAAGTGAGAAAGTCCACCTGAAAACTTAATCATCGCAGTCAGTTCATCCAGATTATCATCCTGCGCTTAGACCCCACATAACAGCGGTGCGCCGACAGTAGGAATCCCTTCAACAGCATCCTCTGGCCGGCCGCAAGGAGGCAGGCAGCTGGATAATAAAAATGAACATATTCTGCCGGCAGATTTCTGCATTTTAAGTTAATTTATGCGTCAATAAACTGTTTCAGAGGAGTGATCACAGTGCTCTGTCATCAGAGCGATGTGTCTGTCTTAGGGCTGCGCGATAATTCAATAACGATATATATCGATCGCTAGACGTGTGGCGCAATAGAAAAAAAGAGAGTCGATAAAAGTTCGATAAAAAAGAAACGCTGTTTTCCTTTCTTCTCATTGTAGCCTTTCATGTAGGTTTATGCTAGTCGCTACTTCCTCCCAACCAATCACAATCGCGGACCCAGGCACGCCGTCACCAAGCACCGCCCTCTCAAACCACAACACAGAGCACATGAAGATGTCGCAGCAAGGAGAGGCGGAGGAAATTGTTCCAAAGAAGGGTTTTTGTAGTTCGCCTGTTTGGAAGTATTTCGGTTATGGCAAGTCGGACAAAAAACAAACCACAGTCATCTGTAAAATTTGTAGGGAACCAGTGAAAACGAAGTCTGATAACACACCAAGTTTTTTTTTTTTTTTAATCATCTCAGCCGCTCACACCCGCAGGAGTACGAGCTGTGTAGGCCCCGGCACGGCTCTCCTCCGAGGAATCTTCGGGAATTTCGGAAAATATATATATATTTTCAGTTCTGGGCAGTTTCCCACGTAGTTCTAAACAATTGAGAAAAAAATGCTGAGGGGCCAGCAACTTCAAAGTAATAACTCAGGTTAAAGCAGGAAACTAAGCTGAACCAGGTTCAGCTTAGAAGAATGGGGGCGGCGGCGAGGGGGGGTCCATTTATTTATTTGTTATATTCATTTTGGTCACTTTTCTGGTCACTTTAGTTTATTCTTTGTCAGTATTTAATAACATAACCCAGGTCTCTTAAGTTATTTTTCTTCAAAACAATTATGTTATGGTTAAAAAGGTTGGTTAAATAAAGATTTAATTCAAGGTCTGTGTTTGTGTTCTTTATTAAAATTAAATCATTTAGCAATATTATAAAAAGTCCAGGCAGACCTGCACATAAAATATGGTTTCAAATCTTTTCAATATTTATCGATAACGATCAATATGCATTTTTTTTATCGATAAGCTTTTTTTCTATATCGCCCAGCCCTAGTCTGTCTCACAGCCAGCTCCCAGGTTTGATTAATACTTTGTAATAAATACATGAATAAAGCACAATCATACTCAGTTTTGCTCCTGCTCTATTTTTAAATACGCAGTAGAGGTATTTAAACGTAGTAGAGGACATGTACCTGTATATAAAAAACGCGCCCTATAGTCCGGTGCGCCAAATGTGTGTGTTAAATACAGAAATGGCACACATAACTGAGACTGCGCCTTTTAGTACGGTGCGCCTTATGGTCGTGAATATATATATATATATATATATATATATATATATATATATATATATATATACACACACACACACACACATACACTGTCTGTACCATGACTCACCCAGAGATCACCCAAGGTTCAGCATGCTGGTCAGAAATATTAAATAATCTCCCTCCAAGCACCTCAACATCTTCCAGGTGTCCCTCCCGGGCCATCAAATAGCCATAGACATCCATTCCTGCAAGTAAGAAAAATACATTTTTATTTAGGTTTCTAAAACCGTCTTGTAAATATGAAAGAACAGGTTGTGAAGTCATGAAAATATATTTGTGCATAACTGAAAAGTTAAATACTATCATGGATGGATACTAAGTTATAAGAATATAAGCATGAGAAGAGCTCTCCGACTTGCCTTTGATGAGGTAAGGATCCAGCATCTGAGCTTGCTCAAATTTAAGAATGGCATTTTTTGTATCACCTGCCCTGAAATGGACATCTGCCAGGCTGACCAGAAGATCAACATTGTCTCGCAGCAGAGACTTTTTCTCCAAAGAACTGAAGGCAAAATGTTTTATGGATTTATTTTGGGGCAGACACATAACATTTGCCAACTGATATAAAGCATCAAAGTCATTCTCACCAAATAGTGTTGATGGCTCTTTGATTGTCCCCTGCGTGTATAAAGGCATATGCTTTGATCCACACAGACAGCCAGTCCAAATTAGGGAGACTCTGGATCACATCCATAGTCATTGAGGCCACCTCTGCTCCTTTAACTGACAGAGAAAGAAGACCTGGAGGGAAAATATAAAACTCAATTAAATTACACTACCGTTCAAAAGTTTGGGGTCACATTGAAATGTCCTTATTTTTGAAGGAAAAGCACTGTACTTTAAACTAGTTTTAACTTTAAAGAAATGCACTCTATACATTGCTAATGTGGTAAATGACTATTCTAGCTGCAAATGTCTGGTTTTTGGTGCAATATCTATATAGGTGTATAGAGGCCCATTTCCACCAACTATCACTCCAGTGTTCTAATGGTACAGTGTGTTTGCTTATTGGCTCAGAAGGCTAATTGATGATTAGAAAACCCTTGGGCAATCATGTTCACACATCTGAAAACAGTTTAGCTCATTACAGAAGCTGCAAAACTGACCTTCCTTTGAGCAGATTGAGTTTCCGGAGCATCACATTTGTGGGGTTACCATATTTTCACGACCATAAGGCGCACCGTACTAAAAGGCACAGTCTCAGTTATGTGTCCCATTTCTGTATTTAACACACACATAAGGCGCACCGGACTATAGGGCGCGTTTTTTATATACCGGTACATGTCCTCTACTACCTTTAAATACCTCCACTGCGTATTTAAAAATACTGCGGGGGCAAAACTGAGTATGACTGTGCTTTATTCATGTATTTATTACAAAGTATTAATCAAACCTGGGTGCTGGCCATGAGACAGACACATCGCAGATGACACAGCGCTGTGATCACTCCTAAATTAACTTAAAATCCTGAAACCTGGCGACAGAATTTGTTCGCTTTTATTACCGGTATCCTGGTGCCTGCAGCTAAAATTATTTAGATGAAAAACACCTGCCAGCAGCCGCCGGTGAACCTGGAGGCTGCCCAGCCTAGAGGCTGCTGATGAAGGGATTTCTCCTGTCGGCGCACCGCTGGTATGTGGGGGTCTGAGCGCCTCCGACAGAAATAGATAATCTGGATGAACTGACTGCAATTATGAAGTTTTCAGGTGGACTTTCTCACTTAAAAACATATTTAAACTACTTTATTCCCACTGATCACAGCAAATATAGCTGCAAGATTTAGATTATTTTGATGAAATAACACCTGCCAGCCACCGCGGTGAAGAGGAGGAGACCCGCCCAGAGGCTGCTGTTGAATTAAGTTTTCAGGTAGAAAAATAGAGCGGGAGCAAAACTGAGTATGTTTGTGCTTTATTAATGTATTTATTACAAAGTATTAATCAAACCCATCAAAGTCATCATCCTCTGTTTCTGAATTAAACAGCTGCGCTAAATCAGACATGCCAGTTTCCCCTTCTGCGCTGTCAGAGTCACTTTCCGTGCAGCGCGGCTCCTCAGAAATAATGCCGGCTTTTGCGAAAGCTTGAACAACAGAGCCAGCAGACACGTTAGTCCAAGCATCTGCAATCCATCCGCAAACGGTGGCGTAACTTGCCCGGCGCTGCCTTCCACTTATCCTGAAACTGTGGTCTCAGTCTGTCATCAATCGCTCCCACGCCGCTCGCAGCCTTACTTTGAACGGCCGCTTCACACCGATGTCGAGCGGTGGAAGTTCCTTTGTCAGACCCCCGAGGTAACGGCGAGCACAGCGTTTATTTTTTTCACCATGTTTTTCACATCAGCTGTGAGATGGGCAAGCGTGGAGTCACATATTAAAGGCGATGGTGATGCGTGGAAAAAAACCACCTGGTCTCCTCACATAGCCTACACCTCCCTCAGCCACGCTTTCATCATCTCCTCATCTATCCAGCCCTTTCATTTGCTTTAAAATCATATGTCATCAGAGCGCTGTGTCTGTCTCGCTGTCAGCTCCCAGATCAGCTTCTCTGATTCGTTGATGCGGCGCGTCCAGCAGCAAAACGTCAATTTTTTCCATCTCGAGCAGCAGCAGCGCGTTGGCGGTGCGCTCCCGACTCGCTGCACCTGCTGCGCTGCGGGACCTTTTGCTGCATCTATACGCTCGTCAACCGTTGACTTTGCATGTAAACTCGCTGCTTCTGCTGCACCTGCTGCGTCCGGTTCACAGCGAGCACAGCATTAATTTGTTTCACCATGTTTTTCACATCAGCTGTGAGATGGGCACGCATGGAGTCAGATTAACAGCGATGGTGTGGTGATGAGTGGAGAAAAAAAACACCTGGTCTCCTTACATTCAGCCACTCTTTTGTCATCTCCTCAATGAGGTGGTCTCAAAAGTCGCAGTTGTAACACACATAAGGCGCACCGCACCAAAGGGCGCACTGCACATTTTGAGGGGAAAAAAAGACGTTTATGTGCGCCTTATAGTCGTGAAAATACGGTAATTAAACTCTCAAAATGGCCAGAAAAAGAGAACTTTTATCTGAAACTCGACGGTCTATTCTTGTTCTTAGAAATGAAGGCTATTCTGTGCGAGAAATTGCTAAGAAATTGAAGATTTCCTACAACGGTGTATACTACTCCCTTTAGAGGACAGCACAAACAGGCTCTAACCAGATTAGAAACCAGAGTGCACAACTGAGCAAGAAGACATGTACATTAGAGTCTCTAGTTTGAGAAACAGACGCCTTACAGGTCCCCAACTGGCATCTTCATTAAATAGTACCCTCAAAACACCAGTGTCAACATCTACAGTGAAGAGGCAGCTGTGGGATTCTGGGCTTCAGGGCAGAGTGGCAAAGAAAAAGCCATATCGGAGACTGGCCAATCAAAGAAAAAGATTAAGATGGGCAAAAGAACACAGACATTGGACAGAGGAAGACTGGAAAAAAGTGTTGTGGACAGATGAATCCAAGTTTGAGGTGTTTGGATCACAAAGAAGAACGTTTGTGAGACGCATAACAAATGAAAAGATGCTGGCAGAAGGCCTGACTCCATCTGTTAAGCATGGTGGAGGTAATGTGATGGTCTGGGGTTGCTTTGGTGCTGGTAAGGTGGGAGATTTGTACAGGGTAAAAGGGATTCTGAATAAGGAAGGCTATCACTCCATTTTGCAACGCCATGCCATACCCAGTGGACAGTGCTTGATTGGAGCAAATTTCATCCTACAATAGGAAAATGACCCTAAACACACCTCCAAATTGTGCAAGAACTATTTAGAGCAGAAGCAGGCAGCTGGTATTCTATCGGTAATGGAGTGGCCAGCGCAGTCACCAGATCTGAACCCCATTGAGCTGTTGTGGGAGCAGCTTGACCGTATGGTACGCAAGAAGTGCCCATCCAACCAATCCAACTTGTGGGAGCTGCTTCCGGAAGCGTGGGGTGCAATTTCTCCAGATTACCTCAACAAATTAACAGCTTGAATGCCAAAGGTCTGCAATGCTGTAATTATTGCAAATGGAAGATTATTTGACGAAAGCAAAGTTTGATGTAAAAAAAATCTTATTTCAAATACAAATCATTATTTCTAACCTTGTCAGTGTCTTGACTGTATTTTCCATTCATTTCACAAAGTATGGTGGTGAATAAGTGTGACCCCAAACTTTTGAACGGTAGTGTATATGCGTAAAAAATGTAATTATTCCAAGCAGTCTGATTTCTTTATTCCTGAGATGACTAAACTTTTTACAAACAATGAATAACAAAAAGTATTTGTGTAAATTATGTACCAGAACTCCATTGCAGACAAAAACATTCTTGAAATAACTACATATCAAATTAGGACTACATGGGATGTTTATATATTGATTATAAAGTTTGTGGCTGTGTGTACCGATTATTGCGTCCAAAGCAAGCGGACACTGTCTGAGCACTTCTTTGTAGCTTGTCACGGCAGAACGTTCCTGACCAGCTTTCTTGTAAAGGTTTGCCAGCATCATGTTGATCTGAGGACAAAAGAAGGGACAGCATCTAATTTGAGCATCTAATCTTTTCTGCTATATAAAAAATTATTTTATTTTTTTTCAAACATAAGCTATATACCATTTCTGTTATTGGTCTGCATTTCTGAAAAAAACTGCTGAGGTAAGATGCTGTATTTTTAAGTAGATCAAGCTGAACTTTTCAGTGCCAAATTTTTGGAGGATAGCAACAAATTTAACTCCCCCCAGACAAAGACTGATATAGTCGTCTTCTCCTCTCTCCTTCCAACCTTTAACTATACGTTTTGATTGCCAACTTGTTGTCAGATTTGCCAGTTCATAATGATAACCTTTCGTTGCAAAGCTTACCAAGTGATGGAAACTCAATAGCTTAAGCTTTGTATGATTCAAACCATAAAAAGAATAATTTCAAGTGATGATGAGAGCTTTTAATGATTTAGCCTCAAATGATTCAACATGGCTCAAAAACTTGCGGAAACAACTTCGGCCCGGAAATACTTTTTGGCTTTAGTTATGCGCATCTCTTTGTGAGTCGAGACGCGTACATTTATTTTCTAAAAGGGGAACATTTATTAATATCAATACTACAAAAAATAAAAGGTGTTAGATCAGCAGATTATCCTCAACAAGTCAGATGTAGAAATGTATAATTTCACAAGCTGTACACAATCATAAAAGGCTGTTGTGGAAGGATGACAGCCCTGGCACTGCTGGAGAACACCGTCAATGGATAAATGCACAGAAAAGTTGTGCCAGATCTCACCAACCTGCTGGCACGAGATAATGCATAGCTTATATGGTGACCACAGAGAAACCAGGAGGAACCATGCATCACAGGTGTTGGTTTAACTACTCACTATGATTCTCTTTGCTATTGGAGAGCTGATTCCAAGATATGCTATTTAAGAGATTCTCAAGCCATCCGATATGTGACACCCTCATGTTCCTGAGATGTTGTGTGCGGTGACACAAGCAGACACAGTTTCATACATCTGAATTCTGTGTGCCACCATTTTCATAATTCTATTCATTTAAGGGTACTTTATTATTTCCAAAGGGAAAATTACTTATTTATTCCATGCTGCAAGATTGCAGTATGACATACTCTTTTGTATACAGCGGGAAAAACACGCCAACATTTTTCTCAGTAAATATATTTCTAAAGGTGCTATTGACATGACATTTTCACCAGATGTCAGTAACAATCCATGTAATCGACACTTAAAAATAAATCAAAACATAGGTGTCTAGAGATTAAATAATGTGTAATAAATTGAAATGACTGGGAAAAGACATTGAACACACTTACTGAAATGTATTTAAAACATTCCAGTAAAAAGCCTTTGTCGGCAATGACAGCTTCAAGACAACCCATGTATAGAGAAATTAGTTGCATGTTCAGGTGTGATTTTGGCCCATTCTTCCACATAGACAGTCTTCAAGCTCTGATCTTTAGTTCTTTCCCAGATGTTCTATTGGATTTAAGTCAGGTGATTGGCTGGGCCATTCTAGAAGTTTCATTTTCTTTCTCTGAAACCAAGTATTCTTGGCTGTATGTTTGGGGTCATTGTCCTGCTGAAATGTCCACCCACGTGCAATCTTCATCATCATGGTAGATGGCAATTAGATCTTTATCAAGAGTGTGTATATTTCTTCATTCATCCTTCCTTCAATTATTTTATGTTTTGACAGTAGCATATGTTGAAAAACAGCCCCATGCCATGATGTTCCGACCTCTAAACTTCACAGTTGGTACAATGTTTTTGGGGTGATGTGCAGTGCCATTTAACCTAAAAAAAATATGTATAGTACTGCATCCAAAGATTCAATTTTGTTCTCATCTGGAAAGACAATAGTCTCCCATTATTTCAGAGGCTTGTCTAAATATTGTGCAGAAAACTTAAAACAAGCTTCAACATGCTTTTTCTCAGGAATGGAGTCCTGCGTGGTGAGCGTGCATACAGGCCACTGCGGTTAAGTGCATTACTTATTGTTTTGTTTGAAAAAATTATAACTGTTAATCTTGGCTCTTGGACAACTCTTCTCATAATTATTATCTTCTAACAATTAATTTCACTTATCTGTGAGGAGCACCTGGACGTGGTCGGTTTATGGTGAAATTATGTTCTTTTCACTTTCCAATTATGGCCCTAACAGTGCCATCATTTAGGTTATGAAGGTCTTGATTAAGCTCTTTACTTTTACCCATCATGAGATGTTTCTTGTGATACCAGAGACACCATTTTATACTATAGGCCATCATTTGGGATTGAATAGACTGATAATTTGCAGTGACAAGGAGAAGGATTGCCTTCTAATTACTGAAAGATTTGGGCTGCTGTCTTGACTTTCCATGCATTTTTGCACCCGTCCCATTTTACTTTAAAACACATCACTTAATTTCTGGAAATCTATGGGTTGATTTCTTTCCATTAGTGGAATGCATGGGTCGTTACCGATAATCGGTGAAAATGTCATGTCAGCAGCACCTCTAGAAATATATTTACTGAGGAAAAATGGTGGCGTGTTCAATACTTATTTCACCTGCTGTATGTGGACCCTGGAGGGAAGCTTATGGTGTAAAGCAGGGGTGTCAAAGTCGTTCCAGAAAGGGCCGTGTGGCTGCTGGTTTTCTTTCCACCCAAGCAGTAGCACACCAGACTCCATTCATCCCATCAAGTCATCAGGTTAAGACTAGACTCACCTTGATGAGATGAATGGAGTCTGGTGTGCTACTGCTTGGGTGGAAAGAAAACCAGCAGCCACACGGCCCTTTCTGGAACAACTTTGACACCTGTGGTGTAAAGGTTGCATATGGTAAAAAGTAGATGAGGCCTTGTGAGATTGAGATACAGTGTTGGTACTAGGTCATGGTATTGCTCTGTATTGACATCTGCTGGATCTTAAACCTTGGTTTAAATACATCAAAGACACTGATTTGATGCCATATTGTAATAAAAAAAAAAAATTGAAATAAACAATAATTGAATTTATTGTATGTCGTGTTGTAATAGTCTAAGATAAAGTTTTACATTTTGTGTTATTCAAAAACCAACAGTGAATACATAAAGAACAACAGAGTATTAGGGTCAGGCCAGAATCTTTTTTTATTTTGACAATAAAGTTGTAACATCACGAGAATTAAGTCGTAATATTACAAGAATACAGTCGCAATAAAATGAGAGTTAAATCATCATAACACAACCCGTTTCAGAAAGAGAGCTTCAAGCTCCAACCAGCATATGACGGCCGACAAGCACCCCGAACAGGAACCTGAGTCCACTTTGTTGTAGTAAACATGTCATAATGTAAAAAAAAAAAAGAAAGTTTTCTGAATGTGATGTTTCTTATTGATTTGTCATTCTTGCAGGGATTTTTCTTTTACCAAAGACTTAATGTTTTGAAACCTGAACCTCTCACTCTCAACAGAGAGTTTTTGGAGTGACTCACCCTGTTGACAGATCCGTATGTGCTACATTATAAAAACTAGGGATGTCCCAATGAAATATTGATATCGGAAAGCGGTCTAAAATCAACCAAGGAATGAATATAGGAATATATCGGCCATTCTCTAAAATCTCGGATATTAGAAAATTTACAGAAACACTTTCCTTTTATACGCTATTATTTAAAGTTTTTGTAAGTCTTTGGTAAAAAGAAATCATTCCGTTTTTCTCACACCTGATGTTAAAATCTTGTCCTCTAAGAAATACCACTTTGCCTATTCTATCATTCCACACTAAAGATAAAAGTATGTGTGCATAATGCTGATATAGGTCAAAACTCAACAATGCATTATTGGTATTGTATGCGAAATTACAAGTTGTAGTGGGACACCCCTAATAAAAACGGTCTGAAGCCTCGCTTTTAGCAAAAACAGCAGCTAAATTGATCACAGGTCTTTTTCTCAAACCGATTCAGGGTTTTGCTCTGAGCGCCACACATTCGCTGAGAAATTCTGTTGCTGAATCAACTATTAGCGGCATTTTTTTACTTTAAAAAAATTAAGTTAGTCTTTGCAGTTTTAAACATAAAATAGGTATAAAAACAGTGACTTGGATTTAAAAAAAAAAAAAACTACTGTACCTTTGGAGTCCTTTGTCTTGATGGAATTCCATCAAGCACAGCAATAGCATCTTTGTCCAGTTTCAAAATGGTGTAACATTCAGCTATCTTATATTTCACCTCTATTTCTGATGGCATGCCCTGAAAGACAAATTTACAAGTTTCTAAGGACATGTAAAAGGACAAAAGTTGTAATAACCCTCCACACATTGGGTAGCCTATGACTCTAAACACATGAATACTGAAATGTTTGAACCTGAACAAGGTCAATAACACTCTGCAATACTTCAATAGGCCTCCTCCAAAGCCTGCAATAAGCTTTGGAAAACCACAATTACAGCCAATTTCAAGCAAATCTTGCAAATTTTCATCAAGTATGTAATTTAATAATTAGATGCTTTGTCCCTTCTGCTGTTCTACATAGGCCTGAATTAATCAACAAACTGGAAATACAGGGTTAAAAATTTTAACTTCTAGTTGAGTAGAGTTAAGGTGGAGCGAACGATGCTGAGGATATAATTTCTGTATGGAGACGTTCCTTAGCAAACCAAAACCCAGCCTAGCACATCACCTCAGACAGAACGAGGTAAACCAAGTTATACATTTTTCTTAAGGTGCGTTCACTGAGAATGTGAATTTCACAGCATGAGCAAAGGGGTCCCATATTATCTGTATTCAGAAGGGTTGTCTGGAGCGAGGCGAAGCAAACTGTAGCAATGGTGGCAAATTTAGCAAAGCGAATGACACGATTGCCGCGTATTCAGCGAAATTTGATCGCCTCCACAAACGAAGTGAAGCAAAGTTTGCAGCTGCTCCCCGCAAAACGATTAAAATGCTGAATAAATCAGTTGTGAAGCAGATGACACTGGCCTTGTCAAAAAAAAAAAAAAAAAAGCGATCCCATATAAGAGAAAAAGTAAGACATGAGGGAAATCACAGATGCTTTATAATACGTTATTTAAATGTTTATTAGATGCTCCAATACCTGTGATGTGGTCTTGATCAGAGGTTTAAAGGAAAATTCCGGTTTTTAACACTTTTAGCCCATTTTCTGTAGTGTCCAGGATGAAATCGAATGATCGACACCAAAATTTTGACAATTGGTCCTGTCTCTGCTATTTGGCTCATGCAGAATCCCCCCCTGGCTGCTTCAGAATGGCTTCCATAGTGCATGTCCGATAATGACCCCACCGGGTCGTCAGCGCTGTTCAATGACGTTCCAAAAAAAGTTTCGTAAAGAAAAAACGTTCCTGTAGTGTTTTATTTAGCATTTTGTAAATCCCATTGAGTTCTGTTGGAATAGTCAATAACCCTCCGCCACCGGAAACGGAAATGGGGCCTGTTTACGCTTAGTTGTAGTCTTTTCGCAAGGCCCAAGTGTTTCTGCTTCACTCTGTGTACTCCGACGTCGAGGTGCTAACGTCTCTGTTAAACACTTTAAAAAACTCTGAAAATGGAATACGAAAGGTGGATTCTTGAGGAGGACATATTGGACTTTGAGTTTGACGGTAGAGGATACCGTCGCCAACTAGTGGTCTGGAGTGTGCAACGCTTCAGATTCGAACGGGAAGCGGAAGTTTATAAGCGGTTGTGATGTATCGGAAAAAATAGTTCTGGGATTTACAAAATGCTAAATAAAACAAGACAGGAACGGTTTTTCTTCACGAAACTTTTTTTGGAACGTCATTGAACAGCGCTGATGACCCGGTGAGTAGCATATTTAAAAAAAAGAAAGTTTAAGGTTGTTTTAAGGACATTATCGGACATGCGCTATGGAAGCCATTCTGAAGCAGCCAGGGGGGGATTCTGCATGAGCCAAATAGCAGAGACAGGACCAATCATCAAAATTTTGGTGTCGATCATTCGATTTCATCCTGGACACTACAGAAAATGGGCTAAAAGTGTTAAAAACCGGAATTTTCCTTTAAGCATTTTTTTAAAGAGGAACACCATTTTTTTTTTTTTTTTTTACATTGGTAAAATAGATTTTAGTTTATGACATAATGTTCTACTCACCCATCAGTTTTGTGTCATTTGGAGCTATTCCGAAGATATTCGGTTTTGTAATCCAATCAACGTCTTCCCATGGGCTACGAGTTGAAGGCACAAACTAAACTGTTTATAATTTATTCTTTATGGCATGCCAGCATTCATGAGATCATCCATGCGCCGGACTGGAGTTGAGAGGCAGCCTGGGCCACAGGCGGCTACGCTCTACCCCTTATATTCGTTCGGCTAGCTAATCTGAATCGGTCAATTCCATTTCGAGAGCGAGATCATCTGTGGTAGCAGCACTAGACATCTTCTAGGCAAGTGAGTAAAACTAGCAGCATTTCAGCAGACAGGATGAATGAATGGTGGTTGGCGTGCATGAATGACTTCATACACACCCGCTTTGTTTTAAAAAAATACAAATATAAAAAATATACCCATGGATGTCTGGGGGACAGTGATTCGCCTACATGTTATGAATGCAAATGTTGTCGATTTTTAGAACTTTTTGTGCTTCTTTAAAATTCCCAGCAAGTAAAGATCAAGGGAAATAGTTTTGGGATGCTCTAATGGACAGTAAATCCACTTTTGTTTTTGTAATTTGAGGTCAATTTATTTTCATTCTGTTTTTTTTTTCTCCCCCTTTTTTATATATGCACAAAAGAGCTCATTATTTTACATTTTATCTAGTATTGTGTGTTTTTGATTTGTTTCCTGTTTGGTTGCTGGGATCTTGTTAATGGTCTAATACTGACACAGAAAGACATTATGTGGCAGTATCATTTGTGAAAAGCTTTGAGTTGATGAATGCATGTTATGCAATGTTTTTGAAGGTAATTTAAACATATTGTGATATATATAGTTCATTATGATTATAACTAGGGCTGCAACAACGACTCGATAAAATCGATAAAAATCGATTTTTAAAAGCGTTGGCAACAAATTTTATCATCGCTTAGTTGTGTCGCGCGATTAATCCGTCATCCGCGGCCGCCGTCATCACATCCACTTGACTGAAACGGGGGAAGAAAAAAAAATACGGCAGAGCGAGCCAGCGCCGCAGGTGCAGTGTTGCCAACGCAGCGACTTTTCAGACCCCTCCAGCGACTATTTTTCAAAAAAGCGACTAGCGACAAATCTGGCGACTTTTTACGGTGTCACTGGCGGCTTTTGGAGACTCTTACGTGAAAGCATGTATCGTTCATACTCTGCCGTGGGGCGCCTCCCCCACCCCAACCCCGTTCTCCCGCGGGAGTCCCTCTCAGCGCTGCAGTCAGAGCCACAGGATGTTTACCCTCAGCGTCCAGACTGCAAAGTAAGCGCGCATGCGCCGGGATTGACGGCGCAAATTGATCAAAATAATTAAAATATCCTGCGCTTTGTAAAGTGAAAAAAGTCGTAACATGCAACTTTTGTCAAAACAAATTAACATGGCACGGAACCACCATGTTTGTTACGTTTTAAAGTGGGGAAACGTAACGTTAGTTTCTCAGGTAGCTCATCTGATGCTTTCCTTACCGTGTTAGTAGGTTACAGACAGTGATAAGGTTGGCTACTTATTTTACTTTTAATTTCATTTGAATCAGCTTAAGCAGCGTTTATATTTACTTTATAAATAAATTAACTTGCAAATTATGAGGGCAAGGTTTTTAAGGTTTAAATCTTCTGGCAAAGATAAAGTAAAGATCCTGCAATTTATGGAAGTAAAGCAGAATAAAATCCAGCAAGATCAGTAATATGTCAATTAATTATATGCCACATTTCTATGTAAATATCTATGTTTGGAGTATGTGTTTTTTACCACCCCTAGTTCTCTCATTTTTATTCCAAATACAATTTATAATTTGAATCACAGGGCTATTTTAATCTCTATGCTTGAGTATTTTTCAAGTAGCAACTTTAACTGTTATACTTTCCTGTCTTAAAAGGCAGAACTCTTCTAGTCTAAAAAAACTCATTTGTTGAAATGGGGGGACCTATTGTTTGAACCCCTTAGGGACTTTAAAAAACAGAAATTTCTTTTTTTGCACTTTATGAAACAAAGTACCCTATATTTTGTGGATGTACAGGAACATTTCTCATGTAAGTTTACGTAGTTTTAACACAAACATTTATTTTTCATATTGCACCAGTGCAGTTAATGAGCAACCTGTACTTGTGTGCTTGCTTGTTCTGTCTAAATTTTTTTATTTTGGAATAAAGAGGTTAATATAAAAAATATTTTTTGTCTGATTCATCGATTAATTGAAAAAATAATCGGCCGATTCAGCGATTTTTAAAATAATCGTTAGTTGCAGCCCTAATTATAACCCAAATGATATCATGATATTTGATTTTCTTCATATCGCCCAGCCCAAGATAAAGTAAAATTGGAAAGAAATTCTTTCATTAAAGCTTGCAATCAGCAGCTTGATGCTATATAGCAGAATTTTTGGATCCATGCTTCAAATCAGCAGTTGAGGATATATGGGAAATATAGGTTTTTCAGGGTGAATGGAGCTCACTTTGGCCTCTTTTCCTGAAACAGACAATGTGGCGGACCCTACACCGCAAGACAAACAGAGGGTTAGTGTTTAAGGGCCACTTTGGGATTCAGCCCTACTGAACTTTCACACTGACCAGAAGAGGACCAAATTTATGTAAATCTAAATTAAGCTGCAGGCGTGAAGGCACCCTGAGGTTAATACATTTGATATTCATATACTGGTTGAGAATAATGAGACAATTTGTAGTAAAGTTAAATGTTCAATGATTCTAAATTTATTGAGAAGTTTAGACTATTTCATCCAGGCAGAACGCTGGTTTGCCATCTCATTTTAACCTTGCAAATTTCATGATCCTTTCACTTAAAAAGATCAGAATCAGTAGAAAACGGAATCAAAAAAAAGAGTGATTTAAATTAAAATAATCCCCACAGACAGACTGTTATAAAGCATCAGTGTTATTAATTAGTTAAAGGCTTCCCCAGGTTTGATGTAAGACAGAGTGCTGCAGGAGAGCTTTCCAGCCAACAGCCATGAACATCTACAGAAGTTTAACAAACCCCTAGAACAAAAAACATTTAATATTTTTGGGATAAAAAAAAAAAAAAAGTATTTCCAATTTTACCTACTAATTCTTGATCCACCTTTGAGACACGATTGCAATCATGCATTACCTAACCTAACTACAGCAATTTTAATGCAGTGGCAGTAAGATAATAAAAAAGAAACAACCTGTGCCTGGATGTTGGCTGCAGCTCCACCAGTAGAGGTTCGAACTTTAGATGTTTTGTTGAGCACCTTCTTCTGTTGAAGTGCCATGCTGTATTTACAAGCAGCATTACGGTATTCCTTATCATAGAAGATTGCATCAGCATGGTAAACCAACAGCTGGTACTTCTGGGCTGGTGAGAAAAGGTCTCTGGAATCACAAATAATTAGCTGAGAATTAAACAATCGACAAGAAAACACACATTCACACGCATAAAGACGTGTGCGTGGTTGATATTAACATGCTCATGCTGATAAAAAAAAACATGTTCCGGTAGATATCAAATCATTTTATTGATATGCCAGTTAAATCATTTTTTTACTAACCTCTGTATCGCTAAATTATTTAATTAGGATTTTAATATCACGATAAAATATTATGATGGCTGAGTCAACAATTCAAATGGAAAACGTTATAAACTGGCGAGACACCATTACGTACTGTCGCTTACAGACTATTTGTTGGAACTACTTTCGTCTTGGTAGTTCTTATCGGCCTAATTACTTGACCTAATATTAAGCACTGTGGAGCTCACATTGATTGCGGTCAAACGTTGTTACCTAGTTCGCGTTAGGGAGATAAAGCATCACAGAATTGATTCGGAGACCATCGTCAGAGAATAGACGGGTCCCGAACTGAGGTTACTTACGGGTTGTTATTACTCATCGTCAGTAACAAACTGCTTAATAAGCGGACGTTAGAATAAAGGCCGGTTGCAGCCATATCCCGAACATGGTCCACTACATTCATTTTGGAGTAAAACAAGGGCTTGTTGAATCGGGTCCAGTTAAAGGTTTCTGTCAGCATAGAGCTAAAGACTGCTAGCATCTGAGGTATTAAATATGGCGCCGCATAGCTTCCTTCTTCTTCTTCTTTCTTCTTCTTCTTCTTCTTATTATTCTTCTGTTGTTTTATGGCGGATTGGCAGGCCAACGTAAAACGCCACCTACTGATCTGGAGTGTGGAGTGAACAATTTTGGAATCTTATAACCAAATCCTATTAATTGTTCCTGTATCTTTTAGATATTTGAATAATATTTCATTAACTCTTGTTTGTCTTATCTCGTTTCCTAACAATACTTTTATTGAATTCCCATTAATCCCTATTTTTCTCAACTCTTGTATGAACTTCATTCTCTCCCTTACATACGCAGTACACTCAAAAATAGTATGTTGTACTGTTTCTGGATCTCCGCATTTGTCCCAATTTCCCGTTTCATGTTTCCCTATTTTAAAAAGACTGTAGTTTAATGCTGTGTGACCCTATTCTTAGCCTTGAAATAATTATATCTTTTTTCCTATTTCCATATCTTTTCCTCTCCTTTCCAATAAACTTTTGAATCTGATATAAATGTCTTCCTTTTGACTCATTATTCCATATCGTTTGCCAATTCTTTTGAGTTTCAATTGTTATCGATGTTTTAATTTCTGATTTACTTAAAAATACATTAATTTCTATTTGCTGATGATTTAATGCTTTCTTTGCTAGCTTGTCGCTTTCTCATTTCCATCTACACCCACATGTGCTGGCACCCAGAGAAAGTATACTAGTATTCTTAACTGCCTTATTCTAAATAGACTTTGCAATACTTCAAATATTAAATCTTGCCTACCGGTAGTTTCAGATTTTCCACTTAGAAGACTATTTAGCGTAGCCATTGAGTCTGTACATATTACGGTTCTTAGTGGTTGAACTTCTTCGATCCACTGTAGTGCTAGTATGATAGCTAATACTTCAGTTGTAAATACTGACATGATTAGATATTCTTTTTGCAATTTTTATTTTGAATGTCGGAATGTATACTGCTGCTGCTGTTCTTCCAGACTCTGGCTCCTTGGACCCATCTGTATATACCTGTAGAACTGAATGATATTCTTTACTTAAATGTTGTTGTACTATGATATCAGTTGGTATATTTTTTCCCCCGTTTTTTCATTATTTTTTGTATTTGTAAATCGATCATTGGTGTAGAAAACATCCAAGGGGGAATTGCCGGTATTGGAACAGTTGGGGTTATTACATAATCTTTCAATTTCAAACTGCTTGCCTCTTTCTTTACTACCCATCCAAAGCTTTTTATTTCGTTATATTCATATTCCCAACAATCTTTCAGAAGAAGTCTGACTGGATGATTTTCTTCATGTCCTTTTACACTAGCCCAATATCTCATTCTCAGTTGAGTCCTTCGTTGTTCAAGTGGCATTTCTCCCAATTCAACTAGTAGTGAAACTACTGGAGATGATCTAAATGCTCCACAACAAATACGTAAAGCCTGATTTTGTATAACTTCTATCTTAATAAGTAAGGTTTTATTCGCAGAACTATAAACTATACTAGCATAATCTATGTTTGACCTAATCACTGCATAATAAATTCTCCTGAAAGACTGACAGCTTGCTCCCCAATCAGCTCCTGACAAGCATCTTAACACATTTATTCCTTTTTTGCATTTTTCTATTAGTTTCAGAATATGGACTCCAAAACTTAATTTATAGTCCATCCACATACCTAAATATCTCATTACTTTCACTTGTTCCAGCAGGTAACCGTACATTTTGATATTCAAAGTAGGATTTTGTTTTTTATTTGAAAAGCATATTACTTGCGATTTCGCGACTGAGAACCTTTAAAACCCCAACTATCTGCCCATCTCTCCACCTCATTTACTGCATTTTGTATTTTATTTTCTACAAATGAAATATTACGTTCCCTTTTCCATAAAACTCCATCGTCTGCATACAATGACCTTCCTATTCCATTATTAATTTTGTAAAAAACGTCATTAATCATTAGATTAAATAGAATAGAGCTTACACTTCCCTGGGGAATTCCATTGTCAATTTTTAAAATCCCACTCTTACTTGAATTGTTCTTCCAAACAAAAAACTCGAAATCCAGTTATACATGTTGGGATCCAGAGCTTGCCCACCAGAGGGCGCCGAGGATCCCTTCTGGATTGTTTGTTCTTCTGTTGGGATCTGGGGTGCTGTCTACCTTCCTCCACCAGAGGGCGTACTGGATCTCCTGAACCTGGAGCTGCCTTCACCAGCTGACTCTCATCTGCTCATCAGGGGACCAGTACTTAAAGGAATAGTACACCCAAAACATGATTAGCCTTCATTTTCTACTCACCCCCATGCTGAACAACACTCTGGAGTACTTTTTTGATATCTCAAATGCATCTGGAGATCTGGGAAGCTTCTTGCTGTCTGCTGACATTCAAATAATGGAGGTCTATGGTGCCTGAGGCAGAAAGTTCCATAAAAGTCCACAAAAAACGTGTCAATATTCCTCCATACTGCTCGTCCAATGTATTCCAAGTGTCCTGAGTTGGTAGCGTCCATAATTTATTTGAAACGAAGTCATTTAGAATGTTTTTAGAGCATAAACAGTAGTGTATAGGATTTCCTAAAAGCGCGTTCACGAGTCTACGGAAACCGCGGCAGACCAAACCAGACGAAAGTGCGCATTCAGCTCGGCAAAGAACTCATGCTCTTCCTCAACACTGAAGTCCTCAGACATTTTTCTTTCGTTGTTTCTTTCTTTGCACAGGTAAACAGCACATTTCTTCTTCTACGCTTGCATTATCGGCAGAGCAGACGCTGAATGCGCACTTTCGTCTGGTTTGGTCTGCCGCGGTTTCTGTCTTCACTTCCAGATATTTTTCTGCAGCTTTCACTATTATTTTTATTTTTTATTTTTATTTATTTATTTATTTTTTTGTCGTCTGTGCAGTACAATTGATAACTTCGACCACGAATAGAACAAAATCTTTATTTTTAACAATTAGTGAGTCTTCAATTTTTGGAAATTTCTCCAGAGGTTTTGAATTTGCTATGTGTTGAACTGTTGGTTTGTTTTTTTCTAACTGAGATGGGATCCTTTTTGCAGCTTCATCGTAAATAATTCCGAGCTCAAATTTCTTTTTCTTTTTTTCTCAGACCTTTTGCTTACTTCACAGCCACTATAAGCAGCAGTATGTTCTCCACAACAATTACAGCATTAGATTTGAGCTTCTTTTCCACATTTTCCATATTCATGTTCTCCTGCACACCTTCCACATCTCTGTTTCCCTTTACAAACTGCTGCTATGTGTCCGAATTTTTGGCATTTGAAACATCTCAATGGTGGAGGATTGTAGATTTTGACATTATAGCTGATGTAACCAGTGAATACTTTGCTTGGTAATTGCTCTTCCTCGAACTTAATTAACACTGATAAACTATCAGATCTTTCTCAGTTTCTTGTTGTTTTTAACCATTTTATTTCTTTTACTTTTGCACCACTTATGTTTTCTAGAATTTCTTTTTCAGACACTCTTAAAGGAACTCCTCCAATGACTCCCCTGCTGATCTTTTTGTTTTCCACTAAGCTGAACTCTTATCCCATCAATTTTGTTGATTCGTATTGCTTTACCTTGCTGAGCGCTGTCTCTGCAGTTAATTAGCAAATCTCCACTGTACAGGATTCTGGCACCTCTGACTTCTCCAACAAGTTTATTTATGGTTTTTGTTAGTTGAACCAGATTCCAATTTGTAAAAGAGTCTGTCTGATTAACGACTTTGAATATGACTTTGTATTCATTCTGTTTTGCTGTTAAATTTATGGATTGATCATCACTTGATTTTTCATTTTTGACGTTCAAATATATCCTCTGCTTCCTGATTTCTTCTGCAATAAATCGACAATGTCAAGTTTCGTTTTCATGTTACTAAGTTTCCTTATTAAACTGTTTCTCTGTATCCAATATTTACTACAATTCAAAATGACATGTTCCACAGTCTCATCTTCCCTACTGTCACATTTCCCTGTCTGATGTTTCCCTATCAAAAATAATGATCCAATCAATCCAGTGTGTCCTATTCTAAGTCGAGAAATAATCATCTCTTCTCTCCTGTTCCTTTCTGATCTTCTCATTGGTCCAATTCTCTTTTGTATTTTATAAAGCCACCTTCCTTTCTTTTCTTCATTCCATAACTTTTGCCACCTCTCTTTTGCTTTTTCTTTAATTATACCCTTTATTTCTGTTATACCAAAACTAACATTAATATCTACCCTTACCTTATTGGTACTCTCCTTAGCCATCCTGTCTGCCATTTAATTTCCTTTTATCTCGTTATGTGCCGGAACCCAAACAAAATTTACTACTACATCATATGCCTTTCGGTGTTATTAGTTCACCGTCTATTTGAACAACCACACACCCTATGTATATGACGTCATACTTCCTAAATAAAAATTCCCTTTTTGGAGCATATATCATTGTTAATTGCTGTGAGAGTAGCAAAAGACATTTCATCAACACTGCGTGTCTCAAGCCCGTAACATTATAAATGATTCATCATCACCCCACCATGGACTGTTCACCACGTTGCCCTCTGGGAAGAGGCTTCGAAGCATCCGATAAAGGTCCAACAGATTCCAAAACAACTTTTTTCCACTGTCATTAGACTGCTGAACGTTGAATAAAACGGGGGAAAAAACATGAATGTTGGAAAAACTGTAAATCATATCTCAGTCTTACATTGATTACCACGTTTACATTTTATCACTGCTGTACTTTAAGAAGCTGTACTGAACAAAATTTAATTTTGTATACACCCAGTGTGTACAAAATGACAATAAAGATTGTCTAAGTCTAAAAGAATATAGTGCATGTTTACCTGTGGAAAATGTTACTGCTCAGGAAAGTATTGTTAGTCCTATTAGTTTTTTGATAATTATAAATTAAGTTTTTAGTAGGACTGATAATTTTTTTGGTGAGTCGCTGTATGCTGGTGATGGGGTTCTTTAGAAAAGAGGGAGGAATTTACCTTTGTTGGTAAATGAGATTTTCAGTTGCAAAAACAAAAGTAGTTTTATTCACTAAAAAGATTAAGCAGTGTCAGCTAGAAAAAAAACTATATGTGGAGCAGTTAGAGGTTGTCTAACAGTTTAAATATTTAGGGACATGGTTTGAAAAGAGATTGACCTTTGCAGCCCATATTGAGAAAGTTGCTGAGAGGTGTAAAAAGGTAGAAAATGTGTTAAGATGTATTAGAGGGAGAGAATGGGGGGCTTGTAGGGAGATGTTGAAAACATATGTAGCACTGATAAGATCTGTTAATCTGTCATAGGTGCATAGTGCATGGGTCAAGTCAAAGAGAATGCTGTAAAAGTCATACAATATCAGGCTTAAAGATTATGTTGTAGGTTTTTAAAGTCTACATAAACCTCAGAAGTACTAGTGGAAATGGGTGAAATGGCTCTCCAACTACGGAGGATTCAGATGGCTTTTGTTAATGGGCAAACTTAAGAGGAAACGCCGTTTTTTTGACATTGGGCTCTTGATTTTATGTTATTACATCATGTTCTTCTCACCAATATGAGTTTTGTGTTTTGGAGCTGTTCTGAAGATATTCCATCTGGATATCCAAGTAATTCTCCTAGTCTTCCTATGGGCAAACGAGTTGAAGGCACAAACTAAACTGTTCATAATTTATCATTTATTGTACGGCAGCATTCATAACATGTAGGCAAATCACTGTCCCCCAGACATCCGCGGTTATATTTTTTATATTTATATATTTTTTAAAACAAAGCAGAGTGTGTGTCATGATTTTATCAAAGGCTCAGACCCACATGCAGAGAAACCAAACAGAGAGACCAGGGAAAAGTTTGACAGGTTTATTAGTATAATGACATGAGTCCAATGCTGCTCTGAATACTGCTCAACTGGAACTGAAAGGTGAGGGGAAGGCACAGTGATTAGTTCAGGCTCAGTGAAAAATTAGATTCTTTGGCTTGAAGAGGAGGAATAGGTTGCAGACTCACGTTTCCAGAAAAGGTGTCCTTTATAGAATCCAGTCTGTGTGGGATGTTCCAGTGATTGTCTTGTTTGATGTTGGGCGGACAGGGTTTACTCAGACTGCGGTTGTTCCTTGGTGAACAGAGAAGCTGACTGCCACTCAGATTTCCTGCGGTACTTGAACGGGCTGTGGTGTAGATGAATCCCTTGCTCGGTGTGAAACTCAAACGACCTCTTGGGGGAAAGTGGATCCAAACCTCCTGTTGGTATCCCCAGCTCAGTTTGAGGCTCAGTTGATCCTTCCAGGGAGAGAAGGTCCGAAAAATCCAGTTCGCAGGAAGACTTCCTGCCGAGAGGCAAAGACAAAAACAATGTTTAGACTCAGGTTGACAAAAACTAGGTTTGACTGAGGACGGGGCACCACCTGGAAGAAAAAAGAAAACACAGAAACAACCCACAAAAACTGGATTCCTGACAGTGTGTATGATGTCATCCACGTGCGCCGGCTACAATTCTTCCTGAGGAGGCTGAAGTCATTTAACATCTGTGGGGCGATGCTGAGGATGTTTTACGAGTCTGTTGTTGCTAGCACGCTCTTCTTTGCTGTCACATGCTGGGGCAGTGGGCTGAGGGTCGCTGAAAACAACAGACTGCACAAACTGATCAAGAAGGCCGGTGATGTTGTGGGGGAGCAGCTGCACACCCTGACCACTGTGGCAGAGAGGAGGATGCTGTCCAGGTTTCAGTCCATATTAGACAATGACTCACATCCTCTCCATGACTCCTGGTCCAGCAGACAAGCTCCTTCAGCAGAAGACTCCTCCTACCCAGATGCACCACAGAGCGCCACAGGAAATCATTCCTACCTGTGGTCATCAACCTCTATAACGCCTCCCTCAAGTGATTCAGACCCCCCCCCCCGCGTAATAGACATTTATGCACTATTTTTGCATACATATATATATATATATATATATATATATATATATATATATATATATATATATATATATATATATATTAGTTTGGGGGATTGTATTTGAGTCAATGAGTCAATGCAATCAACTGGTTTTCCTTAGATAGAAAACTTTGTATCAATTTGATCTGGTTGAACTGTAAAGTGCCTTGAGATGACATGTGTTGTGAATTTGGCGCTATATAAATAAACTGAATTGAATTGAATTGAATATATATATATATATATATATATATATATATATATATATAGATATATATACAGAAGCGCTATATGTGTATATATTTTATCTCTTTTTAATTCTTATTTTATTTTATCTTTTTTATATTGTGTAGTTGGATGTGTGTATATATTATATAAAACTGTAACTGGAACGTGTAACAAAAGTAATTTCCCTCTGGGATTATTAAAGTATTTCTGATTCTGATTTATTCATCCTGTCCGCTGAACTGCTGCTACTCACCCATATGAGTTTTGTGTCATTTGGAGCCCTTCTGAAGATATTCCGTTAGGTTATATCCAAGTAACTTCTTCTAATGGGAGATCGACTTGAAGGCACAAACTGAACTGTTCATGTGAGTAAAACAGGATGTAAAATCAAGGGCCCAATGTCAAAAAAACAGCGTTTCCCTTTTAAGTGGCCATCAGGATAGCCACCCAACAAAGAAAGTTACAAAGGTAAAAACAGTGTTTGGGTGGACAATAAAAGGGTTGGTTGAGAAGGTCATTGTGGGAAAATTAATAATAATCCCTAATGTCACTCTTCCGGAGGTTTATCCATGGTTATTTTAAGAGGTTGATGTAGATCTGCATCTCCTTGAAGTAAAGCAGAGAGGAACCATTGATAGGAATAAGGTTATTGGTGACTTAGGAAAACAATACAAAGACTTCAGACATTTTCTGACACGTCAAAAGTCAGATGAAGAGTATGGGGGTTGCTTTTGTTATCCTGGATCTAAATATAGTATCAAAATCATTGAGATTGTGATAAATTGTCTGTTTATACAGGAGAACTAATGGCATTAATGCTGGGCACTACAATGGGTAGAAGAAAAAAAACATATCTCAGTTATTGTTTGTTCAGATTTTAGCAGTGCTCATTAAGGAAATGTATACAGAATCTAGACAAGATATAAGTTTTGATATTTTCACAGTGTTACCAGAATAAAAAGACATGGGGTGCAGGTTACTTCGTTATGGGTTACAAAGCACAAAGGAGTGGAGGGGAATAACCTGGCAGACTAATATGCTAAAAAAGCAGCACAAACTAACCAAGTGGCCATTAGCATTAAATAGAGTATCAGATTTAAATCTATAGTAAAAGGGTGACTAGTGAAGATTTAGTAGGAATAATGGGACAGAGAACACAAACAAATACATTTATATAGAGTTCAAAAGAAGGTCAATCAAGTAAGGAAGACAAGTAGAAACAGAATGGAAGAGGATATTATTACAAGGTTGAGACTGGGACACACAGGACTTAATAGTACACTCCATACAATAGGGAAACATGTAAAAGAGAAATGTGATTACTCTGATGAGCTGAAAGATATAGAGCATGTGCTGATTCACTGTATCAACAATGGAGAGATATACTTAGTAATATATTTGATGAAGAGAAGGTTTAATATTTTCAGTTTACTACAATTAGACTCAGGGAATGTTTTAAGTGTCTATTTTCTTTTTTTTTTTTTCAGGAAATGTGGAATAATTTTTTTCCTTGGCTTATTTTGTGAGACAAAATATTTTGAGAGTCCCTGTTTGAGTAGGAATAATGATAGCGACATCCTGACCGTTCAGGGGGACGGAAAGCAGATGCCTCCCTACTTAAGACAAGGATGAAGGGAAGATCATGAGAGATAATGAGTTCACACATGAGAGATAATGAGTTCACACAGCCTCCTTCATGCTGTGATTAAAATGTATGTCCTTGATGAACTGAAGACTCATTGCTCGTGTGTGTATTGCGTTTAAACGTTTCTTGCGAACCACCATTAAACAGAAGAAGACTTTCAACAACACTTTATTTACACAAAACAATATAATTAATTATTTATATGAAACAAGTGTCAGTTGAAACAGCACTATTTATGTAAAAACAAGTGTCAACTAAAAAAATCACTTAAACGAGGAGCTTGTTAAAATTAGGGATGGAACGGTTTATGAAAATCGTCCGAACCGTTCGGTTTGACTGTCTCGGTTCGGTTCGCTTGCGTTGCGTTCGGTTCATGCCCTGCTTCTTTTTGTCATAGGCGAAGCGATTACACTCCAGAGCAGAAGGTGGCGGTACTGCGACCAAAGCCAACCACCAATAGTAAGCAAGAAGAAGCGAAGCAGCGTATATATGTGTAGCAGAAAAAAATCAGTTGTTGTGGAGAACTGTGTAGGTATGGCGAGTGGGAAAGAACAGGAGTTGGAAGATGCGCCAGCAGCACTTTATAGGTCTACTGTATGGGACCACTTTGCATTTAGAGTGAGCTACGATGAGGGCGGCAAGAAAGTTGTGGATAAATGTGCAACATTGTGCAAGCATTGTGCAACACGTTTTGTTTATGCTAACAACAACATGACCAACATGTCATGCTAACCCCGAAATCCCACATAGCGCTCCGCCCCGCTGCGCTCTGGACCGCCTGCACAAAGCAAAGCCTTCAGCCTCCGTTGTGGCTCCCGTCCGCTCCGCTCTGAGTCCCTTGGAGAATGTAGAGGGCATGCGCAAGATGATTAAATTCAAAGCAGCAAAACATTCGGAAATGATTAATGGTTTCCGCGGATCATTAAAAATAGTTACAAATCATAAATTTTTGGGGATTTTTTCATTAATTTCAGAAGTTTTCATTTTTTCATTAATTTTTATACATTTTTTTATTTTTCGGTGTAACAATAAACATATACCGAACTGAAGCGAAAGCCGTGACCACGAAACCTTGAACCGAACCGAACCGTGGATTTTGTGAACCATTCCACCCCCAGTTAAAATGTAGATCTCCGTCATCTGACAGTACATCAAATGTTTTTAAAACCCCACAACTGAATAAAATCCTTCATGTTCTGTGTGGCTCTGTGGAAGTTAAATTCCAGCCTAATTCTGGCTTTATCGTTACAATTCCACAGAGCCGCGGCATCAAGGTGAGGTCCTTCCTGCAGTCTCTCTCTACGGGACAGGTAAATGGCCATCTTTGCTTCGCTGTTTAAAAAATTTAAAAGTCGGACCTTTGGCTCATTTCTTCTGTTTTGACAAACTCCCCCTATAAAACAGCATTTGTAAAAACCGTCCCAAAAAGACTAAAAACACTAATTAAAGGTTACAAATTGTCTTTAGCCTTGAGCATTCCATAAAAACGTGGAACAAGTTTTCAGACAGACAGCAAAAAAAACCACTTGTTTAAAACACCCTGATTTATAACAGATAAAAACAAGTTTGTGGCGATGGTGACGTGTAAAATTCTCCATTGGAGATCACCGGTTAATTTTTTGATCTGAGGCTTGTATAAAATTCTCCACTGGGGTGCTTTTACATGAAGTTTTTCAGTCCAGATGCAGACCGGCCAGATGCAGTGGTAAAGAGCTTTCTGGTCCATAGTCGTTCAAACCATTCTATGTGGGTCCAGGCTGGAGAGCAGAGGTCCGCTTTGCTTGGGGAAACGAGGATCCAGGATTAGGCCAGGAAAGGAGTCCGTCGGGTCCGGATGGTTCTGACCCTCGTAGTAGGAACGAAGAAGGCTCCTCTCCTTGGCCGACAGTTTTTCCCTCTGAACTTCCAGGAAGCGCCGCACCAGCATGGCTGACCGTACCCTTATAGCAGGCTTCGATGTTCTAGAGCAGACCTGGGCATTGTACGGCCCGCGGGCCGCATCCGGCCCGTTGACTGTCCCTGTCTGGCCCGCATGAAGTCAAGTAAATTAAAACATATATCAAAAAATAGGCCTATTTAATCTGAGCATGAAATACGGCAGTGTTACTTTTATTTTGAAAAGACTGCCATTGCTTTTTTTTGTTTATATTTATGTAGTGACGCACATGAGCGAACAGCGACAGGTGATGCTCGTGAGAAAAAAAAGTGATGCTGGTAAGCTCGCCCTCAACATGTCAGCCCACGGCAAAAAGAGGAAAATCGACACAGAATGCCGCGTTTTCAACAAGACATGGACTGCTAAATATTTATTTACAGAAGTCAAAGGTAAAGCCGTGTGCTTAGTTTGTGGTGTACAGGTCGCCATGCTTAAGGATTACAATTTGAACCGCCACTACGTGACCAAACATGAGGAGAAATACAAGAACTTGTCTGACCAAGAGCGCGCAAAGGAGTCGGATGCTTTGCTAGCTAAACTGCAAAACCAACAAGGACTTTTTACAAAACTTTACACATCCAGAGATGCAGCTGTCAAGACAAGTTATGTCATATCCCACAAAATCGCCAGAAAAAGTAAGCCGTTTTCTGACGGGGAGTTTATTAAGGAGTGTTTGTTGGACTCTGCTGCCCTAATATGCCCGGAGAAAAAGGGAGCTTTTGAGAACGTGCCTCTCTCACGACGGACTGTAACGAGGAGGGTGGAGGACATCGCGGGGAATCTGGAACTTCAGCTGAAGAACAGAGCGGTCAGCTTCGACAAATTTTCCCTTGCTTTGGATGAAAGCTGCGATGTAAGTGACACTGCCCAGCTCCTTATTTTCATACGTGGGATATCTGCGGACTTTAAAATCACGGAGGAGCTGGCAGCCATGCAGTCAATGAAAGGGACAACAACCGGGAGTGATTTATTCACGGAGGTAAATGCGTGTTTGGACAAGTTGGATCTAAAATGGGAAAAGCTGGCATATGTGACAACAGATGGTTCTCCAAATCTGACTGGGAAAAATGTTGGACTTTTGAAGAGAATGCAGGATAAAGTGAGAGAAATTAACACTGAGCAGAAATTGACGTTTTTGCATTGTATTATACATCAGGAAGTGTTGTGTAAGTCAGTGTTAAAAATAAACCATGTTGTTGATGTTGTAACCAAAACGGTTAACTTCATCAGGGCAAGAGCATTGAATCACAGACAGTTTGTTTCACTCTTGGAGGAAAGAAAGACTGAACATGGCGACATAGGCTACCACACAGCTGTCAGGTGGCTCAGCCTGGGCAAAGTACTGAAAGGTTTCTGGGACCTGAGAGAAGAGATACACGAGTTCTGTGTGAAGAAAGGAAAAGACATTCCACAGCTTTCAGATCCAGACTGGATTGCAGACCTTGGTTTTGCTGTGGATGTGACAGCACTAATGAATGAACTAAATGTCAAACTGCAGTGCAGAGGCCTTTTTGTACATGAAATGTACAGTTCAGTAAAGGCTTTCATGAGGAAATTGCAGCTTCTCTCAAGCCAAGTTAAGGACAACATTCTCACCCACTTGCCAACACTGAAGGACGTCACAAAATCAGATGATCACCTCGAAAAGTACTCATCCATGTTAGAAGCACTGCATGGTGAGTTTTCAAGGCGATTCCAGGACTTTAAAACAGTTGAGAATGAAATGCACATGGTTTCTTCTCCATTCACCTGCAGTGTGGAGAATACACCCAGTGATGTTCAGATGGAACTGATTGACCTGCAGTCTGACACACTTCTGGCAGAGCACTTTAAGTCAGTCTCACTGCTTGACTTCTACTCTTCCCTCAAAGAGGAGAACTTTCCACACATGAGGCGGCATGCTCAGAAGATCCTCGTCCTCTTTGGATCTACCTACGTCTGTGAACAGACATTCTCAGTGATGAAGTTCAACAAGTCCAGATACAGATCCTCTATCACTGATGACCACCTCTCAGCTGTCCTGCGCATATCCACCTCAGACATTCAGCCAGATTTCAATGCACTTGTTCAAGCCCAGAGCAGGCTGGATTTTTCCCACTGATCATGTAAAATGAACTGTAAAACATCAAAAGCATTTATTGCTTTTTGCATGAAGTTGACAGTTGCTTATCTTTAATATACTGTAAAACACTTTTTCAGTATTTGGGAAAATTAACGTGTTAAAAATAAAATGAAACACTGATGCAATTATTGTTTCTTACTTCTTTAGTCGAGTATTTTCCTACACCACAATTTCATATATTTATATAACTATTTACAGAATATTCTTATTCTTCTGAATACCAGTAGTAACTAATCAAATATGTAATTCTATGTTTTTTACTATAGGAAAAATTAATACTGAGCAGAATTAAGCTCATGTTATTGTTGGTTCGGCCCTCAAACACAAGTCAGTTTTCCTGTGTGGCCCCTTTTAAAAATTAATTGCCCACCCCTGTTCTAGAGGGACGGACTTGCGGTCTCCACCAGCCGTCCCAACATTGTCATCTCAGAACAGTGCAGTGCCTCCGACACCCCTGGTCCCACGACGCCGCACAGGTCCAGCCTCGACCCACAGACTAAGGACTCCTGTAACAGCCGGTGCAGAGAGTTAGACGTTTGGGACGGTCTTGGTTTAAGCAGGGCGAACGATTTAAAAACACCCTGATAAAACTTAGGAAATCCCGTAAGTGCAAATCCCCTAAAAAGGGATTTAAAAGATTTAAATCCCTTAAAAACTTAGCAGCATACAGCCCCAGGTTGCTCATGCATCTAAAAATACAGCTAGCTATGTCCTTCCACACTAAGTCAGAGGGGCTCGACAGGTATTTCCGAACAAAGCATAACTTAAAAGCTGCCATTCTTCTGAAGGAACTGTAAACGAAAACTGGCTGTTCTAGCGGCCAGGCTGACAAGGCCCTGGCCCCCCTCTTCTCTGGATAAAAACAACAGACTGTGGCACCCAATGAAACCCGTTCCAAAAAAAGTTGGCCATCTTGGCTTGTAGGCTGGCCAACAAACCGGACGGTGGGTCTAAACAGGAAAGTTTCTGCCACAGCTGTAATGCGACATGGTTGTTTAAAACCAGCACCATTCCTCTGTAAGACATGTGGGAGTGTATCCATCTCCACTTTGCCAGTTTGCTTTCTATTTTTTGTTCCAGGTTTTCCCAGTTCTTCTTTTCAGTGTTCTCATCCCCTAAAATAAATCAATATATTTAAAACCATCTTTTTTCCATAAAAGCCCTCGAGGGAGAACCAGGAGCCCTTCACGCCATTCGCCCACCGCCTGGGCTTCGTTTTTCCCCCAATTCACAATCGCGGGAGATAAAGCAGAGAACTTATTTATTATCTCGGTCATTTCATCAAAATCTTGCTTCTTTTTGGTAAAAACAACATCATCGGCATAGGCAGATAAAACCACTCTACTATTAAAACCAGGTAAAACCAAACCTTGAACACTGACATCTTTTGAAGCAGGGGTTCCAGGGAGAGCGCATCAAGCATCCCGGACAGAGCGCAGCCTTGCCGAACAACTCTACGCACCCTATTTGAACTTTTCCATGGTCCTACCACTGCCTTAGACAAGTAAAATCATCCTTTCTTTGTTGTGTTTGTGATAAAAACATTCCCTAAAAGCAAAGAGTTGTCTTTAAAGGCTACTGGTAAAATCTGACATGTTTTAAACACCATTTTAATGAGTTTAAAACAATAAAAATTATCGATACGAGCTAAAGAGCTGCAGCCTTCTTTAATGTGGGACCATATGTACTGTCTGGAGCCTGTGTGTATCCTCGTCCATACATCCACCAGGCCGTGGGACGAGACCAGCTGCCGCAGGGCTTGTTGGGAGGCTTGATGGGGCTCTTTGGGATTTCTGTCTAACAATTCATTTTCTGTACAGTTAAAATCCCCACCTAAAAAAATATGATCATTAGACCCCCAATCTCCCATCATATCCCCAATTTTCTCTAAAAAATGCTTCCTCTCTACACCGACATTAGGAGCATAAATGTTGATAAAAACCAAGTTAAAATGGTCAAAGCTAAATTTTACTAAAATACTAAAAAAAAACCTTCCCTGGACAATATTTTCTACATTAAAAGAGTTTGGGGGGAAAGCCGAGGAAAAAAAGTTTCTCCCTTCCACTCTTTGCACCAGTCTGCTTCATTTTTAAGATCACTGTGTGTTCTTGTCAAAATAAAACACTGATTGTTTTCTGGTTTACCGTTTCAAAAATCATGGTGCATTTTACAGCCTCCCTAGCACTGGCGTAACTTTCTGAAGGACTGGTGTGGACACGTCCACCCCAACTTTGAAATGGGTGGGGACAGTCCCCACCAATAATTTGTACATTTTGTTGGGATCCTCAGGCTTGCCCACCAGAGGGCGCCGAGGATCCTCTTCTGCTTTCTTTGTTTTTTCTCTTAGGGCTGGAGTCACTTAGCCTGACGTAGTCCGACTCAATTCTAGTCAGAATATGAGTCTGATACTGCTCCATAGAGCTGTGATTATGGGGCGTGTTTTGAACGAACCAGGAAAAAAAATGCCTCTGCACTCAATTGGATAGACGTACAAACAGTAAGAGCAACGGAGTGCGTGACGTATGTTAAGCGACGCATAAATCAAAGCATGCAGTTGCACGCCTAGAATAAGAAGATGAGACTTGATCGCGTTTCTCTGTTCCTCTTTTAAAATTAATTTGCTGTCGATATCTTCTAGAACAGACCTAATAGCAGAATCTACTCACCCAAACTCTCCAGCGGCAGCCATTATTGTTGTCACCCAAGCGCGCTTTGGTCACGTGGTTGATAACGTTACTCTTGATCATCTTTCCATCATCGTATAAAGCCCGCCCTGACAATTTGATTGGATCGCCTGACAGTGGGCTTTAATACTCGCGCTACTATGGAGCAGAGCCAGACCGAACTTCCCCGAACTCAAACCTTGTGGGCGGGACTAAGTTCGAACTGGCACCCAGGCTAGGAGTCACTGTCAGGTTCTGGAGATTACCCTCTGCCTCCAGCAGAGTGCGCCGTGGGTCCTCCTGAGCTGAGCCTCCCACACACCTGTGGCTGATCTACTAATCAGGAGGACCACAGTATTTAAGCTGCCTTCAAACCTTGATTCCCCGCCGCAGTGTTGATCTTAGTTGGAATCCTGTCTCTCGTGAAAGCTCTGGATGAGCTTAACCTCCTGTCTCCTCGTGAAGCTCTGCATGAGCTTAACCTCCAGTCCCCTCGTGAAGCTCTGGATGAGCTTAACCTCCTGCCTCTTCGTGAAGCTCTGGAAGAGCTGTCTCTCTGGCAACCTGTCTCTGGCCTGCAGCTCTGGGAGAGTTGCATCACAGGAAGCCAGTCCCAAGCCTGAAGCTCTAGGAAAGCTAACCTGCTAATCTGCCCTGGTGAGCCAACCCAAGATTCCTACATGGTTGAAACCTGAAGACTTCTGTGTGGAGTTTCCCTAGAGGTTCCCATGTGGATTATCCCCTGTTGTTCTCTCCCCGTCGAGCTGGAAGCTCAGATCCTTGCTAGCCTAGCTAAGCATACAGCTAGAGGCTTAGCCCCTCATGATCTCAGTTATCCAGCCATTCCCCGTTCCCTGCACAGACCCCAGTGAATCAGCCTCCTGCCTGAACTGTTCCCTTCCCATTTCTCATGTTTGTGCCACAATAAACTCTTTTGGACTTTTACCCAGTTTCTCCGTGTGTGTTTCTGCATCTTGGGCTAGCACTAATACCCATCATGACACATTTGTATTCGGGTCATTTACTTTAGCCAACAACAGTAAACTCATAATGCACCCTGCCGTGTGTGTTCTGAGAATTTTCAGTCGGCGTTTCTGTCTCACTATTCCGCTGCTCCTGAGTCCCGCCTACTGATATGACATCATTGGATCCTATGTCCATGGCTCCAAGTCTGTCACTTTATTATAGAACATGATTGGCTGTCGCTATTCACTGCATCATCAGTAGCTACGTGATTGGAGGAGAGACGACACACAGTAGCACTCATTAATATTAACCAGCAGCTACTTCATTGTTTCTTTTATTGATTCATGTCGCAGTATGGGGATCTTTCTACAAAAAAACTTAAAAATAGAAATGCGGTACAAGTGTAATTCACAAGAATAACACCTGCAATAAAGAACATCGTGCGTCAATCCTGCATTATAACTGTGAGTAACGTTTGTCTGGGCACGCATATTAATCAAAATGAAATGCAGCAGTAAGTCAATAAGAAAAAAAGCACTGACTGTTATTTGTTTTTAGATAATTGATGCATTCTACTATTTTCTAAATATCTAAGTAGAGGTTATTTTCAAGGCATCACTTACCTTCAATCTGGTACAACGAGGCTTTCCTGCGAATGATTTATTTATTTTTTGCTTTGTGGCCTGCGGTAGTTATTCGCCTTTAGCTTTGTAGTTAAAGAGCGTTTCATATGCCATGCTGTCCATATTTGGTGTCAAGTTAATGAAATAGTTGCCTTAATGTTAAGCAAAATGTGTTGAAAAATCTGCCTAACACCTAGCGGACTTGCACATTTGTATAACTGATTGGAAGAAAACCATCACGTGATTTGTGACTTTCCAGAAAACACTGTATATTGTAAGGTACATTGTTAGATGTAATATCTGCAAAAATATTTGCAAATTGCGGCTGAAGATTCTCAGTCATCCAGGTAACAGTCATTCCAAAATAAAGTAAAAAAAAACCCACAGGACTTTGTTTTCCAATTTTCAAGATGTTTTGCCTCCCATCTCTTTCTCATTTCAAAATAAGCTTTCTGGAAAAAAAATTCCAGTGGTTTGTTTTTAATTATTTCCGTAATATTTGTAAACAGTTAGATAAACATTTAAACTGAAAATACATTTCATAGAGGTCATCAAGCAAACAGTCATATTTATAATAATATAGTATCAGATAATAAATGTTTCAAGTGTTATACAGAAAAAAAATGACAACTTCAAAGGATTTCTTTATTTTTTCCCCAAGTTATGGGGGGAACGGAATATGTCAGGTGGCTAAAATATATTGTTTTTCTGTCATAACATAGCAAATAATGGTCAAATTTGACCAAAGGATTTGGTGTCGGTGGTGAGGGGAATAAGCACAGTTAAAGACTTGCAGGGGATTAAATTTTTTCCCAAGTTATCGAGAGGGAACAGATTATTTCAGCCAGCTGAAATATATGCTTCCCCTCTTTGAACTTTTGCAAATAAAGAGTAAATATGACCAAATGCACAGGATTTGTTGTTGGTGGTGAGGGGAATAAACATAGCTAAAGACTTGCAGGTACATGAATTTCTTCCCATGTTATGGAGGGGGAACATATTATTTCTGGCAGCTGAAACATCCATTCTCTCCTTTCCTCCTCCCATATCTTTGGTAAATAAAGAGCAACTGTTTCCAATTTCTCTAAAATTGTTATGTCTATTGTGTTATACTAGAAATGTCCTTAATCCAGTAATCTGTCATATTTTACACACTCATTGGATTAACGTCGAAGGACGTCTTAATTTGTGTGCCCTGCTAGGAGCCAGTTTCCATCCTCTTATATCAGCAATGAAAAATTAAAAATACACTACATGTTGGAAATCTGTGTTTGGTGACTAATGTTTATTTCTGTCAGGATGAAGGGACAAAAGTTGGAGAAATACTGATTCTCTTGGCGTTTAAAAAACACACACAAAACAGCGTAAGAAGACCTTGTTAATTTGTATTTATTTTACAAATTTGTAAAAAGACCAACCGATTAAACTGAATGTTACAAAGTTGACATAATTATATGAGCTGTTTGTTTTACCGAAAAATTATCAGGAGCACCTTGTAAAATGGTCAGATCCGCCACTCTTGCTGCAATGCGCGCCCTGACACAGGGGGAACAGATTTTCACAGGGAAACAGAATTTCGCACAAGACCCGAATAGTTTTAACTGTGAGTCCAAACAGCTACTGAATAGATGGTTTTACTGCTGTAGGCTATGTTGCCTAGCAACCGTGATAGTTTACACACAAAGCAGGAAAAGAATTGCTGCGTAATTTGAAGGACCCAGCCTACCCAGCCTTAAGAGGACCCAGCCTTGGGAGGATGCTCCGGAAGACCCTCAGCCGTTGGTAAATGGGACGGTCTAGCCTTTTTTTTTTTTTTTTTTTATTGAAACGTTGCAAATTACAAAATATTAACATAACATATCTCAAGAAATAGAACAGTATCTCCAGAATATGTGTTCAATGATGGAATGCAAATACAGTTGAGACGGTCTAGCCTTTGGAGCACTTCCTGGATGACGACATCATCACGTCTACCCCAAAAACAGCGCCAAACAAAATCTGACAGTTCGAGAACAGAATCGACACCAAATTGCTGAACGTTGGCGGCTGGCATAAACTGGTTTGTGACTGGGCTGCTATGGCGTCTCAGGTTGAGGATTAAGGAGATGATGAGATGGATTTAGTTGGCTGGACTCCTGTGCATGGTAGTAGAGGGTCGGGAAGAGAGAGAAGAGAAAGGAATGTGTCAGAGAGACAAAGTAGCAAACGGAGTCTTGAAGGAAACAGTTCGGATGAAAATAATGTATTTTGCAAGAGGATTGTTCGGGAGGAAGCTAAACTAATAAAAAGTTTAGAAAGGAGGATGAAGGCATTCATCTCAGTCCGTTAGCTCTGTCAAAAGAGTTAAAAAAGAAGTTTGGAGAGATGACATTTGCTAAGATCCTTAGAGATAGAAATCTGTTGGTTACAGTAAGAAATGAAGAACAGAAGAATAAATTAATGAGCGCCCAGAGTATTTGTAAAAAAAATATTACTCAGGTAAAGATTGTGGGAGAGGATAAAGTAGTAAGAGGGGTGATAACAGTTATTCCGGCTGATGAAGATCTAGAAAAGTTCCGACACAGTATTTATGGAGGAGAAGTAAGCAAAATTAAAAGATTGATGAGAACAGTTGAAGGTGAAACAGTGGAAAGTCTCTCGGTAATGTTGGAGTTTCAAACAAATGTTCTTCCTGAAAGGGTAAAAGTCGTGTGTATGTGCTTTCCTGTAAGGCCATATATCCCTCCACCTCTCAGGTGTTATAAATGCCAGAGATATGGACACATCGATGCAGCATGTAGGGGAAAACAAAGATGTCCAAAGTGTGGAGGAGAGCATAGCTATGATGAATGTAAAAATGGGAAGGAAACTTGTTGTAATTGTGGAGAGCAACATAGAGTGACTTAAGGAGTGAGGTCAGAAGAAAAGCAATGGAAATCGAACAAGTTAAAGTCACTAGTAATATAAATTATGCAGAAGCTGCTAAAAGAGTGGAGCCAAAAGAAGTGATAAAGAAAGTTCAGCCAAATTCAACACCAGAACAAAAACAGAGTGGGATGGAAAATGTGCTAACAGTTGAAAAGATTCTGCTGTTTGTTGCATATGTCATTAATTGTACAGATCATGTTAAACAAAAAACTGGAAAAAATAAAAAATAATTTTGAAAGGGGCAGAGAGGTTTTTTGGTATAAAGGACATATCCTGGGAACACATAAATAAGAGACTAGGGGCAGAAGGAAAGGCAGGAGGACAGGAAGACAAAATCTGAACAGTTTACAATGGAACGCTAGAAGCCTTATTGCAAACGGACAAGAGTTTAAAGGATTTGTTAAAGAATTTAAAGAAGATCTAGATATTATATGTATTCAGGAAACTTGGCTTGAAACAAATTTTGATTTTGTTATAAAAGGATATGAAAGCATAAAAAGAGACAGAGAGGGAGGATCTGGAGGAGGGTGTATAACATTCATAAAACAGGGAATTCAATTTAATTACTGGCTAAAGGTAAAGATTTAGAATACATCGTTACTGAAATATGGACAGTAAATGAGCCATTTAAAATAATCAACTTCTATAATCCATGTAAAAGACTTTCACTAGATTTAATGGAGGAACTTGGGGTGTATTTAGAGAGTAAGGTTATATGGTGTGGGGACTTTAATGGACATAGTACATTATGGGGTAATCATCATGACCAAAATGGGGATATAATAGAAGAAATAATGGATGTTAAAAATCTGGTATGTCTAAATGATGGAAGTGGAACCAGAATCAATTTTAGAGATAATACAGAGTCAGCAATTGATTTAACATTAGTTTCCAATACTATAGCAGGTGTTTGTGTACGGCAAGTAATCAATAAAATGACTATAGGAAGTTATCATTAAATGGTGTTTTAGGTCAACAGATTGGGAAACCTTTAGGAATAGTAGTGAAATGAAAATGTAAAAAGTGGATATGAGTAGTAGTATTGATGAAATACATGTTTCTATATGTAATGCTATCTTGGAAGCTGCTAATCAGGCTATAAGGAAGAAAGGTGGGGGAAGCGAAGGAAGGTTGGTGCCCTGGTGGACATCAGAATGTAAGGAGATTATCAAGAAACGAAATAAAGCTGTCAAATTATTAAAAAGAAATTACAATTTTCAGAATCTGACTAACTACAAGAAATAACAAGCAAATGTAAGAAGAATTATTAAAAATGCAAGAAGAAATTATTGGAGGAGTTTCTGTAATTCAGTAGGGAGGGAGACAGATATTTTTACGGTGTGGGCAACAATTAAAAGGATGAATGGGATTAAAAGAACGAGTGGATATCCAATATTAAATGAAGGAGAAATAACAGCAGTTACTGACAGAGAAAAGGCAAAAATGTTGGTAAATACTTTTGTTAAAATTCATAGTTCTGAAAATATTAGTGAAGAAGGGAAAAAAGGGAGAGAAAAGACTATTTTGGAGAACAAGTATTTATTACAGCAAATAGAAGATACAAATGAACCTTTGAACATGTTGTTCACAATAACAGAACTGAATAGGGCTTTTAAAAAATATAAATGATCAGCTCCAGGAAAAGATAAAATTTATTATGTTATGATTAGTAATTTAAGTGAATCTTCTAAAAATATTTTCTTAGAAATGTATAATAGGATATGGGAAGTTGGGGAATTGCCAAAGAGTTGGAAGGAGGCCGTGATTGTTCCAATCAGAAAACCAGGGAAAGATTAGTCAAAACCAGGAAATTATCAGCCAATAGCTTTAACATCCAACTTATGTAAAATAATAGAGAGAATGATAAATGAAAGATTAATATATTATACTGAAAAGAAGGGACTTATATCATCTTATCAGAGTGGTTTTAGAAGAGGTAGAGGTACAATGGATCCAGTTTTGTGTTTAGAGCATGAAATTAGAAAGGCACAGGTGAATAAAGAAAGTGTTGTGGCAGTATGTGGCATATGATATGTTGTGGAGGGAAGGGTTATTAATTGAAATTAGAAGAATGGGTATAAATAGTCATATGGTTAGATGGATTAAAAATTTTCTAGAAGAAAGACGAATACAAGAGAGGATAGCGAAGGATTATTCTGAGAGTTGGAAAATTGAAAATGGGACACCACAGGGAAGTATAGTAAGTCCGTTATTATTTTCAGTGATGATATGTATGTTTAAAGACATAAAGGGTGGTATGGGATTCTCATTATTTGCAGATGATGGAGCAATGTGGAAAAGAGGAAGAAATTTAGAATTTATTGTAAAGAAACTTCAGGAAGCAATTTCAGTTGTAGAAAAATAGTCATATAAATGGGGTTTTAAATTTTCAGTAGAGAAAACTAAAATAATGTTTTTACAAGGAAAAGAGTTGATGAAAAAATTAACTTAAAATTATATGGTCAGGATTTGGAAAGAGTTAAACAATTTAATTTCTCGGGATGTGGTTTAATAAAAGAATGAGATGGGGTGTGCACATTAAGAAAATAATCGATAAATGTAGGAAGGTAATAAATATAATGAGGTGTTTAGTTGGAACAGAGTGGGGAGCTGATAGAAAATCATTAAAAGCGATTTATACTGGGTTAATCAAGTCAGTGACTATACTTGACTATGGATGTATAGTTTATAACTCAGCAGCAGATACAAACCACCATAAGTTAAATATTATCCAACATCAGGCTTTAAGAATATGTAATGGCGCTTTAAAACATCTTCAACAGCTGCAGTACAGGTTGAAATGGGAAAAAAGACTCTTAAAGTTAGAAGGGATCAATTATCTTTAACCTACTGGTCAAATTTACAGGGACAAAGGAAGGATCATCCAACATTAGAGGTGCTTAAACCTGGATTGGAAAAGGAAAAGAAACAATTAAAGAGCTTTGGATGGGTAATAAACACTATAGCTAATGAAATTAATTTAAATCAGTTAGATATATGTCAGACAGTTCCATTAACAGCAATACCACCTTGGATACTTCCTGATGCTAAAGTTGATCTTTCATTATTAGAAAAGAAGGAAAAAGATAAATATCAAATTATGAATAAATATATAGTACAAGAACGCTAAAAGAAATATTACAGTTATATACAAATATATACAGATGCATAAAAAATACAGCTAATAGGGTAGGGATTGCATTTATTATACCACAGTTTCATATTAAGGTTGGAAAAAGGATTAGTAGTTTCAGTATATGCCGGTCAAATGCTAGCTTTGCGTTTAGCAGCTCAATGGGTGGAAGAGGTAAGACCATTAAAATCTATCATTTGCTCAGATTCTAGTTCGTCAATAGTCAGTTTGCAAAATAATCAGTCAGACAGTAGACCAGATATATTAATTGGGTTCTGGCACATAACTAGATAAAAGGAAATGAAATGGCAGACAGGACGGCTAAGGAGAGTACCAAATAGTTAAGGGTAGATATTAATGTTAGTTTTGGTATAACAGAAATAAAGGGTATTATTAAACAAAAAGCAAAAGAGAGGTGGCAAAAGTTATGGAATGAAGAAAAGAAAGGAAGGTGGCTTTATAAAATACAAAAGAGAATTGGACCAATGAGAAGATCAGAAAGGAACAGGAGAGAAGAGATGATTATTTCTCGACTTAGAATAGGACACACTGGTTTGAATAGATCGTTATTTTTGATAGGGAAACATCAGACAGGGAAATGTGACTGCGGGGAAGATGAGACTGTGGAACATGTCATTTTGAATTGTAGTAAATATTCGATACAGATGTAGCAGCATAAATGGTACGTTGCCACTTTAAGATAAATTTCGGCTGCTGCATATAAGCAGGTCTCCATCTGCCACGAGGCTGCTTGCTTCATGACGTCGTATCATTTTGGTTCCTTTGTCTGCTGAACTGTGCTGGGTAAGCGTGGCTGTTTCTTTGTTTGTCAGCGTTTATCTTGGTTATTAATGCAAACTGGTCTGCTCCGTTTAGCCTCTTTTGCTGCTCCTCCAAAACCCGGACTGATCTGTTCGTTTGTTTGCTTGGTGCCGGGAAGGTAAGGGCTAGCGTGGCTAGATAACATCCACCCCATATAAACATATAAACCCCATTTTTTTAGCCTCCTGATGAGTCTTGACTACCATTATACTGGATTTGACACTCGCTGCTGTTTTGCCTAAAAGGAACTGTTTTGAGAGATCTATTTGGACTTTCCCCTGCTGTTGGGAGCATTGATGGCACTCCATCTGGATAAAAGTGCAATATTGTAGTGCTGTCGTGCCATTGTTTTACTCATTGTTTTATTTTTTTGTCTTTCTTTTAGGGACTGAGGCTTCTGTGGTGGCGGTGGTGACCCCTGGTGGCGGTTTCTTGTTTTGTGGGAGCTCCTTTATTTTTTTTGTTTGCCGTGTTTTTGTAGTGTCCAGGGTGATCCTTTTTCGTCACTGGATGCTGCCCCTTTTCTCACCACATCCCCCTCCCACTGGTAAGCCTCAGGTTCCTTTTAAAATTTAAATATTTTACAATCAATTTTATTAAAAATGCATTCACTGTTTTAACCATTTAATTGCAGATTATTGTGACTATTTTTAAACAAAGGAAGAATATTGAAGTTAATAAACTTTTGTAAAACTATTTGAATCTTGTCTCATTTCCAGTAGAACTTACCTGTGTCCTTACTATTCTATTTTCCTGGAGTTATTCCAAGTGGCGTTGTCGGTATCCCATATTAACTTTAACATCCAGCACTTGAATTTCACCCCAAAAAAAGAGAGAAAATCCAACCACCCCTCGCAGGTTGCCACAAATTGGCGTTGCTGGTAGGATCTGCTGTGTAAAGTGAGACTTGATTCTTGTGTGTTTTTGTTGTGTTTTTTTATGTTTGTGTAGTGGTGTTGTATTTTGTTTGTTTTGGAAGAGAATTGTTTTGTGTGTACAGGCAAAACAGCAGCGAGCCCGTTAATTATAAAGTATCCAGGTCATGGAGGAGGAGGAGATCCAAGAAATGCGGGACTTGATTGCCCAATTGAAAGCAGACAATGAACGATTACGACAGGAACAGTCACGCTCTGCCCCAGGTACTTCTACTGCTCCTTCTACTCCCAGCACATCTCAGAGTGCTTTGCCTGCCCCGGGTCCACCTTTGTCAGAGAGGTTGGTGTTTGTGCCTCGTGACAGGAAATGTCTGATGTTCCGGGGAAGATCAGGAATAGGGTAAATGAGTGGTTGGAGGAGGCTGAGGCCTGTATGAGGGCAATTTATCACCTGTTGATCAGGCTTTTTATTTGTATGATCATCTCGAGGGTGAGGCACGAGAGGAACTTAGATACCGTCCTAGTGCTGAACGGACTGATCCAGCTTGCATTATTAGAGTGCTAAAAGAGGTATATGGTTATACCGATTCCTATGTCTCGTTGCAAGAGGCTTTCTTTTCTAGAAAGCAGCAGGAGGGTGAAACCCTTCAAGAATTTTCCCTTGCACTAATGGGATTAATGGAGAGGGTTAAAGTTTCTGCACCTACTAGCATGGGTTGAGAGATCAGTTTGTGGAGCATGTTTAAGATGGTCCACTGCAATGTGCATTAAAACAGTTTGTACGGGAGAAACCTGCAGCTACTTTACTTGACGTCAGGGCTGAGCTATTAGGTGGGAACGGGAGGGCTCATCAGGCAGTAGTAGGGCTCGCAGTCTTTCAGTTCCATCACTTGGATTTCAGTATGCTGTCCATGGCATTTCCCAGATTAATTCAGGGGATCAGGGGTCAGGATTGAGGTCCTTGCGTGATATGTTGGTGCAACAACAAGAGCAATTAAATCAACTCACTCAGAGCATTGCCTCTCTTAGTCAAACTCGCCAACAGAGTCGTCCCCCTCGTAATGTCCCTATAGTCTGTAGACGGTGCCAACAGCCAGGCTATTATGCTAGAGAATGTGATGGTGTACGTGTCCCTTCCCATTTTCGCAATCAAGGCCCTCAGCAGCCCTCGAATTCCCTGCCTCATAGCTCTGTGGTCTCGGAAAACTAGTGCCCACTGAATTGTTGAGCCGCAGTTCGGGTGGGGCCACTATTGGCTCAGTCACAGCGCCATATAATGGTATGGATACGCCAAAGCTTGTTGCACTGTGTCCTCATTTAGATGTGTGTTTGGGAGGTGTTCAGGTGCCCTGTCTAATTGACACTGGTTCTATGGTGTCAACCCTTACAGAAAGCTTCTTTAAGGATAATTTCGAGTCTGGGGGCCCTGATGGTTTACGCCCTTGTCACTGGTTGCAGCTTAAGGCAGCAAATGGGTTAAATATCCCCTACCTTGGCTACATAGAGCTTAGTGTTAAACTTTTTGGCAAAGACCTCCCAAACTTCGGGGTTTTAATTGTAAAAGATCCTCATGGCAAAGTGGCTCTCACACCAGGTGTTTTGGGCATGAATGTAATCCAAAAATGCTATCATGAGCTCTTTGTGCAGCATGGCGCAGGATGTTCAGTCAGGACAATGTCCCCCAGTCCCCTCATGAAATTTGGCCCGCATTGCAAAAGTGCCATCAGGCAAGCCTGCAGGGCCCATCAGACTGTGTGGGGAAGGTAAGGGTCAGAGGTCGTGCAGCATGCAGGGTCCCAGGTGGGGTTATGAAGCTTGTGGCTGCTACATGCTCTGATCAGCTGTCACAGGCTGTACTATTTGAGCCTCCTGAGGCAGGTTTGCCTGGAGGTTTGCTTGCTTCTCCTGCTTTGGTCCGTGTGGTGCGAGGCACAGCCTACATACCAGTTGTTAATGTAGGCTCTACAGATATCTTGCTTTATCCACGTACTGTTGTAGGTACTCTGCATCATGTTAATGTTATCAGTCTGCCTGCCGGTGTTAAAGAAGAGCCCTCATATACGGCTAAGGTGTCCTCTCAGGTTGTAGCCCCAACAGTGCAGGACCAAATTGAGGCCATTGATCTCTCCCAACTGCCCAGCACACAACAGGGGCAGCTGAGGACCCTTCTTAGGGATTATTTGTCAGTCTTTGCAGAAAATGACAGTGAGTTGGGGTGTACGAACATAATTAGCCATGACATACCCCTTATTGATGAGACCCCTGAAAACCAGCGATACCGGCATATACCACCGTCAGACTATGAAGCAGTAAAGAATCACATTAATCAGCTACTTAGTACTAATGTGATCAGAGAAAGCTGCAGTCCCTATGCATCTCCCATTGTGCTAGTCAAAAAGAAGGATGGGAGCCTGAGGATGTGTGTGGACTATCGGCAGCTTAACAGCAAAAGCCGTAAAGATGCCTTCCCATTACCACGCATTGAGGAGTCGTTGGATGCACTTACAGCTGCTTGCTGGTTCTCTACTCTGGACTTGGCAAGTGGTTACAACCAGGTACCTGTTGCAGAAGCAGATCGTCATAAAACAGCGTTCTGCACCCTATTTGGTCTATTCGAGTGGAATAGAATGCCATTTGGCCTTTGTAATGCGCCCAGTACATTTCAGAGATTTATGCAGCGCATTTTCTCTGATGAACAGAATCAGACATTATTGCTGTATCTTGATGACATAGTTGTGTTTTCTTCCACTGTGGAACAGCATTTGGAGCACCTGGGGATGGTGCTTGGACGCCTGAAGAAAGAGGGTCTCAAGGCAAAGTTCACAAAATGCTCTTTTCTTCAGCCAGAAGTTAAATACCTAGGCCATGTCATTTCTAGCAAAGGTGTTGCAACTGATCCATCTAAAATTGAAGCAGTGGCTAACTGGCAGCGCCCCAGCACATCCACAGAGCTGAGGTCCTTCCTTGGGTTCGCCAGCTGCTATCGGCGGTTTGTTGCAGGCTTTGCCAAGCTGGCTGCGCCCCTTCCCAACTAGTGGCACATTTAGCCTACGCTGACTTTTCTTTGCTTTTTATTCTAGATGTTGATGCGAGCCATGGTGGTCTGGGGGCTGTTCACTCCAAACAACGGGACGGGGTGGTGCGTCGTATTGCTAATGCCAGCCGAGGATTAAGGCCAACTGAACGCAATATTGATAACTACAGCTCCATGAAACTTGAATTTTTAGCCCTTAAATGAGCCATGACTGAAAAATTCAGAGAGTACTTGTTGGGCCATAAATGTCTTGTATTCACTGATAACAATCCCCTCAGTTATCTTAGTACTGCCAAGCTGGGTGCCTCTGAACACCGATGGGCTGCACAACTTGCCTCCTTTGAGTTCAAGATTCAGTACCGGTCAGGGCATACGAACAGGAACGCAGATGCCTTTCCAGAAAACATCCATCTATGGGAGAACAGGTTGGTGCTTTTCTTCCTGGGAGTAGCCTGCCTGAATCCCTGCAGCTGATGATGGAGAGACAGGATGCTATGCAAGCTGCCATTGCAGTCCTCCCTGAACGTACCACAAAGGATATGCAAGTATTACAACATGCTGACCCAGTTTTGCAGGAACTTTGGACCTTCTGGGCCCGCAAGAAACAACCTGATCGCACAGAGCGAAGGAATTTATCTTTGTCTTTGTTGGCATTCCTGAGGCAGTGGGATCGCCTGGTGGAGAAGGATGGTGTCCTCCACCGCAAGACCTTCCGTCCTGATGGTGCTGAGGAGATGCTACAGCTGTTGCTGCCCACAGCCTTGAAGAAGGAGGTCCTGACGCAAGCTCATCAGGACCATGGCCATCAAGGTGTGGACAGAACTCTCTCACTCCTGAGGACAAGATGTTACTGGCCAAAAATGTCCTCTGATGTTGTTGATTGGTGTAGGTTATGTGAGCGATACCAAGTAGCAAAAGATCAAACCTCGTGCACGGACCTACATGGGCCTTTTGCTGGCGTCACGACCCAATGAGATTCTGGCAATGGACTTCACAATCCTGGAGCCTTCTCAAGATGGGCGGGAGAATGTGCTCATTTTAACTGACGTTTTTAGTAAATACACCCTGGCCATACCAACCAGAGATCAACGTGCCTCTACCGTGGCTCATGTCCTGGTGAATGAGTGGTTTTCAAAGTTTGGGGTACCAGCCCGTGTTCATTCGGACCAGGGGTGTAATTTTGAAAGTTCCATTATTTAGCAACTTTGTCAATTCTATGGCATCAAGAAGTCTATGACCACATCGTACCACCCTGCTGGAAATGGACAATGTGAAAGGTTTAATCGTACACTTCATAATCTGTTGCGTACCCTCCCCACCACCAGTAAAAGGGCATGGACCTCTTATTTGCCACAAGTTGTCTTTTGTTATAACACCACACCACATCAAAGCACTGGAGAAATTCCCTTCTTTCTGATGTTTGGCCAACAACCTAGGCTTCCTTTAGACTTCCTGCTGGGCCATGTATCAGAACCAAGTGCTGGCAGTGTTGACAAGTGGGTTGCAGAGCACCAGACACGCATGTAACTGGCTTTTGAGGAAGCCAGGGAGAAGCTGAAGATTGCTGCAGATAGGAGAAAAAGAAATGATGACCAGCATGTTCAAGATTCTCCTCTCCATGAAGGTCAACTTGTCTTACTGCGAGACACCAGTCAACAGGGAAGACACAAAATTCAGGATCTGTGGCGCTCTAAGGTGTATAAGGTCCTAAAAGTACTGGGTGGCACCGGAGCAGTTTACACTGTGGCTCCTGCAGATGAGCTGAACAAAATTAAAAGGGTCCACAGATCTCTACTGAAGCCAGTTGTTTGCAGTGAAGTCCCAGTATCACCAATTGGGGAACCTCTGTTAAGTGATTCATCCTTTGAGGATGAAACTGATCCTGATTTGTTTTTGAGGGTAAATGTCAACCAACCACCGCCTTCTTTGCCAGTCAACCCACCCATGGCCAGATATGACATGGTTCCTCGGTCCGCTGAGATATATCGTCCTCAAGCGCCTTCAACATCCGCCTCTCAAGCGCCTTCAACATCCGCCTCTCAAGCGCCTTCAACATCCGCCTCTCAAGCGCCTAGTGTTGCTAGCTTAAGTAAAGATGAGGGCCCTCTAAGGGTAATGAGAAGAACTGTGTCCACCATCTCCCAAGAGCAACAGGATTAGTGCATGGGGCTGCAAACTCTCCTGATGCACACTGTAATGCCGTTTGTGTACTGTTTAGACCTTGGTGTTAGTGTTTTTTGGAGTCGTCGCCGGGGCATCGACGCAAGTTGGGGGGGTAGACTGTAGCAGCATAAATGGTACGCTGCCTCTTTAAGATCAATTTCGGTTGCTGCATATAAGCAGGTACCCATCTGCCACGAAGCTGCTTGCGTCATGACGTCGTATCATTTTGGTTCCTTTGTCTGCTGAACTGTGCTGGGTAAGCGTGGCTGTTTCTTTGTTTGTCAGCGTTTATCTTGGTTATTAATGCAAACTGGTCTGCTCCGTTTAGCCTCTTTTGCTGCTCCTCCAAAACCCGGACTGATCTGTTCGTTTGTTTGTTTGATGCCAGGAAGGTAAGGGCTAGCGTGGCTAGATAACATCCACCCCATAAAAACAAAGCCTTTACACAGCATTTTGTTACAGCTGCGCTGCATAGGCGGAATTGTGAAACCGTTTATTTGGCAGCCTGGTAATGCAACAGGTAAGCGGCTATCATGAATAGTAGTTTCATCAGCAGTTGTATTGATGGTTTGCTTTGATGGTTTGCTTTATTTTTTTTTTAGCCTCCTGATGAGTCTTGACTACCATTATACTGGATTTGACACTCGCTGCTGTTTTGCCTAAAAGGAACTGTTTTGAGAGATCTATTTAGACTTTCCCCTGTTGTCGGGAGCATTGATGGCACTCCATCTGGATAAAAGTGCAATATTGTAGTGCTGTCGTGCCACCGTTTTACTCATTGTTTTATTTTTTTGTCTTTCTTTTAGGGACTGAGGCTTCTGTGGTGGCTGTGGTGACCCCTGGTGGCGGTGTCTTGTTTTGTGTGTTTTGTGGGAGCTCCTTTATTTTTTTTGTTTGCCGTGTTTTTGTAGTGTCCAGGGTGATCCTTTTTCGTCACTCGATGCTGCCCCTTTTCTCACCACTTCCCCCTCCCACTGGTAAGCCTCAGGTTCCTTTTAAAATTTAAATATTTTACAATCAATTTCATTAAAAATGCATTCTGTTGGGCCCTCAGGATTGTGTGCTGAGCTGTGTTAGGGTTTCTCTTACCTTTCCTCCTCAGAGTCTCCAGCCCAGAAGAGCCTCCAGCTGGTTCCAATTGGACGCAATCAGGGAGCAGTATTTAGAGGAGTGGATTTCCTGGGAAGGACGCCAGTCGGTTAATTTCCACGCAGTGGTAACTTACCAGCTAGCTCTTCTGAAACTGAACTCTGTGTCTTGGCTCAAGCTCACCTCCTTGTCTTCCTTGTCCCCTAGAAGCCTTGCAGTCCCAAGTCGGTTCTCTTCTCAGTCCTCCTGGATCCATCCTCCGCTGCTCACCTGCCTGTCCACCCTCTGGAGCTCTCAAGTCGAAACCCGACACCTCAGCCAAACTCAATCTCTGTGGGCTCATCCAACCTCCCCTCCATCTGCTCCGCTCTCCATGGATCTGTAAGGAGTTTGCATCTTTTCTAGTTCACTCAGTTCCCCGGCCCGAATCTAACTGATCTCTCTCTCTGTGCAGTTCCTGATTAAGCTGCTGTTTCCTGAGCATCTTCGCCGGTCCAAAACTATCTCTCTGTTAAAACTTTTCAATAAACTTTCTAAACCGCTTCCTGACTCGTGTTGTGTCTGCGTCAGAGTCAACTCTAGAATCATGTCACATTCACTGTTTTAACCATTTAATTGCAGATTATTGTGACTATTTTTAAACAAAGGAAGAATATTGAAGTTAATAAACTTTTGTAAAACTATTTGAATCTTGTCTCATTTCCAATAGAACTTACCTGTGTCCTTACTATTCTATTTTCCTGGAGTTATTCCAGGTGGCGTTGTCGGTATACCATATTAACTTTAACATCCAGCACTTGGATTTAACCAAAAAAAAAGAGAGAAAATCCAACCACCCCTCGCAGGTTGCCACACAAACAGGTTAATAAGGAAACTTAGTGACATGAAAATGAAAGTTGACATTGTCGATTTATTGCAGAAGGAATCAGGAAGCAGAGGATATATATATATATATATATATATATATATATATATATATATATATATATATATATATATATATATATATATATATATATATATATATATATATATTTATTTATTTTTTTTATTTATTTTTTTTCTTCCTGCCATGTGGTCCACACTCCATACGAGTTGGTGGCGGTAATGCCACCAACTGGTAACTGCCAACTGTCAATAAAACTCAATGAGAAGAAGAAAACAAAAAAAATAGATATTGAAATTTAAATACATTTTTTTATTGACTTGTTATTGCCACTCGCAGTCAGAAGACTCCAAGGTCGTCTGTGTGCCATCCCAGGGACTCCTATTCAGTCAAAATTGTGTGTGTGTGTGTATATATATATATATATATATATATATATATATATATATATATATATATATATATATATATATATATATATATATATATATATATATATATATATATATATATATATATATATATACCGTAAATTCTCTAATATAGGCCCGGGCCTTTATTTCACTCAAGTGCATCGCGGTCCAGGCCTTTATTGGATAGAGGCCAGTATTAGAGACAGGCCTCTATTGCTATTTGAGCAAAACAGACTACCAGTGGAATGAATAAAAATGAGATTTTGTGTCTATTTGAACCTATAAAACACTAGGTTCATTTATTGAAAAAGTACAGTTACCATGTCTCGCTTGGTTTGAAGTAAAAAAAAAAACTAAAAATCCTCCAATTCTGTTTAATTCTCCTCCTCAGTTTCCTCCTCCTCTTCATCTCTCCCTTTAATCTCCTCATCACTCGCGCTCCTCCTGTTCTGCTGCGTGTCTGTTCTCTTCCTCGCGCAGACGGGCAGCAGCAGGGCATGTCGTCCAGCTGCACAGGGCTGTGGTACTTGTATGTTACTACCACAAGTATAATGTTGAGGTATGCCCAGAAAAAACGTTTATAGCCCCGGCCTGTATTAGAGACCGGCCATTATTTACCTCCTCTGACAGCGAGACCGGCCATTATTAGAGACCCGGCCGCTATTGGAATACAGGCCAATATTAGAGAATTTACGGTATATATGTGTATGTTCTCTAGTAATATTTATTTTATATCCTCTGTAAATAGTTGTAGTAATTTTAAAATCTAATGTAAATACTTGTTTCCCTAAAACTAAACTGATGTTGTCACTGAGAAATTGTTCTAAGTTTACTTAAATTGTAAAGAAGTGATGAAACAGATCATGCAAAAAGGTTAAAAGACTTAAAGAACACACTGACAACAATAAATTTATAAACAATTTAATAATTTAACAATAACAGCAACACAGAATCTCAACGTCTGTCCACCATCCTCTCCAATAAATTAAATAATCTGTCCATCCTTTCCCGCCTCCCTCTGCCATCTGATATCCTCCCTGTTTAAATCAACCAGCTCGTCACTCCTTCTCTTCCTCCTTTCCCTCCTCTCTCCTGGCCTCTCATCCTCATTCTCTTCCTCATCTTCACCCTGATGCTGCTCAGCCTCTGCAGCACCTGGCCCTGGTGTGTCCTCAGGGACAACATATTCTCATTATGAGTGCGTGTGAAATCGTACGAAAAGTTATGCACACTATTTCGTACATTTTTGGACGTTTTTCCTTAAAAAACCACATCAGTGTGCATGCGCTGGCAGACAGAAAAAAAAAGCAGATCTGCTGACGGATGTAAAAATGTGAAAAACAGTACAATAATCACTAATTCATGTCTCTAACTACACTATATTGCCAAAAGTATTTGCTCACCCATCCAAATTATTGGAATCAGGTGTTCCAATCACTTCCATGGCCACAGGTGTATAAATTCAAGCACCTAGGCATGCAGACTGTTTTTACAAACATTTGTGAAAGAATGGGTCGCTCTCAGGAGCTCAGTGAATTCCAGCGTGGAACTGTGATAGGATGCCACCTGTGCAACAAATCCAGTCGTGAAATTTCCTCGCTCCTAAATATTCCACAGTCAACTGTCAGCTGTATTATAAGAAAATGGAAGTGTTTGGGAACGACAGCAACTCAGCCACGAAGTGGTAGGCCACGTAAACTGACGGAGCGGGGTCAGCGGATGCTGACGCGCATAGTGCGAAGAGGTCGCCAACTTTCTGCAGAGTCAATCACTACAGACCTCCAAACTTCATGTGGCCTTCAGATTAGCTCAAGAACAGTGCGCAGAGAGCTTCATGGAATGGGTTTCCATGGTCGAGCAGCTGCATCCAAGCCATACATCACCAAGTGGAATGCAAAGCGTCGGATGCGGTGGTGTAAAGCACGCCGCCACTGGACTCTAGAGCAGTGGAGACGCGTTCTCTGGAGTGACGAATCGCGCTTCTCCATCTGGCAATCTGATGGACGGGTCTGGGTTTGGCGGTTGCCAGGAGAACGGTACTTGTCTGACTGCATTGTGCCAAGTGTAAAGTTTGGTGGAGGGGGGATTATGGTGTGAGGTTGTTTTTCAGGAGCTGGGCTTGGCCCCTTAGTTCCAGTGAAAGGAACTCTGAATGCTTCAGCATACCAAGACATTTTGGACAATTCCATGCTCCCAACTTTGTGGGAACAGTTTGGAGCTGGCCCCTTCCTCTTCCAACATGACTGTGCACCAGTGCACAAAGCAAGGTCCATAAAGACATGGATGACAGAGTCTGGTGTGGATGAACTTGACTGGCCTGCACAGAGTCCTGACCTCAACCCGATAGAACACCTTTGGGATGAATTAGAGCGGAGACTGAGAGCCAGGCCTTCTCGTCCAACATCAGTGTGCGACCTCACAAATGCGCTTCTGGAAGAATGGTCAAAAATTCCCATAAACACACTCCTAAACCTTGTGGACAGCCTTCCCAGAAGAGTTGAAGCTGTTCTAGCTGCAAAGGGTGGACCGACGTCATATTGAACCCTATGGATTAGGAACGGGATGTCACTTAAGCTCATATGTGAGTCAAGGCAGGTGAGCAAATACTTTTGGCAATATAGTGTATGTTGCTTGCTGTTTTATATCTTAGGGTTAGGGTCAGGGTTAGGGCCAATTCTAATTTATATTCTATATTCGTGAATGGTGCGTCAGATGCGCATGCGCATACGACGAAAAAAACGTCCAAAACGTACGAAATTACGGTGCATAACTTTTCGTACGATTTCACACGCAATCATAATGAGAATAGGTTGTCAGGGATGGGGTAATTAGGACAGGTGGGGCAATAGAGGGCCTCTGTCCTAATACCTCATCCATGAGGACAAACCATGGCCAGGTGGCAGCAGTAGGCTTCCCACTGATCCCCTGCCCTGTCCCTGGATCTTTGCATTCCTAAAGTAGAGGAAAACAATTTGTGTCAGCAGATGCAATTTTCTGTGGTGTTTCTTTAAAGCTAGAAAAAAGGAGTGTTTCATGAACTGGATGGATTGATTATGTTGTGCTATATGCCATGATCATACTTTTTGGACATTGGGAAGCAGTGTCCATATTTCATCCTGATAGGATGACCAGAGGAGAGAACGCAGCTTTGGTGGATAACAGCTGGGGGACTTCTGCAGCCCCCCCTTTTCAGCCAAAGTCACAGGCAAGTCACATGGGAGCCACCAGAGGTGTGAAAACCTACCCCCCTCCCTGTGAAGCCAGAGAAAACCATAGAGCACACAGGATTCTGCCTCTTTCGCCTCTTCTCTCTTTCTCCCTCGTCTGATCCAGCCTGCTTCTGCTCCTGCGCTAAAAGCTGGGGCCCACTGTGGCCCACTGTGGCCCACAGTGAAGATGCAGGCCCGGGGGGAACCAGATCCCCAGAACCATCAAGGATGAGTCAGAACTCTTCAGAACCTAACTGCTGCAAACAGAACTTTTGCAACACATTTCTCTTGAGTTTCAGAACTTACAGAGCCAAACTGGATGAAGACCATGCCCTGGGTTTAAGACTGAGGGGACCCCTGCTGTGAGACTGAGACAAAGAATCCCTGACTGCAGAGCTGCAAAACTGGATGAAACTCAAGCTTTCCAAATGGACATGGAAAAAGGTTTGCAGGTTTGGCATGATTAGGGACAGAACAAGCAATGTGTCTTTTGATGATGCGAATCATATCACGTGTTTACTGCCGTGTAAAGACAACGCTAATAGGGCTTGGTCGTCGTGACGTCACCACTTTGCGTGGTCGCCATGTTGACGGCGCACTTTACGGCTTCCTTAGACTATTGCCTGTGACTAACGCGTACTGTTCTCCCTCTCAGCCGTGTTTTATTTTGTTTAATTTCACCGTAACTTGATTTCAACCATGGTAAACCGTTGCAGTATTGTGGGCTGTAACAGCGCATCACATGATCGCCGAGGGAAAAACCTACAAAATGGGATAACTTTCCACGCTTTCCTGCCTGGAGGCGCAAACACGGAGACCAAGTTTCACAGATAACAAAGAGTCGTCGGCTAGCTTGGATCGCGGCTGTAAGACGACAGAACATAACTTTCCACAGTATCCCGATGTCAATGCGAGTGTGTTCCCTGCATTTTCATTCTGGTAAGTTAAAGATGCACGGTTTTATTTTATAGCCTACAGTATTTCCTTCCTTCATCCGTGGCACCACATACATGCATGAACGCGCGCCGAGAGACTGTTGATATAGCATTTTCATCCTCGTTGGTTGATATAGCATTTGATATAGCATTTCATCCTCGTTGGTTGATATAGCATTTGATATAGCATTTTATCCTCTTTGGTAGAACACACTGCCAGTTCCTACAAGGACAGGGACATCCCTCTCCATTTAAAAAAAAACCCTGAGGTTGACAGCTGTCATAGCACCACTTACAAATTTTGCTGATCCTAGCGCTTACCAGCCGTCTTGTAATGTAATGTAATCATATAATACAATATAATAATGTGTATATTGAGGATCATTGATAACATTATGGTTCTATATGTGTTCCACACTGCTGATGTGGATAATAATTTTAAATTGTGTCACCAGGAAAACCAGCAAATGAAATGTACACCTCGCATCCGGATTGGGCACCATCACTACACTTGGGCCTCACTGAGATAAAGGCCACACAGACTGCACCCTATGAGAAACAGGAAAAGAGAAAACGGCAAAGGACTGACAGTACACCTGCGATGGATGAGACAGCTATTGATGACCTTGTTCCGCCCGGTAAGCCTTACAGAGCCAGCAGATTCAACACCGTATGTTGCTTCTGTGTCTTTTTCAGCTTCATGATGCACATTTAGCTAAAAGATGTCCTTATTTTATCCATAGTGGAGACACCAGCACCAGCTGAGGATGGAGCTGAGCAGACAACGCTGACAGAATGTGACTTCTGTCAGCGCCGGCGTGCTGAAATCAACCGGCTGCTGGAGGAGAACAGGACCCTGAATTTGAGCTTGGCCAGAGAAAAATGGATGAAGATTTCCTGAAGGAAGACACCGTCAAAGTGAAATACTACACTGGACTTCCACACCTTAAAGTCAACAACTTTATTCTGGTGTTTATGAATTACTGTATTAAAGAAAAGATTGATGCTCAATATGGAATTGACAATTTCTTTGTATCAACAATACACTCTAAGCAAACATTTAACAAGTGGGTTGTTTTTTAGCCATAGGTGTGTTTTGCATCCATACCCAAAAGCAAGAGGTCTCAAACGATCAGATCCTTTTCAGTGTTTATTTGCAAGTAATGAAACTTGAGAACACAGTGTAGCGCAGAACAGTGCAGTGCAGTTTGAATGCTTGTAGGTAAATGGTTACAAATAAAAAATGGACGCAATGAAAATGCAGTGCAATTACTTACAATAACATAGTATGTATTTATACAAAATGTTCAATCCTATTAATAAGTCGGTCTTAATGAAACATCAATGGAGAAATGGAAAGTGGAGGTATTGCAAATTATTATTATACAAATTGTAGTTATAGTTAACATTAACAGTTAAACACTGTTAGTGCAAATTCTTATATAAGTATTTATATTAATATGCATTACTTAAATTGTATAAATAAAGGCTGCGATGCAACATGTCATGATATACAATAATATAATCTATAATTGTATAATAATATAACAACGTGCAATAATATGCAAATATAACAATACAATGTAATAATAACAAATACTATGCTTTTTATAAAAAATGTCTATGATGACCCATGGCTTCAGGGGAGTCTCATTAATGCACTGAGAGTGCAAGACCTGAGGAGAAAAAAAATAGACATAAATTATGCAGGTAAGGACACCATTATATTTCATTCTATGCAGGAAAGCAAACGTTAACCTCGACCCCTCATGCACGTGTATACATATCATATAAATCACAGTTATAGAACAGTAAAGTATAACAACCACGCTGTTATATTGTTATATCACTTAAAAGAAAAAGAAATGAAATGAGCACAGGACATTTAAACCTGCATAATGCCTCTGACTGAATGATTTAAGCTCAAAGTTACCCGTTACAGTGTTTTATGAGGTCAGATTTAATAACCCGCAGTCAATACTGCACTCATTTTTCTAAATAGTTCACTTTGAAAGACTCTGATTCAAACTAGGAGTTAACTTGAATGGCCACAGCACTGCACTATTGTTTATTTTTTTATATTTTGCGGATCTTTGACTATTTAATCTGTTCCTTAAAATTTTATTAATAACAATGTTCAATAAATGATTTTCAACAAAATACAGATGTAACACCTATCCAGTTTCTGAATGATGCTAAAAAATCTTGTTTCTACCAGCAGCTGGGGGAGACTAGATTAGAAGATGGTTCAGAAAACCTGTCAGGACACATTTTTTTCTAACACTAAGAATCAAACAAATGCTGATTTCTATTTCAGCAAATTATTCTTAAAATTTTTTTAAAATATTTTGAATTAATGTTTTGATGAAGATTTGAGATTCCTTTCACTGAATGAATGGTCACAAAGCTAGTGTTAAGCTTGAAGTAAATCAAATGGAATGCCCCCCCCTTTAAGTTCTTTCTGCAGCCCGGGTCTGGCTAACGTTCATGTTGATCCTACATCTGCAGCAGGAAAAGGCTCAGATACGTGAGAAACCCGGAGGGTTGGCAGTTACCGTTACAAACTACACCTTTGAAACACATAGCAGCTAGTTAAAAGAACATTACATGCGTGACTGGTTGTCAGCACTAGCGGTTAGAAGTTGCTAAACTAGCAGTTGTCAGAGCTCGTCTGAACACAGCTTACCTTGGTGCGTATCACTGTGTTCCCAGTGTTTGCTGGCTTTATGATCTGCAGCTCCTGAACCCATCCATTCATGAACTGTACATGCGACTCCAAGGACTTGTAGCTTCTGTATTGTTCTGAGGTATATGCGCTTAATCCACAAACAAGGTAGCCGAAGACGTCCGAGAAGGAGAACAGTGGCAACAACTCGTCGTCGGTGCTCCACTCATTATTTGGAACCTCATACGGATCCAAATTATTTATGATGCTGATTTTGTCTACATACCGGTCCCTGGCTTCTCTATTAAGTGTATCCCGGTAAATTCCGGATCCTTTTTGGGACTTCAACATCGTTCTTCTCTTCTGCTTTTCCTCGTGCAAATACGTAATATCGGCGCTATGAAATTGTTAGCGTAGCCGTCAACATGGCAACCACGTCCCAGAATGCAAAGCGGATCCCGAGCCCTATTGATGCTAAAGAATGCACTGCATGCTACGCTATGCTACTGGAATATGTGTTGAGCTGTTGCTAAAGCTTAGACAAGCTTTATTCACTAAGGATTTAAACACTGATATAACATTAGTGTTCATGTGTTCCTCAAATGCTCGTTACATTTCCATTACCAAGTATGACCAAGAGTCATTTAGTGGAATCCTGATGTTTATTCGCTGCTAGCTATTTCAAGGAGGTTAAAGAATCATTTAACTAAAGGTTTTTGGTTCATCATTAAGCAAATCACTCAATAGAACATTATTTGGCCAAATAATGTTTTATTCACCTCATGGATTTGCATTTTGAATTGGTCTGAAAACATTCCAATTTCTTTAAAATTAGTGAAAAGCTGATTTGATCATATCCCATATTCTTCCAGATAAACTTTGGTTTCAAACACAGAATCCATCTTAAACTGTAATATGTTTTTCAACCGTTTTCCCCTTCCTCTTTGTACATAGTAGTTAGTTTAGTTTAGTTGAGTTTTACTAGTCTTAGTTGAGAGTGTTAAACTGAAATACGTTTGACTTGGAGCTGAATGAATTTTGTTAATAAAATCTTATATTTTGAACAGAAGTTGTGGTGAATTTATTCCATGTATGTGCAGAAATAACTGTTTGACCATGATTAGTGCTCGAATCACTCTTTTATTTATTGTTCTAACACACAGTTAGTAGGACTGTGTGTCATAAACAGTATATAACAGCTGAAATAATATCTGATTAAATAAGATATTTTAACACCCCTACAGGGGAGGGCAATAAACATCTTAAAGTATCAGAAACTGGGAATAGAATTTAACTATAGAATCACAACAATTACATTCTACAGAAAAAGAGACGACTTTGGAATGGTAACCTGGAGAGGACTTCTTTCAAGCTTACTCAAAGCGTAAATGAACCTAATATATATATATATATATATAAGATGTAATCTCCCTATACACACCCATATATATATATATATATATATATATATATATATATATATATATATATATATATATATATATGGGTGTGTGTGTATTTCATTACATTATCCAAACCTGGACATACGAACATACTTGTTATAAACAAGAGAAATGAGAAGAATTGAACACACTAGGCTCACTATTATTACAACTGTAATATTTGCAAAAAGTGTCATCTGGGCATCATTTGATGCGATCAAAAGATTATATTTGTACGTTGGTGTTTGAACAGGACTTCTTTTAACTTGTGTGACTTTTACATAGAAATGCAACATGTATATGGAATTCTGTTTCAACTCTTCCCTCCATCCGACTGCAGCAGTGTTTTTGACCCCAATGATAAGGTGGTCATTTCATCCACTCCTCTGTCTGCTCCCTGGAACAAAATTACATGTAAAGCATATTTCTGTTATGTCAACAGACAAAATGACTGTTCTGTATAATTACGCCGGTACTGTTCTTCAAGTGAATTATACTTTGAACCTTATTTAAAAGTATAAACCTGAGATTTGCAAATGCATAGAGAGGATTTGTATCTGTCATATCTGGATTTCCGGCCCTGAGCACAGGCTCACAGGCTGCCTCTTCCTGCTGCGGGAGGTCAGCACAACTTGCTGCACCTACACCCACATACCACTAGGTGGCAGTATTGTACTGTTCGTGACATTACTGCAGCAGAAGATTTTTTGATTTTTTTTAACAAAACATTTATTTAACAATGATTTAACAATAAACAGTTAAAAACTCAGGTCATCAGCACATTATAACAATAGCAGCTTGTTATATTTTAGCTCTCCCGAGTCAGAAATGGTGCACAAAACACTATTAAAACCCCACAGTTGTAAAAAACCCTTCAAATCCCTAGTGGCTCTGTGGAAGCAAAACTCCAGCCTCAACCTGGCCTTGATGTTACACTTCCACATAGCCACCGCATCAAGCTGAGGCTTTCCTGCAGTTTGCCCCTTCAAGTCAGGTAGATAGCCATTTTGGCTTCAGAGATTAAATAATTGAAAATTCTGGATTTGAAAGCAGTGGCTCGGCTGTAATGTACACCGTTGATAAAAACGGAATGGGTAAAAACCACACTAAAAAGGATAAAAACATTCATTAAATAATAAAAAAAAAAACAGTCAGCTTGTAAAGAGTTCTCCACTGAGGTTTTTGTCCTCCGAATTTGTCCGCCCAGATGCTTATTGCCCTATTGTGGAGAGTTCTCTTGTTTAGAACTTTTGTGCAAATCTTTATATAATGTTTTGGGCTTCGTCTTGCACAGATCCATCCGTTGATTTGCCTTTTGTAGGAGTCCTCGTCAAAGTCCGGATCCATATACACATCCGGGAACGGGTCACTCATGTCAGGCGGGCACTTTCCGGTGACGTGTAACTGCAGGAGCCGTCTATCCCCACCAGTCATCAGCTCTTTCAGACTATCCAGAAAGCGCTGGTCGAATCTCGCGGACCAGACCCCGAGCAGCAAGCAGACCTTTTCGACGCCCGAGAAATCCGACCAGGCGACCCGCATGTCATGATCAGCAGGTTTACTAGCCCAGATGCAGAACTCACAGAACACACAGGCAGGGGAAAGTCCAAAGATTTATTGGTTAAAAAACAAGATTCTACCTGGAAGGCAGAGAGGACAGGTTGGTTAGATTCAGGCTCCGGTTCAGGTTCAGGTTCACAGGCTAACAGAGGGTCTGACAGGCAGGGTGGCACGGGCTTGCTTAACAAAAAAACTGTTTAACAATCCGGCTCAGAGGGAAGCTCTCACCCAGCTTAAATAGGGAGAGTAAATCAGCAGATGGGAAACAGCTGCTTCAAATGAACACCAGCTCTCAGGAGAGGATCCATGGCGCCCTCTGGTGGGCAAGCCTCTGGATCCCAACCGACAGCAGAAACCCCCAGGAAGGGATCCACATCGCTTTCCGGAGGGCAAACCTCTGGATCCCAAAAGTACCCCCCCCCCCCCCCCCCCCCTAAGGCGGAATACCAGACGCCCAAAAACAAAAAAACCCAAAATACAAAAACAACCCGCCCAGGGAGGGCGGAGGGGAAAGCAGGCAAAGAGGGCCAGGAACAGAAACAGAACAGGGTCCAGAAATCAAAACAACCCACCCAGGGTGGGCAAGGACAGGGAAAGTCCCAGATGGCCGGCCGTGGGGCCGGAAGCAAGGCAGAGTATCAGGTGGCCGGCCGGGGGACCGGCAGCAACGCAGAGTCTCAGGTGACCGGCCTTGGAACTGGAGCTGAAGCAGATGATTCGGAGGCCGGAGTCTCAGAAGCCGTAGGGACCTTGTAGGAGGATGCCACCTCCGCTTCAGCAGGAAGCTCCGAGGAGGACGCCGTCTCCGCTTCTGCAGGAAGCTCCGAGGAGAACGCCGCCACCGCTTCTGCAGGAAGCTCCGAGGAGGACGCCGCCACCGCTTCTGCAGGAAGCTCCGAGGAGGACGCCGCCTCTGCTTCTGCTGGTCTGCACAAGGCTCAGACAGGGCCGCCCACTGCGGTTCCGAATCAGAAACACAGGAAACCGCTGACTGCGGCTCCGAATCAGGAGCACAGGAAACCACCGACTGTGGCTCAGAATCAGGAACTGAAGAGGCCGCCGATTGCGGCTCCACATCAGGAACACAGGAATCCACCGACTGTGGCTCCGAATCAGGAACTGAAGAGGCCGCCGATTGCGGCTCCACATCAGGAACACCGGAAACCGCCGACTGCGGCTCCGAAATAGGAACAGAGGAAGCCGCCGATTGCGGTTCCAAATCAGGAACACCGGAAACCACAGACTGTGGCTCCGATTCAGGAGTCTCTGAAAGACACAGAGCAGGCTCAGGGGTCTCCAGACGGCTCAGAGTGGGCTCAGGGGTCTCCAGACAGCTCAGAGCGGGCTCAGGGGTCTTCAGACGCTCAGAATCTCCAGCCATCGATGGAACGACACCGTCCAGGGTGGTTCCGTGGAGTCAGTTGGTTCCTCCTCATACATCCTCAGGAATGTCTCCCTTGGGTCTGCTGGGCTAGTCTGTTGGCCGGATTGTTCTGTCATGATCAGCAGGTTTACTAGCCCAGATGCAGAACCCACAGAACACACAGGCAGGGGAAAGTCCAAAGATTTATTGGTTAAAAAACAAGATTCTACCTGGAAGGCAGAGAGGACAGGTTGGTTAGATTCAGGCTCCGGTTCAGGTTCAGGTTCACAGGCTAACAGAGGGTCTGACAGGCAGGGTGGCACGGGCTTGCTTAACCAAAAAACTGTTTAACAATCCGGCTCAGAGGGAAGCTCGCACCCAGCTTAAATCTGGAGGGCAAACCTCTGGATCCCAACAGTACCCCCCCCCCCCCCCCCCCTTTAAGGGCGGATACCAGACGCCCAAAAATAAAAAAACCCAAAAAACAAAAACAACCCGCTCAGGGCGGGTGGAGGGGGAAGCAGGCAAGGAGGGCCAGGAACAGAAACAGAACAGGGTCCAGAAATCAAAACAACCCACCCAGGGTGGGCGAGGACAGGGAAAGTCCCAGATGGCCGGCCGTGGGGCCGGAAGCAAGGCACAGTATCAGGTGGCCGGCCGTGGGACCGGCAGCAGGGCACAGTATCAGGTGACCGGCCTTGGAACTGGAGCTGAAGCAGACGCTTCGGAGGCCGGAGTCTCAAAAGCTGTAGGGACCTTGTAGGAGGATGCCACCTCCGCTTCAGCAGGAAGCTCCGAGGAGGACGCCGCCACCGCTTCTGCAGGAAGCTCCGAGGAGGACGCCGCCACCGCTTCTCCTGGAAGCTCCGGAGACGCCGCCACCGCTTCTGCAGGAAGCTCCGAGAAGGACGCCGCCTCTGCTTCTGCTGGTCTGCAACAGGCTAAGACAGGGCCGCCCACTGCGGTTCCGAATCAGGAACACAGGAAACCGCTGACTGCGGCTCCGAATCAGGAGCACAGGAAACCGCCGATTGCGGCTCCGAATCAGGAACACAGGAAACCACCGACTGTGGCTCCGAATCAGGAACTGAAGAGGCCGCCGATTGCGGCTCCACATCAGGAACACCGGGAACCGCCGACTGCGGCTCCGAAACAGGAACAGAGGAAGCCGCCGATTGCGGTTCCGAATCAGGAACACCGGAAACCACCGACTGTGGCTCCGATTCAGGAGTCTCTGAAAGACACAGAGCATTCTCAGGGGTCTCCAGATGGCTCAGAGCGGGCTCAGGGGTCTCCAGACGGCTCAGAGCGGGCTCAGGGGTCTCTAGACAGCTCAGAGCGGGCTCAGGGGTCTCCAGACGGCTCAGAGCGGGCTCAGGGGTCTCCAGACGGCTCAGAGCGGGCTCAGGGGTCTTCAGACGCTCAGAATCTCCAGCCATCGATGGAACGACACCGTCCAGGGTGGTTCTGTGGAGTCAGTCGGTTCCTCCTCATACATCCTCAGGAATGTCTCCGTTGGGTCTGCTGGGCTAGTCTGTTGGCCGGATTGTTCTGTCATGATCAGCAGGTTTACTAGCCCAGATGCAGAACTCACAGAACACACAGGCAGGGGAAAGTCCAAAGATTTATTGGTTAAAAAACAAGATTCTACCTGGAAGGCAGAGAGGACAGGTTGGTTAGATTCAGGCTCCGGTTCAGGTTCAGGTTCAGGTTCAGGTTCACAGGCTAACAGAGGGTCTGACAGGCAGGGTGGCACAGGCTTGCTTAACCAAAAAACTGTTTAACAATGCGGCTCATAGGGAAGCTCTCACCCAGCTTAAATAGGGAGAGCATAATCAGCAGATGGGAAACAGCTGCTTCAAATGAACACCAGCTCTCAGGAGAGGATCCACGGCGCCCTCTGGTGGGCAAGCCTCTGGATCCCAACCGACAGCAGAAACCCTCAGGAAGGGATCCACATCGCCCTCTGGAGGGTAGACCTCTGGATCCCAACAGACAACAGAAGCCCACAGAAAGGGATCCACGTCACCCTCTGGAGGGCAAACCTCTGGATCCCAACAGTACCTCCCCCCTTAAGGGCGGATACCAGACGCCCAAAAACAAAAAAACCCAAAAGACAAAAACAACCCGCCCAGGGCGGGCGGAGGGGGAAGCAGGCAAGGAGGGCCAGGAACAGAAACAGAACAGGGTCCAGAAATCAAAACAACCCACCCAGGGTGGGCAAGGACAGGGAAAGTCCCAGATGGCCGGCCGTGGGGCAGGAGGCAAGGCAGAGTATCAGGTGGCCGGCCGGGGGACCGGCAGCAAGGCAGAGTCTCAGGTGACCGGCCGCGGGGCCGGAGGCAAGACAGAGTCTCAGGTGGCTGGCCGTGGGACCGGCAGCATGGCAGAGTATCTGACCGGCCATGAAACCGGAGCTGAAGCAGACGCTTCGGAGGCCGGAGTCTCAGAAGCCGTAGGGACCATGTAGGAGGACGCCACCTCCGCTTCAGCAGGAAGCTCCGAGGAGGACGCCGTCGCCGCTTCTGCAGGAAGCTCCGAGGAGGACGCCGCCACCGCTTCTGCAAGAAGCTCCGAGGAGGACGCCGCCACCGCTTCTGCAGGAAGCTCCGAGGAGGACGCCGCCACCGCTTCTGCAGGAAGCTCCGAGGAGGACGCCGCCTCCGCTTCAGCAGGCAGCTCTGAGGAGGACGCCGCCTCTGCTTCTGCTGGTCTGCAACAGGCTCAGACAGGGCCGCCCACTGCGGCTCCGAATCAGGAGCACAGGAATCCGCCGATTGCGGCTCCAAATCAGGAACACAGGAAACCACCGACTGTGGTTCCGAATCAGGAACTGAAGAGGCCGCAGATTGCGGCTCCACATCAGGAACACCGGGAACCACAGACTGTGGCTCCGAATCAGGAACTGAAGAGGCCGCCGATTGCGGCTCCACATCAGGAAGACCGGGAACCACCGACTGTCGCTCCGAATCAGGAACTGAAGAGGCCGCCGATTGCGGCTCCACATCAGGAACACCGGAAACCGCCGACTGCGGCTCCGAAACAGAAACAGAGGAAGCCGCCGATTGCGGTTCCGAATCAGGAACACCGGAAACCACCGACTGTGGCTCCGATTCAGGAGTCTCTGGAAGACACAGAGCAGGCTCAGGGGTCTCCAGACGGCTCAGAGCGGGCTCAGGGGTCTCCAGACGGCTCAGAGCGGGTTCAGGGGTCTCCATGCGGCTCAGAGCGGGCTCAGGGGTCTCCAGACGGCTCAGAGCGGGCTCAGGGGTCTCTAGACGGCTCAGAGCGGGCTCAGGGGTCTCTAGACGGCTCAGAGCGGGCTCAGGGGTCTCCAGACGGCTCAGAGCGGGCTCAGGGGTCTTCAGACGCTCAGAATCTCCAGCCATCAATGGAACGACACCGTCCAGGGTGGTTCCGTGGAGTCAGTCGGTTCCTCCTCATACATCCTCAGGAATGTCTCTGTTTGGTCTGCTGGGCCAGTCTGTTGGCCGGATTGTTCTGTCATGATCAGCAGGTTTACTAGCCCAGATGCAGAACTCAGTACACACAGGCAGGGGAAAGTCCAAAGATTTATTGGTTAAAAAACAAGATTCTACCTGGAAGGCAGAGAGGACAGGTTGGTTAGATTCAGGCTCCGGTTCAGGTTCAGGTTCACAGGCTAACAGAGGGTCTGACAGGCAGGGTGGCACGGGCTTGCTTAACCAAAAAACTGTTTAACAATCCGGCTCAGAGGGAAGCTCTCATCCAGCTTAAATAGGGAGAGCATTATCAGCAGATGGGAAACAGCTGCCTCAAATGAGCACCAGCTCTCAGGAGAGGATCCACGGCGCCCTCTGGTGGGCAAGCCTCTGGATCCCAACCAACAGCAGAAACCCTCAGGAAGGGATCCACATCGCCCTCTGGAGGGCAGACCTCTGGATCCCAACAGACAACAGAAGCCCACAGAAAGGGATCCACGTCGCCCTCTGGAGGGCAAACCTCTGGATCCCAACACCGCACTAGATGCCGTAGGGTCACCGCTCCCGACCTGGACAGGGTCTCTGGAAGGCCCGGCACGGAGCTATCGTGGATGTCCAGCCTCGCTTCACACACCAGCGGTTCTTCTAAAAGCCAATGCAGAGAGTTATGTGTTTTGGATCTCTGCAACTTAAAAAAGCACATTATTTAAAAACACTTTGATAAAATTGAGGCAACCCTCTTATCTTTAAGAGACTTAAGTCTGTTAAAAACAGAGCAGTATCCATCCCCAGAGAGTTTATATGTCTAAAAATGCAGCTGGCCAAGTCCCTCCGCATGGGGTTTCCTGTCAGGAACTTCTGAAGGAACTGTAAACGGAAATTGGCTGTTCTAGCGGCCAGGTGGACAAGGCCCTGGCCCCCCTCCTCTCTTGGTAAAAACAAAACAGACTGTGGCACCAAATGTCGACCGCTTCAGAAAAAGTTTACCATCGGTCGGTGCCGTGGGGGGGCCGGTGTTCGGTGCCCGGCCCTACTTCAGGGTGGCCGGCTGCCGGCTGAGCCCGCAGACTTGTCCCCACGGCTCCCCGGGGCGCCGGCATGGCAGTGGCTGGGGGGCTTCTTCGGGGCTGTCTTTCCTCCTCCCTTGGTAGGGGTCGGATTTCCGGGGCTGGCCCCTCCTTGGCGCCTTCGCTCTTGGGGTCCCTTTGGGCGTTGGGTCTCCCGACACTGGACTCAGAGCTCTGGGGGGTGTGCCTCTCCGGCTCTCCACAACCACTATTGAGCATTTTTCTATGGTTAAAACTTTACATGCACAAGTTCACCCTCACAAACAACTGCAGGTTCTAGGCTTTAGGTACTTAGAGATTCACTTCTAAACAGAAACCCCACATTCATATCTTCAGGTAACACAGAGTACATGTCAGACTTAATAATATTACTTTAGCGATAGTTTCAAGGTGTTGCTTTATTGTATATATCGTACCATGTCTTTTGGTTGTGCTGTTTTTCATCTCATTACAGGTGATGAAGCAGACTGAAAATGTTTTGTCATTGTCTCCTTTCTATCTCCTTTTTCTTTCATATTTTCTCCTTTTTTTTTCCTTTTTCTTCTTCTGTTTTTCTGCTCTACTTACATTGCAGTGTCCATATAAACTGTAAAACTCCCTGCATAATTATAATAAAGCAATTTATATGCATGAAACAAGTGGAGCAGTATGGCAATTGCCATACCGCTACACTTGTGAAAGTAAAATCTGTTGGGCTCCTTTTATTTGTTTATCATCTCTGACTGTATTCTTACGAGCAGATTGGATGGAGGGTCTAAAACGGAGAGCTTGTGCCACAGCTGTGATGCAATAAGATTGTTTAAAAGCAGCACTCTGCCCCTATAGGATATTTGGAAGTGCAACAACTTCCATTTTGCCAACCATTTTTTTTATTTTTCCTTCCACTTCCTCCTAGTTCATCTTTACAATTGCTTCACTGCCTAAAAACACACCAAGGTACCATCCTTCTTCTACACTAGACATCGAGGGAGAACTGGGACACTGACAGACCACTAACTGATGGCCAGGGCTTCGCTGTTTACACAGTTCACCCTTGCGGCGGACAAGATGGAAAACTTTTCAGTTACCTCAGTTAAAAGACTGACATCCTGTTGATCTTTAATAAAAGCAACAACGTCTTCAGGAAGATATAACCACATTATTAGTAAAACCTGGTATAACCAGACCACAAACACTCAAGCGTATTTTCTGAAGAAGGGGTTCCAGGGAGAGCGCATAGAGCATCCCCGAGAGTGCGCAGCCCTGTCAGACGCCTCTAAAACCCCTAAAAAGGAGCACACAGGCTACCGTTGATCTTCAGCACACTCTCAATGACACTGTACAGTACCTGGATCTGGATTAGACCCTCGCTGAACCCATACCCCCTCATGGTTTTCCAGGGGAAGCCGTGCTCAACGCGGTCAAACGCCTTTTCTTGATCTAATAAAATCAAGCTAGCTTGTAAACCCAATGAACCAGAGACCTCCAAAACATCCCAAATTAGGTAGACGTTATCTACCATGGTACTGCCGGGGACGCAATAGGTCTGATAGGTCGGTGGATGACCTGCTCCATAGCCTTTCCCAGCCTCACGGCCAGAGCCTTGGAGAGGATCTTGTAATCGGTAAAGAGGAGGGACACGGGGCGCCAGTTCTTGATGTCTTGCAGGTTACCCTTTTTGGGCAGCAAGGTGAATACTGCCCTACAGCAAGACAAGGGGAGCAAACCAGCAGTTACATCCTCCCCTCTTTACCTAATGCACATCCCTTTGCATTTTGAATTTATGCTATCATAACTCTAGGGGTTCCTGGAGAGCTACGATCTTCAAGAGATTCTGTAAACACATCACTCAAGGTTTGAAATAAAGACTGAACTATTGTAATCAACGGGTTTCCTAGCTCAGGATAAGTCAGTCTTTTAGTCGCTTTTCTGTCTCTGACAGGTCTTGCTGATGGGTCACTTCCACTTTGGTTGTCCGTTTGACCTAAATCATGTGTGTTTTCTTTGCTCTCCTGAGCAGTTTGAGTAGAAGGATGGACATTATCCAGATCTTCCTCAGGTAAGTTTACAACTTCCTGTTCAGTGATTGGGTTTCTCTCTTCAGGATCAGGTAAGTCTTTCCCTTCAGAGTCAGGTAAATCTTTCCCTTCAGAGTCAGGTAAATCTTTCTCTTCAGGGTCAGGTAAATCTTTCTCTTCAGGATGAGGTAAGTCTAGGTCGTAAGTTTTTCTACTGGGGGATCCTCAGGGAAAGCTTCGGCTACATCTGAGGGATTTTGCTCAACAGCAGTCAAGTCAGGTTCTGGTCCAATCCTTTCAGGTAAGTATTCCATAGGTCCAGCAGTCAGTTTGAAACCTAGTGTTTCCACTCTTAGGTTTCTGTGATAATGATATTCCTCAGAATCAGATTGGGATTCATCCATTTGATGTGTCATTTTTAGGATGTTGTCGAGTTCTTGGTCGCCTTACTGCCTTTGTGGGTTAGTTTCGCTTTCGACCAGGGTCACAGGAAGGAAACCACATGGCAGCAGGAGGTCACGATGAAGAGTTCTTTTTGGACCAGCTCTTGTCTCAGGTTTCACAACATACACTGGGACGTCTCCTGACTGTCTCAGGACAACATACACATCAGACTCCCACCTGTCAGCTAACTTGTGCTTGCCTCTGAGACGGACATTTCGAACCAAGACTGTGTCGCCTTCTTTCAAGGTGGAGTCAACAACATGCTTGTCAAACCTTACTTTGTTGCGATTGGCTGTCTTTTTAGCATTCTCAGTTGCTACTCTGTAACTGTCTTCTAGTTGAGATTTCAGGTTGCGGACATATTGCGAGTGAGAGCCTGGCTGATGATTGACTGGTAGGCCAAAGGCTAGGTCAACTGGCAATCTTGGCTGACGCCCGAACATTAACTCGTAAAGGGTAAAGCCAGTTGTCTCGTTCTTAGTACAATTATCAGCGTGTACTAGTGGCTTGACATACTCCCGCCAGTGACTCTTTTTCTGGTTTTCAAGGGTTCCCAACATGTTGAGCAGGGTCCTGTTGAAGTGTTCTACAGGGTTCCCTCTCGGATGGCAAGGTGTGGTTCTTACCTTTTGAGTGCCAATGAGCTCACACAGTTCTTTTATCGTTCGAGAGTCAAAGTCGGGACCTTGGTCACTGTGGAGTCTTTCAGGGATACCATAAAGTGGTCCCACAGGGTCTTGGCCACTGTCCTGGCTTTCTGATTTGGGGTGGGGACTGCCACTGCATATTTCGTAAAATGGTCGGTAATGACCAGATTGTCTTTTGTGTTACTTGAGTCCAGCTCCACTCTGAGAAAATCCATGCACACAAGTTCAAGTGGTCTTGTGGCCACGATGTTAATGAGTGGAGCAGCTTTATCGGGCATGGTCTTGCGTCGTATGCAACGGTTGCAGGTTCTGACTTTATTTTCCACCTCAGTTGACATTTTAGGCCAATAGAATCGCTTCCGGACAAGATCTAGCATGCGCTCTGTGCCCATATGGCCCATGTCGTCGTGGAGGCTCTTTAGGACTACAAATCTCAGGGCTTCAGGGAGTACAATCTGGTAGTGAGTCTGAGCACCCTCCTGTCGCCTGTGATACAAAACACCATTCGAGACCTCCAGTTTGTTCCACTACCTCAATAAGAGACCAAGCTCAGAAGGTTCTTTCCTCAAGGATGGTGGGGGTGTCTCTCCAGACTCCAATAGTAAGTAATAGCAAGGAATGTGTTACCGTACAGGTAATCCTGAAATTTCTCTGTCCACTTAAGGGCAAGAAATTCTAACTTGAGGGCAGGATACCTGGACTCACACTTCGACAGACCTCGGCTTGCATAAGCAATAACACGCTTCTGTCCCTGTTGCTCCTGGTAGAGAGCAGCACCGAGGCCCAAAGTGCTTGCATCTGTATGTAAAATGTAGGAGAGCTTGGGGTCAGCAAACCCGAGAATGGGCGCGGTTGTCAGCTTTTCGATTATAGTGTTTAATGCTGTTTGGCAAGCAAGCGTCCATCTATCACTGTCATGATTGGTTACTGAGTAAGCCCAATATGCAGAACACAAACAGAAGCTGATGAAAAGTTTAACAAGGTTTATTGTTACACAAGCACATGAATATTTCAACTGGAACTGGTTCAGGCCTAGGGACAGTTTCACTGGAGTCTGCAGAGATGATAGTTCAGTTAGCGCAGGGACAGATGAGTTATGAGACTTTGAGTTAGCTGAAGAATACCTTGAAGGAGTCCGGGTTTCTCTTTGAGAGAGGTTACTGTTGGATCCAGAGACTGTTTGTTCAGCAGAGTCCAATAACTGCTTCAGCATCTTACTTCTGACTATGAGGGTAGACCTAGATTTGGGTTTCCAGCTCTTAACCAAGAGCTGCGGGGGAATCCAGAGAAGAGTCTTCAGGTTTGGCTCACGAGGGTAGGCTCGGCAGGTTAAGCTCATCCAGAGCTTCACGAAGAGACAGGATTCCTGTGAGGCAAAAACAAGGATGAGTTAGAATCTTATCTCAACTAGAGATAGCAAAGATTCTCAGGTTTACTAGGCTCAGGTGCTAACCAAACTAGATCAACACTGCGGCGTTGAGGCAAGGTCTGAAGGCAGGTTATATAGTGGTGGATCCTCTGATGATGAGATGGGCCACAGGTGTGTTGGGAGCTCAGCTCAGGAGGACCCATGGCAAACTCTGCTGGAGGAAGGTGGTACAGCTCCAGATCCCAACAGTAACCCCCTCTCAACGACCGCCTCTTGGCGGTCCAGAAGAAGTCGACGGGAGGGAGCGCTCATAATCCTCTATCAAGGACGGATCGAGGATGTAGGAGCCAGGAACCCATTGGCGATCCTCCGGACCGTAGCCCTCCCAATCGACGAGGTACTGCCATCCGCGACCTCGCCGACGGGAGTCCACGATCCGGCGGACGGTGAAGGCAGGATGTCCATCGACTTCCAGGGTGGGTGGAGGGGAGTCGGATGGAGGGCACAAAGGACTGGTGATAACTGGTTTTATCTGGGAGACGTGGAACGTGGGATGTATGCGGAGACTCAAAGGAAGGTGCAGGCGTACGGCAGAAGGGTTAATGACCTGGGCAATCCTGTATGGGCCAATGAATCTCGGAGACAACTTACGAGACATTCCCTTGAGGGGAATGTCCCGAGTGGAAAGCCATACCTCCTGACCGATGGCGTACTCTGGGGCAGGGCATCTCTTGGAGTCCGCAAAGCGCTTGGTGGTCACAGAATATTGATTGAGGGAGGCGATGGTGTCCCTCCAGACACGTTGACAGCGGCGGATGTGGTGATGGAACCGAAATCTCTCTCTCGTCTGCTGGAAAAAGAGGGGGTTGATATCCGAGACTGACCTGGAATGGTGATTGACCGGTGGAAGCAGACTTGAGGGAGTTGTTGGCATATTCGATCCATGTGAGGTATTGACTCCAGTCAGTGGGGTTGTTGGAGGTCAGACAGCGGAGAGTAGTTTCGAGCTGTTGGTTCATTCTCTCTGTCTGACCGTTGGACTGTGGATGATAGCCAGAAGTGAGTGACGACTTACAATTCAGAGCTGCACAGAAGGCCTTCCAGACTTGGGAGATAAACTGTGGTCCGCGGTCAGAGAGAATTTCCTGGGGAATACCATGGAGTCGGAAAACGTGCTTCATTAGGAGCTGAGCGGTTTGAAAGGCCGTGGGCAGTTTCCTGAGGGGAATCAGATGACATGACTTCGAAAATCGATCGACGATGGTAAAAATAGTTGACATACCTCTGGAGATTAAGAGACCAGTAACAAAATCTATGGTGATGTGAGACCAGGGACGAGTTGGAACAGGAAGAGGATGCAACAGGCCAGAAGACGGTTGATGTGAGGTCTTGTTTCTGGCACATATGGAGCAGGCCAAAACGTATTCCTTCACATCCTTGTGTAACGTAGGCCACCAGAAACGTCTGGAAATCAAGGCGATTGTTGAACTTGGCTGTGTGCATCCATTGAATCAGGCGAGATCTGACAGATGAGGGAACATAGGTTCTGTTAGGAGGACCGTTACCTGGGTCAGGTTCAGAAGCCAAGGCAGAGTTTATGAGATCGGAGATCTCCCAGGAAACCACTCCAACAGTACAGGAAGCAGGAAGAACGGGTTCAGGCGTCTTGGATTGATCAACAGAGTATAGACGAGAGAGAGAATCGGGTTTGATGTTCTTGGATCCGAGTCTGTAAGATATAATGAGGTTGAAACGGGAGAAAAACAGAGACCACCTTGACTGACGAGGGTTAGCTTGTTTGGCGGACTGGATGTATGCTAGGTTTTTGTGATCCGTCCAAGTTAAGACTGGGTGTTCAGCTCCCTCGAGCCAGTGTCTCCACTCCTCCAAAGCGAGTTTGATGGCCAGGAGTTCTTGGTCTCCAACGTCGTAGTTTTGCTCTGCCGGGGAGAGTCTACGGGAGAAAAATGCACAGGGGTGAATTCTTTGATCAGAGTCGAGTTGTTGGGATAACACGGCACCAACACCAGAGTCAGAGGCGTCCACCTCGAGGATGAATTGCTTGGCAGGATCAGGCTGGATAAACACGGGAGCTCTGGAAAATAAAGTTTTAAGTTTATCAAAGGCAACTTGAGCTTCGGGGGTCCACTGGAAAGTCTTTTTGACTGATGTTAGAGTTGTGAGAGGTAGAGCTGTCTGACTATAATTCCTGATAAATCGACGGTAGAAGTTGGCAAAACCCAGGAATCTCTGCAGCTGTTTACGGTTTCTTTGGTATCGGCCAATCCAAAACAGCTTTTATCTTTTCTTCAGATGGCTTAACCTGCCCGCCCTTGAGCACAAACCCTAAAAAGGTGACTGAAGGTTGATGAAACTCGCATTTTTCAGCCTTTACAAAAAGTTTGTTCTCCAATAATCTTTGCAGGACCAGGCGGACATGTTTTTTATGCTCGGAAAGGTTCTTAGAATAGATCAGAATGTCTTCAATGTAAACAAACACGAAGATATTCAAAAAGTCTCTGAGGACATCGTTGACAAGGGCTTGGAAACATGCAGGGGCGTTAGTGAGACCAAAAGGCATGACCAGATATTCGAACTGGCCCAAAGGGGTTTTAAAGGCTGTCTTCCACTCGTCACCCTCTCTAATCCTGAGAAGGTGATATGCGTTTCTTAAGTCGAGCTTGGTGAAGACAGTAGCTCCTTGTACTGGTTCAAAGGCTGATGCTAGTAACGGAAGGTGGTATTTATTTTTAACAGTTATTTGGTTAAGGCCTCTGTAGTCTATACAAGGTCTTAGGGAACCATCCTTTTTGCCCACAAAAAAGAAACCAGCACCCAACGGAGAGGAAGATGGGTGGATTATTCCAGCAGCTAAGGACTCATTTATATATTTCTCCATGGTTTCTTATTCTGGTTTGGAAATATTGTAAAGTCTACTGCTGGGTAGGAGAGCTCCCGGTAATAGCTCAATCGCACAGTCATATGGTCTGTGAGGTGGAAGGGACGTAGCACTGACCTTACTGAAGACGGGAGCCAGATCATGGTACTCGGACGGGACAGAAGAAAGATCAGGAAAGTCCATCTCCCCCCTCCCTCTAGGAGACCTTACAGCAGGAGCTGCAGAACGAAGGCATGTTTCGTGACATGAGGTCGACCACGACTCAATGTGGCGTTCAGCCCAATTAATATGGGGATTATGTCGTTCCAGCCACTCAAATCCAAGCACCAAGGGAGAACATGCAGAAGGAAGAACAAAAAATGTCAGAGTTTCACGATGATTACCTGAGATCAAAAGCTCCAGAGGTTGCGTTTGATGGGTAACCTGATGAAGCCTCTTCCCGTCAATAGCTGAGACACTGAGTGGCTTGGTTAAAGGGACAGTTTCGATCTGTAGCTGCAGAACCAGGTTAGAGTCTATCAGATTTCGCTCACAGCCAGAGTCAATAAAAGCTGACAATGTGAGATTCTGGTCAGAGAAAAACAGGGTGGCTGGAAGCATCAACTGAGGAGATTTTTCAGTTTTTAAATGGCCCGTCAGACACCTCAGATCCTCTGACGGGCCCGGGCTTTTGACTTAGCTGGGCATGAGGCAATAAAATGGCCAGTCTCACCACAGTAGATGCACAATTTGCCCCTGAAACGTCTTAGCCTTTCCTCAGGGGTTAGCGTTGTGTGTCCAACCTGCATAGGTTCGGCTTCGGTCTCAACCGAGTGAGATACCTGGACAGGCATAAAGAGAGACTGGGTTTTTGGCCTTGGCTTGGAAACGGGTTCTGTGGATCCAGAAAAAACAGAAGCATTATTGAATGCAGGGGCTGAAACAGAAAAATCTTGACTTTTTTGTCTAGAACTGTTTCTAGCACGAAGTCTGTTGTCCAACCTAATTGTTAGGCGGATTAAATCCTCCAGACTAGCTGGTTCATCGAGAGTTGCAAGTTCATCTTTGATATTGTCATTCAAAGCCTGGAAATATGCACTTTTGAAAGAACATTGGTTCCATCCGGAAGCTGCGGCTTTGACCCGGAAGTTAATGGAGAAATCCGCTACAGAGGAATTTCCCTGTCTTAGATTCAGCAAAGCTCGAGAGTCAATTGTTTGATCAGAATCCTGATTAAACACCTGGGAAATTTCAGAAACAAATTCAGAGAACGTACAACTGAAGCTGTCCTCGGAGGCAAACCTAGCCTCCGCCCACTCCAGGGCTCGTCCGGTTAGTTGGGACAAAATAAAAGTTATTTTCTTCTTATCAGTTGGAAAACTGCCAGGAGAATTCTCAAAAATCAGACGACATTGGAACAAAAAACCTTTACAGTCTTTCAGATTACCTGAAAACTTTTCAGGAAGACTAGGGCGGAACTCAGGAGATGACGTCACTGCCAGTGACCTTGGAGGCGGAAGTGGATCCGGAAACGGACGTGCTGCTGATGCAGTGTTAGCGCTACCCATGTAGCCAGCATACGGTTGAAGCATTTGGTTATGAAACTCAATCTGGGTATGTAACTCACGGAGGGTTTGAGCGTTTCCTTGGATCCGAGCGTCTTGCTCTTCAAGCCTCAGACGGAGGTGGCCTGCTGGGCTTAGTGTTTGGCCGCAGTGTTCTGTCATGATTGGTTACTGAGTAAGCCCAATATGCAGAACACAAACGGAAGCTGATGAAAAGTTTAACAAGGTTTATTGTTACACAAGCACATTTCAACTGGAACTGGTTAAGGCCTGGGGACAGGTTCACTGGAGTCTGCAGAGATGATAGTTCAGTTAGCGCAGGGACAGATGAGTTATGAGACTTTGAGTTAGCTGAAGAATACCTTGAAGGAGTCCGGGTTTCTCTTTGAGAGAGGTTACTGTTGGATCCAGAGACTGTTTGTTCAGCAGAGTCCAATAACTGCTTCAGCGTCTTACTTCTGACTATGAGGGCAGACCTTGATTTGGGTTTCCAGCTCTTAACCAAGAGCTGCGGGGGAATCCAGAGAAGAGTCTTCAGGTTTGGCTGACGAGGGTAGGCTCAGCAGGTTAAGCTCATCCAGAGCTTCACGAAGAGACAGGATTCCTGTGAGGCAAAAACAAGGATGAGTTAGAATCTTATCTCAACCAGAGATAGCAAAGATTCTCAGGTTTACTAGGCTCAGGTGCTAACCAAACTAGATCAACACTGCGGCGTTGAGGCAAGGTCTGAAGGCAGGTTATATAGTGGTGGATCCTCTGATGATGAGATGGGCCACAGGTGTGTTGGGAGCTCAGCTCAAGAGGACCCACGGCGAACTCTGCTGGAGGAAGGTGGTACAGCTCCAGATCCCAACAATCACCAAAGTCGTCCTTTGGATTGAAATACTTCTCAGGGTTCACTGTGGCTTTAGCGTGCTTTCTTAGCGGTGGATAGCCAGCAGTGAGCTTGTTGAGTGGTTTCACAATCTTTGGGTAGTCTTTAATGAACCGGCGGTAGTAACCGCAGAAACCCAGGAAGGTTCTTAGTTCCTTCAAGTTGTTTGGTTTTGGCCAGGTTTTTAATGCTGCTACTTAGTCAGGATCATTCTCAATGCCTTTTTCAGACACAATGTGGCCAAGGTACTTTACAGAAGTTTGGTAGAACTTGCATTTCCCTGATGACAGTTTCAAGCCAAACTCTTTCAATCGGTTGAGCACGTTCATCAACCTTTCCTCATGCTCCTCCAATGTAGAGGAGAAGATGATGAGGTCATCCAGAAAAACTAGGGCTTGCTTCAAGTTTAACTCTCCCATACAACGCTCCATAAGTCTCTGGAACATGCTAGGGGCGTTGGTTATCCCTTGAGGCATCCTGTTGAATTCAAAGAATCCCAGAGGGCAGACAAATGCAGTTTTGTGTTTGTCTGCTTCCTCCATCTCTATTTGATAGAAGCCTGATTTGAGATCAAGCACCGAGAACCACTTGGACCCGGTCAATGCTGAGAAGGACTCTTCCAGATTAGGTAAGGCATATGAATCCCTTACTGCTTGTGTGTTCAATTTTCTGTAATCTATGCAGAGTCTGACACTGCCATCCTTTTTCCTGATGACTACGATCGGCGAGGAGAAAGGTGACTCTGATTCACGAATGACTTCTGCATCGAGGAGTTGCTGGAGATGGGTACGCACAGCCTCTAAATCCTGCGGATGTATAGGTCTTGGTCTATGTTTGAATGGTGTCTCATCACTGAGAGTTATATGGTGTCTGATTTTATCAGTGCGGCCAAAGTCAAGCTTGTGCATTGCAAACACCTCTGGCATGGAGCTCAATTTCTCTGTTATCCTCTCTTTCCACTCGTTGGGTATAGGGGAATCAGTAAAGTCAAAGTTGAGATTTGGTTTTTGGTCAGGTTTTGCAGGAGAATCTGAGTCAGGGGTCTGAACTAAGAGAAGGTTGAACACTTCTGACAGCGTGTATCTCTGCTATCACAGCCTTTGGGGACAGGGTGATGTCATGCTCTGATTCATTTTTTAGCGTGACTGGTATGCAGTGTGATGGCTTTGGTGGTAGACTTACCAGGCTATCTGTCACCAGGATGCCACCAGGCAGGGACGATGACTTTGGTGACTCTACCATCACCCACTTTCCAACATCAGATATTCTGCAGCTCACTGATCCTTGAAGGACTTTGATCTGTCCAGCTGAAATGGTCTCAAAGTCTCTACTATGAAGCCTCACCTCTCCCAGGTTGGACTCAAAAGACTGTTTTTTTACGGATTTCAAGGGTCTTTAAGACAACTTTGTAGCCATAAGGAAGAGACTCAAAGTTCTGACGTACAATCTCTGCATACCTCTAATAGAGAACATCTAAAGTATTTCTGCCTATAAGCACTGATGACAACATGGAGCGCATGTCAGGTACAACCAAGACCAGGGTAGGTACCTCGATGTCGACTCCAAGCAAGCTCTTTGGGAATCTGATGGTGGCCTCAACATAGCCAAGGTAAGGGACGCTTTGACCGTTGGCTCCTTCCACTTCAAGCAAGTCGTTCAAGGAGTTGAGAGGCAAGTGAGACAGGTTCTCTAGATGGAAAGAGTTTGGGACCGTTGTTACTTGGGAGCCTGAATCCAACAAGCAACTACAGTCTTTGTCAGCTATGATAACTTGTGCGGTCCACTTGGCCCCAATCAGACCTTTTGGCAAAGTCACTGACTGTCTTTGTGTATGCGAGTACACATGGGCTCTGTGCAGCTTCTTTTTGGGACACTTTGCCTGTGTTCCAGTTCCTGTTTGTCCCACAACCGGAACTGGGTCTAGTTTAAACGCTCAGGCTTTGAAGCGCCATATTGACTGTCCCATGCTAACTGCTTCTCTTTTAACTGCTTTCTCTTCTCAGCCACAAGAGATGGATTCGGCTCACTCTCACACTGAGGCTTAATTTGCCCATCCTCTCCACATCTAAATCAATACCAGGGCTTTGGTCTATTGCTTGTGCTGATGTTTGCGTCTCGGCTGTGGGGCTGCAGCCTTTGAGATGTGTGAGTGATAGCTGGGGAATGTGTGTTAGCTGTTTGGGGAGCTAGTGGTCTGGCGGCTGATTTAGCTTTTCTACTGTCTTTCTGTGCGATACGTGTGAGCTGGGACTGTAGATCAGCTATTTGTTTCTTTAAGTCTTGGATTTCAAACCTGTGATCAGGAGCTGGCTGAGGTGAGCTACACTCCTCTTCACCCTGCACATAAACACCTTGATAATGAGAGGACACTCTTGGTTTTGAAATATTGAAGTGCTGTTTCATGCGTGAAGCTTTGGAAGAACTTTTATCTTATGCTGTGCGGAGTAACAGGAGAAGTTCAACAAAGGTAGGTGGATTCTGCTTCTTTTGTTCTAGCTGGAGTTCAGCTATCAAGATGTTATCCCAGCAGCCTCTTACAAACTGCCTGAGAAGATGCCGATCAAGGTCGCTTGCAGTTAAACCTCCCCTTCTGAGGGTGGTGCTCAGCATCACCTGCAGCCGTTGTAGATAAGCTGAAGGTTTCTCACCATTATCCTGCATTGTATTGAGATACTTTGCAAAAAGGTCATCTCCATCCTCGACTGTGCCGAAAGCAGAGTCCAAGATCTCCAAGTATGCACTAAGAGGAGAATCCGGTGTCAGGTGCTTCACAATATCAATGGCGGGTGATAAGAGACTTTCAAGAAGCTTTCGTGACTTGTAAATATCAGACTGTGTTGTGTCTTTAAGAAGCAGTTCCACATTGGATCGCCATGTCTCATAATCCACTTCACTGTTGGGACGTGGGACACGTCCAGAGAAGGGTCTGAGTCTCAAGGAAGTGTGCACCTGTAGAGCAGAGTCTTCATTTCTCACTATGTGCTCAACAATTACTTTTTGTGTGTCAGGTGGATTGACGTCAGAAAGTTTCACAGTGGGCTGTGTCTTTGGATGGTGTTAATGGTGGAGACCAATGATGTTGAACATGTTGCTGCGGGACCATGCTGGGCTGGGGGCTTACTTGTGCAGCATTTTCAGGGGCATGTTGCTCTGGGGTATCAGGTGAGCTCTGCTCTGCATCTTCATCTTGGAACTCTGAATGATCTAGATCGACAGTCTCACCGATGAGAGAGAACTCTTCTCTGAGGACAGCTGCAAAGTCTTTACCAGTCAGTTTTGCAATGTCCTTTAGCTCTGAAATGTAAGTCTGTGTAGCTGTTTTGCTAGCTACAGGTGTGTAAACATTGGCTAAGGCTCTGATGTGGTAAGTGACATCAGTCTTAGCTTTACTGTTAAGCCTGTATGGCAATAAAGGTAAGAGAGATTGCATAGCTATACCTTACACATACTCTACGATAACCTGCTTGGCTGACTCTGGTTCAGTGAGATCTACTGGAATTACCCTTTGAATGGAACCATATTGTTTCAGGAAGTCCATTAGTTCGTCATCTATTTCTGTATCGGTTATACTGCTAACTATGACTGAGTTAGGGATTTTTACACTGCTGGCTTCAACGACATCCATTTTTTTCCCCTTCCTTCTCCTCCCTTAACACTGATAACAATATTATATGGTCTCTGGTTTCTAGTTTTAAATGCTTTAAGCCACTCCTGGCTGGCTCGCCAAGTTGTAGCACCGGTATCACACCACTAACTGCACCACTGGACCAGTTCTAGGCTCTGAGTGGGAAGCAAAATAATAACACCAGAGGCCGCTGCTTTAAAGGAGAAGTTCGGTTTTTTACACTTTAAGCCCATTTTCTGTAGTGTCCAGGATGAAATCGAATGATCGACACCAAAAGTTTGACAATTGCTCCTGTCTCTGCTTTTTGGCTCATTTAGAATCACCCCCTGGCTGCTTTAGAATAGCTTGCATAGAGCATGTCCGATAATGTCCTTAAAACAACCTTAAACGTTCTTTTTTTTAAATATGCTACTCACCGGGTCGTCAGCGCTGTTCAATGACGTTCCAAAAAAAGTTTCGTAAAGAAAAAACGTTCCTGTAGTGTTTTATTTAGCATTTTCTAAATCCCATTGAGTTCTGTAGGAATAGTCAATATTCCCCTGCCACCGGAAACGGAAATGGGGCCTGTTTACACAGTTGTAGTCTTTTCGCTTCACTCTGTGTACTCCGACGTCGAGGTGCTAACGTCTCTGTTAAACACTTTAAAAAACTCTGAAAATGGAATACGAAAGGTGGATTCTTGATTCTTGAATTATGTTTTGTTTTACAAAAATATTAACTTTTTCTGTTAATTAATCACCATTCTTTTTTCCTCCGATTCCTTCTCTGCTCTCTCCTTCGGGTCTGTGTACTGCAGCGTCACCCAGACACTGCACCTGTAACGCTGGTTTCTCAAAGGGACAGCAACGTTATTTTCTGTCTACAGACTTTTAACCAACTACTTATCCGTATTTATGTTAGATCCCTATTTATGTTAGATTTTAACATTGGTTCCATCAACCTCGAATGATTGTTTGGATCAAAAGGTAGCCCTTCAACCCAGTCAACACAAGAAAGCAGTCTGAAATCTCAGAGATTTAGTGAAAGCAGCCTACAGCTGTAAACATCACTAAGGATGACCTTAGGATGAGATAACAAAGTTCCACTATTAATATCTACTGTTTCTATATGTTTCCCTGAATTAAGAATAGTCCAAAACACTCACAAAGGAGAAATAGAACTTAATTAAGTAGGAGTAGTTAAGTAAAGAGTATGACACAATAAACCTAATCCTTAAAGTACATACACTATATTGCCAAAAGTATTTGCTCACCTGCCTTGACTCACATATGAGCTTAAGTGACATCCCGTTCCTAATCCATAGGGTTCAATATGACGTCGGTCCACCCTTTGCAGCTAGAACAGCTTCAACTCTTCTGGGAAGGCTGTCCACAAGGTTTAGGAGTGTGTTTATGGGAATTTTTGACCATTCTTCCAGAAGCGCATTTGTGAGGTCGCACACTGATGTTGGACGAGAAGGCCTGGCTCTCAGTCTCCGCTCTAATTCATCCCAAAGGTGTTCTATCGGGTTGAGGTCAGGACTCTGTGCAGGCCAGTCAAGTTCATCCACACCAGACTCTGTCATCCATGTCTTTATGGACCTTGCTTTGTGCACTGGTGCACAGTCATGTTGGAAGAGGAAGGGGCCAGCTCCAAACTGTTCCCACAAAGTTGGGAGCATGGAATTGTCCAAAATGTCTTGGTATGCTGAAGCATTCAGAGTTCCTTTCACTGGAACTAAGGGGCCAAGCCCAGCTCCTGAAAAACAACCCCACACCATAATCCCCCCTCCACCAAACTTTACACTTGGCACAATGCAGTCAGACAAGTACCGTTCTCCTGGCAACCGCCAAACCCAGACCCGTCCATCAGATTGCCAGATGGAGAAGCGCGATTCGTCACTCCAGAGAACGCGTCTCCACTGCTCTAGAGTCCAGTGGCGGCGTGCTTTACACCACCGCATCCGACGCTTTTCATTGCACTTGGTGATGTATGGCTTGGATGCAGCTGCTCGCCCATGGAAACCCATTCCATGAAGCTCTCTGCGCACTGTTCTTGAGCTACATGAAGTTTGGAGGTCTGTAGTGATTGACTCTGCAGAAAGTTGGCGACCTCTTCGCACTATGCGCGTCAGCATCCGCTGACCCCGCTCCGTCAGTTTACGTGGCCTACCACTTCGTGGCTGAGTTGCTGTCGTTCCCAAACACTTCCATTTTCTTATAATACAGCTGACAGTTGACTGTGGAATATTTAGGAGCGAGGAAATTTCACGACTGGATTTGTTGCACAGGTGGCATCCTATCACAGTTCCACGCTGGAATTCACTGAGCTCCTGAGAGCGACCCATTCTTTCACAAATGTTTGTAAAAACAGTCTGCATGCCTAGGTGCTTGAATTTATACACCTGTGGCCATGGAAGTGATTGGAACACCTGATTCCAATAATTTGGATGGGTGAGCAAATACTTTTGGCAATATAGTGTATTTTGTCTTTAATTTGTTACTTAATGAAATGTAACTGAGTAAATGTAACCAATCACCACCCCCTCTAGATTTACCATGTTCTAATAATGAAATGGCAGACAATCTATTAATTAAATTTAAGATTTGCAGGAGTTTGAATATGAAAAATGAATACTTTACAAGGCTCATGCAAAGATGCAGTTATCTTCTCTTGCTTCATGAGAAGTTCTTCTTGATCTGGTGAATAAAATTATCAGCTTGTTGCTTACTTGTATATGTAAGAATAATACATTCTCTAATGCCTCTCACACAACCTGCTTTAAAAGAAAAATGAAAGGCAGATAAAAAACATATTAGATGATTTAGAGTTTTTAAAATGATGAGGCCTTAATCTAACAACCAAGTTTTACAACAAACAGCTATGATAGAACAAAATAACTGTAAATAAATCCCTTTTTAGATTTATACAACACTCAAGATATTCTCTTAAAATTTGACATGGATTTCATAGTACAAAAGCATCTGATAAGCTTTTGAAGAGATCCCATGGCACAAGTTGTTAACAGACTCCTATTACAGAGGCCACGTTGCGTATATAAAAAACATGATTTAGATGGGTTTACATTTTTAATACATTTAGAAAAGAATCAGTGTTGTTTTACACATTTGAGTTTACAAGTTAAATATCAGACACTGAAATGTCCTTTTTTTTCTCCTTTTGGAGCTTTTAATGTTACATCCCCAATCCAGACTGATCTTCTACTTCTAGCTCATTGTCTGTGTACTGATACTTCTACCAAACGAGTCGCCAGTCTTGAGGTGTATTGTAGAGTCCACATTCAACACTTCATCCACAGCAAATGAAACGGCTTGGTGCAGTGGGACTGGAATCCATTGCAAATTACTTTGACAGCAGCACCTTGATATTCAGTGGGCATTTGTAACTGAGCAACTTCCTTATCCATCATATCATTTCTCAATTTTCCTTCATGTTCCAAGCAGAATGTACTGTAAGCACAGAGGCACCTGGATTGCTGTTGTTATTACAGAGCAGCCAGCTTCACAAGAAGAGTTGGAAGGTCGTATTACAGTTCACTGTCTTGGATGTGGGGTATTATTAATCACAGGAGGCCGTCCTTTAATTTGGGATGTATGCACATACCAGAAGAAGAGTGTGAACAGCAGGCGCCCCAGATTGAAAATCTAGCACATTGTTGCACCTTTTAGCCACTTTGGTATCTGCAGGCTTCTTGCAGGCATGTCTCTTAATGCTGCCACAGCTAGGATTGCTCCTACTGAGTATGTAGGTGACATCTTAGGAAAACTCAGGTGAAGATTTCTGATGGAAGTGTTTGATGTAGCTCCTCCGGTTGAGCTATATTCGTCTGCATCTTTAGCCTGGTCTGGTTCTCTGCCTGCACTGAAAAAAACAGCTCATAGGATTTACTTAAAAAATATATTGTAAGTATTTGCACTCAAATGATTTAAGTAAAATTTAATGCTGCAATATCAAGTAACACTCACTTGCCAGTATCAAGTGAATTTTACTTTCGAATAAACATAACAGTTGTGAAGATATTAAGTAACATTAACTTAATTACATCCAAGTTTTAAGTTAGATTTATTTAAAAAAATTAAGTTAAGTGAATTTGCATTTTTCTCAAAATTTTAAGTAAATGTGATATCCCTGTCAGTGTTGGGCACGTTACTTTGAAAAAGTAATTAGTTATAGTTACTTCTTCCAAAAAGTAACTGAGTTAGTAACTGAGTTACTCCACAATAAAAGTAACTAATTATTAGTAAAAGTAACTATTGCGTTACTTTTGCGTTTCTCACCCTCACCACCCGGCCCCCACCTTCTCGCCGTGTGTTTCGAAAGCCAGCTGAATACTCATGGGTGTGAAGTTTTTTAACAGGGCATTCCGATCTGGTGAGTGTTTTCAAATTAATAACTGGGGATGTCTAATTCTGAAATCCTGTGTGTTTGGGTTGTTATAGATACTACAACATCTATCTATCTATCTATCTATCTATCTATCTATCTATCTATCTATCTATCTATCTATCTATCTATCTATCTATCTATCTATCTATCTATCTATCTATCTATCTGATGGGGAAACGCAGCTCGACGTAACACCAGTATTTCCATATGGAAAACGCTCTTTTGCTGCTGGTGCCCTCCTCACTCTCCAACTCTCTGTGTGTGCTGTATGTTAACACCCGTAACAGCCAATCTCATCCTCCCTTCTCTGAGGACAAGGCGCGCACAAGTCCTATCATGAAAAAAAGGTTCATTGTGCGACCTGAGTAACGTGCAGTAACGGGGTGTCGGCAATGGTAACTGCGTTATAGTTACAGTCAAAGTAATTAGTTAGATTACTCGTTACTAAAAAAAGGTAACGCCGTTACTTTCAACGCCGTTAGTCCCATTACTGATCCCTGTAGAATTTGCTGTTATGAAGCAATTTAAGTAGATATTAATTATTTTCTCTGATTGACATTTACTTTGCTTCATTATGTTACATTACTCACTAATATTAGGTAACCGTTGACATTTTTCTTTTGATAAATGTTACCAGTTTAATTGAAATCAAAGTCTATACATTTTATATACCATCCATTTTCTTACACACTTGTCCTGAGGGATGCTAGTGCCTATCTCCAGCAGTCAATGGGCGAGAGGAGGGCTACACCCTGGACAGGTCGCCAGTCCATTGCAGGGCAACACAGAGACACAGAACAAACAACTATTCACGCACACAATTTAGAGAAGCCAATCAACCTAACAGTCATGTTTTTGGACTGTGGGAGGAAGCCGTAGTACCTGGAGAGAACCCACACATGCTCAGAACATGCAAACTCCATGCGAAAGACCCCAGGCCGAGAATTGAACCCAGCACCTTCTTGCTGATAGGCAGCAGTGCTACCCACTGTGCCACTGAGCAGCACACTGAAGCCAAAGAAGACAAACGTTTTGACTACCTCTTGGCATTCCTACAAAGTCAAGAAGCCATCTATGAAAAGCTGGACCAGTTGAAGGAGGAGGAGTCAAAACCAAAATCTGAACCACGGCTAGCCTGGACTAGAACCTCCACTCAACCAAGCAATCAGGCTCAAGGATGTGTGGTCTGTGGTGATGTGAAGCACAAGAGAAGATTATACTTCTGCCAAAAGTTTCGCACGCTCAAACTATCAGAGAGGAGAGATGCTGTCAAAAAACTGGGTGCATGCAAAAAATGTCTGGAGATTCACCATGACAGTGAATACTGTAAACCAGAGTTCCTGTGCAAAAGGCCAGACTGCAGGGAACAACGCACTGCTGAACACCATTATTACCTCTGTGCGAGAGCTGAAGTGTCCAGGGGAAATGTTGCCCAAAGACCCAAAGACAGCACAGTGGGAGGACGTTACACCCAAGCCCAAGAAGATTTCATTAAGAGCCTGTCACCTGAACTTGCAGAAAAGTGCCGTCATGTCTTTTGCAACAGTGTGACCAAAACCTCTCTCATGTCTAATCAGCCTGGTCTTCTGTTAGAAAATGGATTAATGGAATGGCCTGTCATCATGATGATATTAAGAGTCACAGCCAATGCAGGACAAAAAGTTGGGACACTAATCGATCTAGCATCGGATACAAACTACATAACTCATGATGCAGCTGATCGATTGAATCTTAGAAGTGAAGCTGTAACCCTTGTCGTCCATGGTGTGGGAGGAATGAAAGTACAAGTTACAACAAAACGATACCTCCTAAAGATCCGGGTCCGAACAGAAAAGGGCAACTTCAAATCCCACCAACTCCTCTGTTATGGCTTGGACAGCATTGCGGACATCCACAAACATGTGACAGCCAAAAGACTCCAAAAGTTTTTTCCAGACGTCCCTCTCAAAGAACTGGAGAGGCCGAAGGAAATACAGCTTTTAATAAGCCACAAGGAAGGGCGGCTTGTCCCACAAAAGATACGTACTGTTGGAGATCTTGTATTATGGGATGGACCATTGGGAAAAACAGTTGCCGGGACACACCCTGGTCTGTTTGAAAGGGCCACCATTACAGCGCACCAGTCCAGAACGCACTTTGCCAGGTCCATGAGAACAGCTGCAGTGATGTACAAAGAACATGTCTGTGTCTTACCTGCTGTCAAGCATTCATGCTCCATGGCCGCCGCTCGCGAGTTTCTTGAGTGGTGGAGGTGGGATAGCATCGGCGCTGCCTGCACCCCAAGATGTGGAGGCTGCCGCTGCAGCAATTGCCAGCCCGGAGGCAAAGAAATGACCTTGGCTAAAGAACGAGAGTTAGAGGTGGTGAAGTGTGTCCTGACATATGCTGGTGCAGACAAACACAGTGATAGCACTCACTGGCATGCAAGATACCCATGGCTCATAGATCCATCGACATTGCCAAACAATATAAAAGCAGTGGAGGCAACCTTTCTCAGAACTGAGAGACAACTAGCAAAAAACCCACAATGGAAAAAGGCCTATAGTGCTCAAGTGCACGAGATGGTTGACCGCCGGGCTGCAAAAAAGTTGACTGAGGAGGATCTACTTACCTGGAAGGGACCTGTTTGGTACATAAGTCATCTCATTGCCCCTAACCCCCACTCAGTTACAACTCCAGTGAGACTCGTCTGGAACAGCAGTCAAAAATACCAAGGCCAGAGTCTAAACGATCTCCTGATGAAAGGTCCAGACGTCCTCAATCCAATCCGGGCTGTCCTCCTCAAATTTCGCCAAGGCTCCTTTGCTGCCTTAGGAGACATCAGGAAAATGTACAATTCTGTCTGGCTTGAGGAAAAAGAAGTCCATCTGCACCGATTCTTGTGGCGTGATTCGGAGGATGAGGAGCTTGAACAGTACACAATTACAAGAGTGAATATTGGTGACAAGCCAGCAGGGTGCATAGCACAACTCGCCATGAGAGAGACAGCGAACCTGCCTCAGTTCAGTCACCTAAAGGACGAGCGCCAGGTACTACATGAACACAGTTATGTCGACGACATCTTGACATCCCACAACTGCCGTGAAAGACTTGAGGTCATCACCAATAACGTGGAGCTGATCCTAGCGGCAGGAGGGTTCGCTTTAAAGCCATGGGTCTTTTCTGGGCAAAGTAAAGAACAGAAAGAAGAGGCCTCACCAAATATTGTTGTCCTGCCAAATCAACTAAAGGAAGAAGATAACAAGGCACTTGGTCTCGGCTACATTGTGGATGAGGACAAGTTGCATGTCATGGTGAGAGTCAACTTCTCCAGACGAAAAAAGAAAATGAGGCTTGGCCAAGATCTGTTGCTGGAAGAAGTTCGAGCTAGGACACCAAATCCACTGACAAGACGTGATTTGCTAAGTCAAGTTGCTGGTTTGTACGACCCAATAGGCCTGACCACACCAGCAAAACAAAAAGGGGCCATCTTGGTCCGAAGAGCATTCCAAGAGGCAAAACCAAAGTGCAATATTGTCAAAGATACATGGGACCTTGCCTTGTCTGATGAGCTCCGCAGAGATGCAGTTTATCTTTTTGAGGAGTTTGTCCAGTTAAGTAAAGTCAAGTTTCCAAGAGCCCTCACTCCACCAGATGCAGCATCAGATCCAATCGCAGTCACCTTTTCAGATGGTAGTGAAAGCTCTTACGGTGCTGTCCTCTACCTACGATGGAACTGTCAAGAACAAACAATAGTTCGACTAGTGGAGTCAAAAGCAAAGCTAACACCCCTAGACCACAAGGGGGACGCAGTCAAAGCGGAGCTTTGTGGTGCTGTCTTTGCAAGCCGCCTGAAGAAGTACTTTGAACAACACAGCCAGATCAAAATCAAGCAGTGGTTCCATTTATTGGACAGCCAGACAGTTCTTGGAGCTATCCAGCGTGAGAGCTACGGGTTTCAGACTTTCTTCGCTAATAGGATCGGAGAGATTCAAAGTAACACAAGGCTAGAGGACTGGTGGTGGATCCCTGGATCATACAACATAGCTGACATCATCACTCGAGGAGCTGGGCCAACAGACCTTGATGTCAATTCAGAGTGGCAGCAAGGGCCAAAGTTTCTCTGCCTCCCCGAGAAAGAGTGGCCAGTTATGTCAGCAAGGGATGTGTCTGAAGCTGCTCGAGAAAGCATTAGCAAAATGCAAAAGAAGTCGTTCGTTGCAGCACTCACCAGAGCCCAAGTAAAAAGAAATAGACAAAGTCCTGAGCGAAGACCTCCCGCTGGTACAGCTGTCCAAAACTTACTGGATGGAAGACGCTTCAGTAGCCTAAAAAGCCTAGTCAAGACCGTTGCCATTGTCTGGAGAGCTGCTAAAATTTTTTTACCAGCAAGCAAGTCCGTGACAACCCTAAAGTGGGAGGCGGTTCCAACTGAAGGAGTCATCACTGCCATAGAACGTCAGGATGCACTCAGAGACATCTTCCTTGCTGCTCAAGTGGGAATGACCTTCCCAGCTACCACAACAGACCGTTTGGTTGTGTACAGAGAGCCAGAGACAGGATTACTAGTCTGTGGTGGGAGAATTCATGGCTTCAAGGAAGATGGCATGGCAGTTCCCCTCCTACCCTCCAATGCATGGGTCTCCACTTTGTTGGCACAAGAGGCACACAATGAGGGTCATGAAGGTGTGGCTGCTACCCTGCTAAAAATGAGAAAGAAAGCTTGGGTCATCCAAGGACGGAGAATTGCCCAGAAAGTAGTGGAACACTGCCTTTTCTGCAAAAAGTCCAAGGCAAAGAGATGCCAACAAGTAATGGGTGACCTGCCTCCTGAAAGAAGCAGCCCAGCAGCTCCATTTGAGTTCACCACAGTTGATCTATTTGGACCTTACCTTGTCAAAGATGACATAAAGAAACGAGTCTCAATGAAGGTGTGGGGTGTCATTTTCAGCTGTATGGCCAGCAGAGCAATTCACGTGGACCTGGTCAACACAATGTCCACAGAAAGCTTCTTAATGGCATATCAACGATTTACTGCAATTAGAGGGCACCCTAGGAAGATCTGGTCCGATCCAGGGACAAACTTTATCGGCGCCAAACCTGTCCTTAGAGAGTTGTACCAGTTCCTGGATTCTCAAGATAAAGCTGCAATAGAGGAAATGTCTGCTCAGAAAGGTACCGAGTGGGATTGGACAATTCATCCAGCTGACTCCCCTCATCGCAATGGGGCTGCTGAGGCTGCTGTCCGCATCATCAAGAAGGCACTCAAGAGCCTGGGTAACAACACAAGCCTCAGCTACAGCGAGCTTCAGACAACTCTGCAGCTTGCTGCAAACCTCGCCAACGAACGGCAAATAGATGCTCGGGTGCAGAGCTGTGAGGACTGTGTTCAGTATGTGTCACCCAACATACTTCTCCTGGGTCGTGCCTCTTCAAGTGGTGACATCAGAACGTTTGACTTCGCAAGCTACCCTTACAAAAGACTCAGAGAAATGCAACATCAAGTCAACAAGTTCTGGAGGTCTTGGAGCCAGCTCGCCGGCCCAAACTTATTCGTGAGAAGCAAATGGCACACCTCAAGTCGAAATGTCTCAGTCGGAGATATTGTTTGGTTATGTGACCAAAATGCAGTAAGAGGTCAATTCAAGTTGGGACGGGTCGTGAGTGTCAACCCTGATGCTAAAGGCATTGTTCGGGATGTACACGTTAAAGTAGTTCAAAGCTCCAATCTTTCTGCAACAGGACCCACGTTGAGCCAACCATCAAGAGTCCTGAAAGAAACTGCCCAAACCACAGTCCTGCATAGAGATGTCCGACGCCTAGTTGTTCTGCTGCCAGTTGAGGAACAAGCCTCCGACTGGAGAAGGTCTTGACCGTCAGTTTGCAGTTGCTGATGCTGCGATCTCTCCATCGTTTCCGTGGAGAAATCGAGTGGGAGGTGTTCTGTCAAGCTGCCGGGTAGCCCCTCCTCCCCTCCCATCAGCAGGGAGGCACCAGGTGGAACTAATCTCCCAGCAATTTGGGCGTGCCAGGGACCTCTAAAGAAAAGGACCAAGAACTGCTGCATGGCAGAAATGTAAGCAGCTCATGTTTGGAGACAGCCAAAATTCAGCTCCATTGTGACTGTGCAAACAAGTCCTTCTACAAAAACTCTGAAAGACAACCGGTAAGACTCTTAATGCCCTTGATTCTCTGGCTGGACTTTCAAATCAAAGAACTTTATTAAGGTTGATACAGACTGTGGTTGGACTGCTGTTGATTATTATTATTTGTGGAAATGTTTATGTTGGTATGTTAACAAATGATTCAAAGAAAAGATGGTTTAAAAGTTGCATTTGTTTGTAGAAGTACATTTTGTTTTCTTAATTTGTATAGGATAACATTAAAAACTTTTGAAAATGTAGAAGTTAAAAACTATAGTTTGCTAAAATATTTAAATTAGCTAAAAAGATATACTGTTTAATTTATTGGCTAAAATTTAAGGTTTAATTCATTTGGCTAAAATTGATCAACCTAATTTGGCTAAGAAATAAATAAAAAATAAGTTACTTTAAATTGTTGATGTATTTAAAAAAATATGTTTGTTTATTTTAGAACATGGTGGGAAATATTTTATTTAAAAAGGGCTAAAATGCTTAAATTAATGATGGGTACAATTTTGTTTTAATCTTAAATGACTAATTGTTTTGTGTTACCTTCTCTTTTTGAGGTTTTTCACCTGCCCACTGCCTACTGCCAATTTTCAATAAATAAATAATGAAATGACTATCAAATGGCTGTTCATTGAGTGAAATCCAGTTGGAATGTAGAGGACTATCCTTTTCAAGTGGGGAATTGCACAAGAAACCACATTAATACTTGACAGTGGATATTCCCTGTTGTTCTCTGCAGTAAGCTAGAAGCTTTGATCTTGGCCTGTCATGCTAAGCCTGAAGTTCGAGGCTTAGCTTCTCATGGACTCTGCTACCAACAGTCTCCAGTCCCAGTGCATTAACCTTGTTTCATCCTTAATAAACATTTGAACTTTTCCCCTGCCTCCTCCGTGTGTGTTCTGCATCTTGGGCTTGCCTAGATTACCCATCGTGACAGAACACTGCGGCCATTAACAAGACCCAGCAGATCACCTCCGGAGGAAGCTGGTGTAACAAGCTACCAGGTCCAAGGACAGACACTGACCCTCCGTGAGTAAAACTCCAGTTTTTTAAAGAAAGAACAATCGTTTCAGGATTTTATGGACTTCGAGGGAATCACAAGATGGCGCCTGCTCAACTTCCGGTTCCGGAGCCGAACCCGCCTCCAGGGTCAGAACCAGTCCCGTCATTTCCGGTTTTCCGCCCGTCACTTCCTGAAAGGTTTTCTGGCATTCCAAGTAGGTTAAACGGTTTCTTACTTCAGTGCAATATATTTTTTGAACTCTCCTCCTCCTGTTTTCCTAATGACAAAGAAAAAATAGACTTTATTCTATCACGATTATCCGGAAGAGCCCGCAAATGGGAAAAAACCTGTTTTTCTTCAGAATCCAGTACTTTTGAACGTTTTTTAAAGGAATTCTCTCTAGCCTTTTCTGAATCAACCAAATCTCAGGGTCTGTCTAACTTAAAACAGGGGAATAGAACTGTCGAAGATTTTTTAATTGATTTCCGAGTCAGAGCCGCTACTTCCCGTTGGTCTAATGCCATGCTCAAAAATATTTTCTTCAACGCTTTAAATGTTGAGATTAAGGACGAGCTGGCAAAAGTCGATGAACCCGCAACATTGGAAGAACTCATCTGTTTAGCAAGCTATCTGGATTACAGATTATGAACCCGAGTTAGGTGCAGATCTAGGAACCCAGTCCAGCTCAGTTCAGTCCAGTCCTTTCCGTTCCAGTCCAGTACAGCCCAGTTCTGTCCAGTCCAGTCCAGTCCAGCCCAATACAGTCCTGTACAGCCCTGTTCAGTCAACTTCCGCACAGTTCTATCCAGTTCAGCCATCACCTACATGACCATCAGTTTGTACCGTCCACTAAGAAACTCAAAATTAAACCACAGCTCAATACCCGAACAGTCAGAGCACCTGAAATCCAAGAATCTGATCTCTGGAATTTTTTCTATGGGGATAGAGATGATCTCTTCCCCTTCTTGCCACCTCATTCATCTTCCAACCAACCAACTAGTTTAGCGCCTGAATCCACTAGCACACCTGCTAACCTTTTGTCTCAGTCAGTCTCCGAACCTATTGGCCCTGTTTCCATTAATCCCCGACGTAAGAAAGGGCGTCGCTTTAAGTCAACTCTGTGCCGTTTAGAGACCCCTGAGTCAGCTCGGTGCCGTCCAGAGACCCCTGAGTCAGCTCTGTGCCGTCCAGAGACCCCTGAGTCTGCTCTGTGCCGTCCAGAGACCCCTGAGCCTGCCCTGTGCCGTCCAGAGACCACTGAGCTGAACCTTAAGAGGGCTTCTGAATGTGGAGTTGGTGAAGATATGCCTCCAACAGCCCCTCAGCAGAGGTCACAAACCGCCAAGAGTCCTCTACAGACGCTTCAAGTCACCTCAGAGACTGAACATGTGCCTCTCCTTTATAAGCTCCTGCCTGACCTTGCTTCCACGCCGCAGTGTTGATCTTAGTTGGTTAGCTTCCTGAGCCTCTGTTACTGAAGAATCTTAGTTATCTCTAGTATGAGATCAGATTCTAACTCTTCCTTGTTTCTGCCTCACAGGAATCCTGTCTCCTCGTGAAAGCTCTGGATGAGCTTAACCTCCTGTCTCTTCGTGGAGCTCTGGAAGAGCTGTCTCTCTGGCAACCTGTCTCTGGCCTGCAGCTCAGGGAGAGTTGCATCACTGGAAACCAGTCTCAAGCCTGAAGCTCTAGGAGAGTCTAACCTGCTAAACTGCCCTGGTGAGCCAACCCGAAGATTCCTACGTGGATGAAACCTAAGACTTCTATGTGGAGTTTCCCTGGAGGTTCCTACGTGGAATCAGTTTCTAGAATCCTATGTGGATTTTCTCGTCATTGTTGAAACACACTTAGGTTTGTCGTTCTATTGTGACAAAATGTGTACTAATCTGACTCTTCATCTTGCAATAAACATCCCATCATAAACCTTGGGCAAAGTTCTCCACAGACTGGGATGCATTTTAATTTAACTGCAAATCTGCTCACTGATGCATTTGGAGATGTGGGCAGTTTACTTAACTTGCTCTACATTTAGGAAAAATCAGTTTGTACGACATCCCTCAGGATGCTGTTCTGAGGTTCAGCGTTTCTCTGTCTCAAACACATTTTGATGCGTTACACTGTTAAGACAAATACTTTGAGATTATATATATATATATATATATATATATATATATATATATATGTCTTTAGTCCCCCCCTCCCCATATATATTATAGCTATTTCTCACCCATATATATTATAGCTATTTCTCATCTGAACTCAATTACTTTTTATAGTTACTGGAAACTGTTATGGAAAGCAACAGTTAATATAGTCACCACTCAAATCAGCAATAAAAATCTTACAAACCTACACACAAAAAGTGCAATTTCAACATTTGAACCTGTTAAAGTGAGAAGGATTTGTCCCCTTGTAAGGAAGGCTGTAGCGCCCCAGGGGCCTTCTCACCGGTTCTTTTCCTGGGAGCAAGTTATTTACTACTCTTAACTCAAACTGGGTAAAACCATATAAAAAAGGACTATAAAACAGGAGTAAAAAGTAAAAGAGTTTATTCCAGATCAGGTCTTTACAGGACAGAGAACAATGCTTCGAGCTATGCACAGCTGTGGTCTCAAAAATCACGTCCGCAAGCGTCCGGCAAAGTTTGAGCCCCGAACAACGTCATCACCTGCTTCTTATACCTTCTGAGTCTTTGTTGCATCATGTGGATGCTTAGCTGTCCGTATCAGAAACTGACACGCCATCCATGTCTTGAACTCCATGCAGGTTGCCTCTCTGTCTCAGGGTTACAGATACAGCAGCTCTCCTATCAGACCGGCTCCAAGATGTGCCCATATCCTGTGTACTCTTAGAGACACGAAGGCTGTCTTGATTAGATGACCTCCGTACACACCGTGATGTCCACAATGTGAAGGAAGGCCTTCTGCTCTGTCTAATCTGACTAACAAATTAACAGTGCACATGATGTATAAATAATAAAACCTAACAAACCAGTCGTCCAGACAAGTGGATTTTGAAGAATGCAATTTTGACAATGAAAAAAAAAAATCATTCTAACCATTCTCAATGAACATAAAAATCTCTACTAAATATTTGAACATATTATTTTTTTGCCAAATAACCTTGTTTGGAAAAAAAATAAAACATTAATGACAATGCAACCTTGCACTAACATTAACTGGAACCCACTTCTAATTCTTGGCATTTAATGCCACATTTGCCTCCTCTAAGATGAAAGCAACTTTAACTTCAAGTTGTTTACTTTTGCTGATAGTTTGAATCCATCCAACTCCAAGAAAAGTTTTTGGAACACTTCAAAAGTGTAATGCAAAGGGAGAGGGTATGCCAAGTTCAGCGCATATATCAGTCCCATGAGAAGCAAGTTGGCTTTTTTACTGTGGCATGGTGGTAAAATCTCCTGGTCTTGAACAAGGATGGAGACATTAATGGGATCCTCATCAGCACCATGGAGAACAACAATCTTGAGGATATGTTTGTTGAAGTCACACCGGTTGTCCTCCTGCATGTAATGCACAACAGAAAATAATGTTAACTCTTTTATTTGAGAAACAAATAAAAGAGCTGCATGAATCAAAACTTATTTATCATGGAAGAGTGAACACAAGAATACCTCTGTTTGTTTGACTACTTCCTTCTTAACTTGAACATTTAAAGGGACATTGTGTAACATCTCATGTTAAAACTGTTAAAAAGCAGCACAAATACTTATTTTAAGCAAGCACGACACAGCTATCCCCCCCAATGCTATGCTTTGTTCGTTTATCTTAAATACCTCAAGCTCCCAGTCAGTTAAGCTAACGCTAGCTACATCCATGTTGCGACCAAAAGTTTTACAAGGAACAGAAACGCGTTCTACGTCAGTAAATAAACTTATGAATAGTGACATTTCTCGCGTCAGTGTACACACAGATTTATTTATTATCACAAATGTAAAGTAGAGCAATAATAACTTACCTCAAACTGTTGTCGGGACTACCCTTGCTCCGTCTCTGATCCTATCGTCTGGACTCGGAGCAGAATCAGTCCACCTTAACGTGGTGGAGGGGTTTCAGTGCCTGAGTGATGCCAGAGGCTATGTTGTCGGGGGCTAAATGCCCCTGGTAGGGTCTCCCAAGGCAAACAGACTCTGGGTGAAAGGTCAGACGAAGAGCGGTTCAAAAACCCTTATGATGAGCACAACAACGAGGCAAGTGACGTCGTCCAGTACGGCGGAGCCGGGACCCTACCCTGGAGCCAGGCCTGGGGTTGGGGTTCGTTGGCGAGCGCCTGGTGGTCGGGTTCTTCCTCGCGGGACCCGGCCGGGCCCAGCCCGAAGGAGCGACGCGAAGCCATCCCCCAGTGGGCCCACCACCTGCAGGGGGAACCATGAGGGACCGGTGCAAAGTGGATTGGGCGGCAGCCAGAGGCGGAGACCTCGGCGACCTGATCCGCGGGCGCTTAAACTGGCTCTGGGGACGTGGAATGTCACCTCACTGGCGGGGAAGGAGCCCGAACTTGTGCAGGAGGTGGAGCGATACCAGCTAGAAAGAGTTGGGCTCACCTCTACGCACAGCCAGGGCTCTGGAACCGAGCTCCTTGAGAGAGGCTGGACTCTCTTCTACTCTGGAGTGACCCGCGGGAAGAGGCGGAGGGCGGGGGTGGGGCTGCTTGTCTCCCCCCAGCTCAGCCGTCTCATGTTGGAGTTCACCCCTGTAGACGAGAGGGTCGCAGGGGAGGACTCTGACAGTTGTTTTGGCCTATGGGCCGAACGGCAGTATGGAGTACAAGGCCTTCTTAGCATCTCTGGGGAGGGTGTTAGAAAGCACCCCTCCCGGGGATTCCATCATTCTACTGGGAGACTTCAACGCCCACGTGGGAAACGACAGTGACACCTGGAGGTCACAGATTGTCCATAATGAACACCATGTTCAGGCATAAGAATGTGCATCGGTGCACTTGGCACCAGGACACCCTAGGCCGAAGGTCGATGATCGACTTTGTAGTCATATCTTCTGATCTTTGGCCGCATGTCCTGGACATTCGGGTGAAGAGAGGGGCGGAGCTGTCCACCGACCACCACCTGGTGAGCTGGATACGCTGGAAGAGGAGGAAGCCTGAAAGACTTGGCAGGCCCAAACATGTAGTGAGGGTCTGCTGGGAACGTCTGGTGGAACCCTCGGTCAGGGACGTGTTCAACTCCCACCTCCGGGAGAGCTTCTCTCAGGTTCCGAGGGAGGTTGGAGAAATGGAGTCCGAATGGGCTGTGTTCTCTGCCTCTATTGTCGATGCGGCTGCCCATAGCTGTGGCCATAAGGTTTGCGGGGCCTGTTGTGGTGGACACCGATAGTAAGGGATGCTGTCAAGCTGAAGAAGAAGTCCTATCAAGCTTGGCTGGCTTGTGGGACTCCTGAAGCAGCAAGCAGGTACCGTGAGGCCAAGCATGTCACAGCCCGGGCAGTTGCAGAGGCAAAATCTTGGGCCCGGGAGGAGTTCGGAGAGGCCATGGAAAAAGACTATCGGTTGGCCTCAAAGCGATTCTGGCAAACTGTCCGGAGCCTCCGGAGGGGAAAGCAGTGCTTCACTAACTATGTTTTCAGTGGGAGTGGGGAGCTGCTGACCTTGAAGGAGGATATTGTTGGGCGGTGGAAGGAATACTTTGAGGATCTCCTCAACCCGACGGACACGCCTTCCGTGGGGGAAGAAGAGACGGGGTGCTTGAGGCTGGATTCGTTCATCACCCAGTCCGAAGTCACCGAGGTGTTAAAAAAACTCCACGGTGGCAAGGCTTCGGGGGTGGACGAGATCCGTCCTGAGTATCTTAGAGTTTTGGATGTTGTCGGGCTGTCATGGTTGACACGTCTCTTCAACATCGCGTGGAGGTCGCGGACAGTTCCCCTGAATTGGCAGACTGGGGTGGTGGTTCCCCTCCACAAGAAGGGGGACCGGAGGGTGTGTTCCAGCTATCGGGGAATCACACTTCTCAGCCTCCCCGGAAAGGCCTATGCCAGGGTGCTGGAGAGGAGAGTCCGGCTGATTGTCGAATCTCGGCTGCAGGAGGAGCAGTGTGGTTTTCATCCCTGCCGTGGAACAGTGGACCAGCTCTACACCCTCTGCAGGGTGCTTGAGGGTTCATGGGAGTTTGCCCAACCAGTCAACATGTGTTTTGTGGACTTGGAGAAGGCATTCGACCGTGTCCCTCGTGCTGCCCTGTGGGGGGTGCTCCAGGAGTATGGAGTCAGGGGCCCTGTTCCCAGTGCATGTTGGACTCCGACAGGGCTGCCCTCTGTCACCGGTGCTGTTCATAACTTTTATGGACAGGATTTCTAGGCGCAGCCAAGGATCGGAGGGGGTCTGGTTTGGGGAACAGCGGATCTCGTCCCTGCTTTTTGCGGATGACGTAGTTCTGCTGGCTCCCTCCTGCCAAGACCTACAGCGTGCGCTGGGGAGGTTCGCAGCCGAGTGTGAAGCAGCCGGGATGAGAATCAGCTCCTGCAAGTCCGAGGCCATGGTTCTCGACTGGAAAAAGGTGGCTTGTCCCCTTCAGGTTGGAGGAGAGTCCCTGCCTCAAGTGGAGGAGTTCAAGTATCTTTGGGTCCTGTTCACATGTGAGGGAAGAATGGAGCGGGAGATTGATAGACGGATCGGTGCGGCTGCTGCAATAATGCGGACGCTGCACCGGTCTGTCGTGGTGAAGAGAGAGCTGAGCGAAAAGGCAAAGCTCTCAATTTACCGGTCAGTCTACATTCCTACCCTCACCTATGGTCATGAAATTTGGATCATGACCGAAAGAACGAGATCTCGGATACAAGCGGCTGAAATGAGCTTTCTCATTGGGTGGCTGGGCTCTCCCTTAGATATAGGGTGAGGAGCTCAGTCATTCGGGAGAGGCTCAGTGTAGAGCCGGATCTCCTCCACATCGAGAGGAGTCAGTTGAGGTGGCTCGGACATCTTCTTCGGATGCCCCCTGGACGCCTCCCTCGGGAGGTGTTCCAGGCACGTCCCACTGGGAGGAGGCCCAGGGGACGACCCAGGACACGCTGGAGAGACTATGTCTCTCGGCTGGCCTGGGCGTGCCTAGGGCTTCCCCCAACAGAGCTGGAGCGGAGAGGGAAGTCTGGGAGTCTCTGCTTAGTCTGCTGCCCCCGCGACCCGGTTCCGGATAAAGCTGGAGACAACGAGTACAAGTACGAGTACAAATACTCTAATAGAGTTTACTACACCAAAAAGTCATTTTTATCAGTGTGTGAAGCATGGTGGTTCTCTCAGCGGCCTTTACTGCTGTGTGGCTGGTCAGTAACACCTAGAATGGACCCATCCACCTCCAGGATCTCCAATCTTCCTCCTGCAATTTCTTATAAAGACAAAATCTCCTGGCTGTAAATCATGCAAAGGTTTAGTAGCTTGTGAAGGTAGTCCTCTCTGTGTCTGGTCTCCACTTCATTTATCTGGGCTGTAAGTGAGATTAAGTAATTAAGCATTTTATCATCATATGAAAATGAAGATGTTGTATGAGTCTCTGGCAATCCTGCAAAGAGAATTTCAAAAAAACTTAAGGTTAGATTTTTTATGGCGGCGCATGCACATCAAAACAATTTAGAGTGCCTAGACTGAATTCAGACCCATTTCTTCACAGATCTAATTTCTCTCTCAGCAGCTCCTCCGCTCTGTGGATGATAGACACAATGCCTCATTAGGTAAACATTAAACATTTCAGCATATGTTGTAATATTTCACTTGCAAAATTTTAGGCTTCAATCCATCTTGAAAACATATCTAAATCACCAAGCAACATTTCTTTCCTTCACGTGGAATTAGTTCTATAAAATCTATCATAGGATGTCTAAATCTGTCCATAAACTTCAACTTCTTCAGAACTCAGCTGCTCGTGTCATCACCAGAACCACCTCCTTTCATCATATTTCCCCTGTCCTTTACCAACTCCATTGGCCCCAGTTCAGTTAAGAATAAAATTTAAAATCCTTCTATATACTTTCAAAGCCATCAATAACCATATCCATCAGAACTCTTTCAGATTGTCACTTCCTCTCACTCCCTTAGATCCTCCTCAGTATTGACTCTCTCCCCTTATTCAAAGCCAGACTCAAAACCCATCTGTTCCAGCTCGCTTATTTGTGAATATGCTGCTCTTGTCCCTATACATACTTGTTTTTATGTTCCTGTATTTGTTTATTTGTTTTTTCATTTTGTTTTTATTTTCTGTAAAGTGACCTTGAGTGTCCAGAAAGGTGCTGTTAAATAATATGTATTATTATGTTAAAATGGAGCATCAACTGTTTTTGTGGCTCCTTGGCCCATCATTTTCTTTCCTCTAGAAATGTTTTTACATGCACAGATTAAACTTTCACAAACTTTGTTGCTTTTTGAGAAAAATTAACTGTTAACCAATTTTTGTCCATCCATTTCCTAGTCCTCCCTTTTGACTCATGGTCCCCTATGGGTCAAAACATAAAAGGGATCGAAAAAAATTGTTTAGGTAACCATTTAAACCCCACCAGACGTTATTAGGGAAAAAAAAAAAGTAAAGTCTAAGAGCTCCATTTCAGATGACAAAGGATCTTATCTTAGCAAAAGGTGGGGGCATGCAGCAGGTTAAAAGGTTTTGACCAGACAGCTCAGTAAATAGTTCAGCCTCATAAATCTGTCATGTTGGCTTTAAGGGATCTAACCCACATGCAGAACACTCAGAGGCTGGGAAAAAGTTTACAAGTTTATTAAAGAAATAATAACAAATAAAGAACACTGGTTCTGGGATAAAGTGGGTCCGGGTCTGGTCACGACTGGTTTTCACTGCAGAGAGGGACAGATTGGTTAGCTGTCTTTCAGTGAACTTGCAGGTTGGGTGTTTGCAGGTCTATACCTGATCAGAGATGAGCTGAGCGGTAGAAGGGGGGGAACCAGGAGGGTCCAGAGGCTGAAGGCACGCAGAGGCAGGGCAGAGCAGATAATCTTACTGAGCAGGTTCAGAGCTTCTCTTCAGAGCGGGCAGGCAGGTTTCAGACTGAGTTGGATTTCCAGCGTTCTTCTGAGAACAGACCGCTTGGTCTCACGCTTGAGAAATCCTTCCAGGTCTTCAGGATTCCAGGCAGGTTCTTCCTGAGAAGCAGAGGACAAAAAACAGATTAGGTTCTGATTCAGGCTTCAGGGGAGTCAGAGATTCAGACAGGCAGGTTGGCTCAGGCTTGCTAACCATAACTGGCAAACACTCTGCCGTCGGATTGTAGCTCTGCCCCTCCTTAAATGCTGGTCCCCTGATGAGCTCATGAGCCGCAGGTGTGGTGGTCAGCTTCAGCCCCAGGAGACCTAGAACGCCCTCTGCTGGAGAAAGGTGGACAGACCTCCAGATCCCAACAAAATCAGCCTCGAAGGAATGACAAAGATTTAAGAAAAAGGAGGAATCCAAGAAAACTTGACTGAGATAGCTTGAATGACTAAACTGAATTATTTAATGACAGCAACATTGTATTCATTTTAATAACATTATTATTACATTTTATATGATTATATAAACCCTTATATAAATCTCCCCCCTTTAACACATGCTTTCTCATGTTAAAATAACAGTGTTCTATGGGTGTGATGATCTGGAAAAGAAAAGCATTTCAGATCTAGGGAAATTTAAAAGGGCCCCTTATTTTATTTTTTTTTACAACACTGTAATGAGGTGGGACTTCCTCAGGTGTTGTTTACTTAATGCAAATTATGAAATTAATTATTTTTAGGTATGACAAGGTGGGATACGAAAGGGGTCAGATTAGAATTAAGAAATGCTGGGATAGCAGTGTAGTAACCATCACAAACGCGCAGAATATGTGACAGTCCTGTTATTACAGCATTGAATTTTGAGAAGAAAAGGTAACTATTGCCAATTTGTTACCAAATTATTGGAGCAATATAAAAATCTACAGTCTCCCTGCTCATCCACCCTTCGTGGTTAAACAGACAAAGTGGATTGGAAAACACCAGAGTGGGAGCCATTACAAATTTTTCTTAGGCGCCTTAGGTGATATAAAATAATAAAAAGAATTAAAAAAAAAACAAAAAAAACCCCTCTGGAGGTGGGTTGAGGTGAGGAAACAGGCCTGTTTTATATTAGATAATCCTCAGAGATCTCTAACACAGCACATCATTAAAGAAAAGGTACCTATAGATAAGAGAAAGATAGAAAGTTTGCTACGGTAGGATACCGTTTATCAAAGAAAGCTAATTAAACCCTGACCAAACTGTTATTGAGAGTTTTAGTTACTGGATATCCATTAAGAGGGAAAGGAATATCAATTCAAACGTGAGATCAGCAACTCACATAAAACATAAAAAACATAAAAAATTATCAGGAAACTATTATATGTCTCTATAATGTACTTTGTGGGTGTGTGTGTGTGTGTTACTTGCAGTCTGTTGAACCGGGGGTCGCTCCAACAGCTCCCTCACTAGTGGTAGAGTGACCTCGCTTCTGTACCTGATATCCCCCTTGCTGAGATTGGCTTCTCTGTCCCATGGTTGTAGCCTCCTCTCTGTCCTGCCTGGCATCCATGGTAGGGTGGTGGACCTCCATAATGAACTGAGCCTCTGCCACATCCTCCTCTGCCCCCACGTTTTTTATGTGGATAGTTTCTGGCCCAGTGATCAGGTTTGCCACAGATGTAGCAGCAACCATCATTGGAGAACTGTTCTTGTCTGAGGGCTACATGGAGAACAGTTTAAACAGTTTAGTGACAGTTTTGAAAGAGAGTCAGTTGTGCCTCAGTCTGTTATTTTCTTTTCCTGTTGTACACGTTTTCTATCACAGTCACTCAAATTGTCCTCACGGCGGCCCCTCCTTGAATGAAGAGCTAGTCCATACGGGGCTGTTTGCAGTCTGTTGAGGATAGTGGCTCCTATTGAGTGACCATGGAGCAAAGGTGATAGATGGATCCCCGCTGTTGGCCCAAGGGATACTAAAGTCTGGTTGTGAGTCTGGTTGTAAGTCTTTCAAAAAGACTTACTCTCGGTCTAAAAAAGACTTACCCTCAGCCTATTTAAGGCCTACTTTTTGTTATAACAATATTTTAGTTTTTTTTTCTCCTTTAAAGGAGTTTTTTTAGTTTTCTTCCTCGCTCAGTCTCCTGAATTTATTGTCGGTGCATCAGAAGAGTCCTCCTTCCCTTAAATGGCCTATTTGAGGTCTCCTCCTCCGCCTCCTCCTCCTCGTCAGCTCTTCCGCCACACACCCACTTTCAAACCTGGAGCGGACGGACACAGAGTAGCCTAAACACATGGAGCAGACAGGAGCTGGATTCACGGCGAGGTGGCGACAGGTTAAAAGTAAAACATGCTTTGCACAGGGCTCAGGAGAAAGAGGAGATGTAATCTATGGACACCTTTTTTGCTTCATTGAAGTGGAGAACAAAACCAAATGCTTAACAGGGACTGAAAGGTGAGGGGAAGACACTGCGGTTAGTTCAGGCTCAGTGGGAAATTTGAATCTTAGAATTGGAGGAAAAGGTTGCAGACTCACTTCTCCAAGGAAAGGTGTCCTTTATGGAATCCAGACTGAGAGGATTGTACCGGAGAGAGTTCCTGTGGTACTTGAATGGGCTGCGGTGCTGAAGAAACCTTTGCTTGGTGTGAAGCTCAAACGACCTCTTGGGGAAAGTGGATCCAAACTTCCTGTTTGGAGTAAATGGAGAAGCTGACTGCCACTCTGATTTCCTGTGGTAATTGAATGGGCTGCGGTGCTGAAGAAACCTTTGCTAGGAGTGAAGCTCATACGACCTCTTGGGGAAAGTGGATCAAAACCTCCTGTTTGGAAACCCAGCTCAGTTAGTAGCTCAGTACTTCTTGGGGAAAGTGGGTACAAACTTCCTGTTTGGAACCCCAGCTCAGTTAGAAGCTCAGTTGAACCTTCCAGAGAGAGAAGGACCGAACAAATCCAGTTTGCAGGATGACTTCCTGCCGAGAGGCAAAGACAAAAACAAAGTTAAGACTCAGGTTGACAAAAACTCAGTTTGACTCAGAAAAACTCAGCTTGGCTTGAGAAGCTAAAACTAGCAAACCAAAACTCAGGTTAGACTCTGCTAAAGTAAACATGGCTAGAGTACCATATATTGGCAAACACTCTGGCATCAAGGTAGTTGTTGTTGTTTCTTGTTTAATGGTGGTTGACAAGCAACTTATTGGTGTGCATTACCGCCACCTACTGGTAAGGAGTGTGGATCAGGACGCAACTTCAAAAAAAACAAACTAAATCCTTTCTATCAGTTTAGTTTTCTCAAGAAAGCTTAATAAATGACGTAAATATTCAGAAGAGGAGCAATATCCCAACATATCTGATATTTTTAACTGTAACTTATTCCTTAGAAGTCGATATTCTAATTTCCTTCTCTCCTCAGAGTACTTTGGACAAAACAACAAAACATGTTCTACTGTCTCTTCTTGAAAACAAAATTCACAATTTCCTGATGGATGTCTTCCCATTATAAATAATGTACTGTTTAAACCTGTATGACCAAAACGTAACCTGGATAAGATATTTTCTTCTTTTCTACATCTTCCTGTTCCCCTCATTACCCCAACCTTCCTTTGAATGCTATAAAGCCTACCAGTTATTTCCTCCTCCCACTGCTTCTGCCATCTTTCCTTAACCTTTTGTTTTATAATAGATTTTATCTCCTCTTTACTAAATGGAATCAATATCTCAATGTAACAGTTTTTTTAAGCTTGTTTTGCATATCTGTCTGCCAATTCATTTCCTATTACTCCTATATGAGATGGAACCCATGTAAAAATTACAATTAATCCCATGGCCTGAATTCTATAAAGTATTAACTGAATCTCCAATAGGTCTGGTCTACTATTGGACTGATTATTTTTAATTGAATATAACGATGAGCTTGAATCAGAGCAAATTAAACTTCTTAAAGGACGAACATCTTCAATCCAACTCAAAGCCAAAATAATTCCCATCATTTCCCCTGTAAACACTGATACGTCATCAGAAATCCTCTTACATTTTTTAATATTAAATTCTGGGACGATAAATGACACCCCATTCTTGTTACTTAGGCTTTTAGATGCATCTGTATACACTTGAACATAACCAAAATATTTATTTTCTATATATGATTGGACTGAGCAAGATTCTGAAAAATTTCCTTTTTCCCTCTTTTTCAACAATGATAAGTCCAAAATGATTTCGTTAAATAGAGATGGATGAACCAGTGACACTCATTTTCATGGATGATAACTGAAAATTTTTAACATCACTTTCTATCTCCCAACCAAATGATTTTAAAGTCTTTTTCCCTTTTTCCCAACTAGGTTTTAAAATTTCTTGACATGGATGTTTTTTATAATGACCCTTTAAATAACTCCAGTAAGATAATCTTAACTGTAATCTTCTAAGGTAAAGAGGTATTTCCCCCATTTCAACTAACAAAGCTGAGATTGCAGTTGTTCTGATAGCACAACCTCAAGGCTTGAAACTGAATTATATCTAATTTGTTAAGAAGTGTTTCTGATGCTGATCCAAATGCCAGGCTGCCATAATCTAATACAGATTTTATTAAACCCGTATATATATTAATTTTAACGCTGTCCTCTCAGCGCCCCACTCTCTCCCCACCAAACACCTCATAACATTTAAAACTCTCTTACACTTGTCCACTACTTTTTGAATATGACTACTCCAGGTTAGTTTTTCATCCATCCACAAACCCAGAAACTTAAACTCCTTTACTCTTTCTAAATCATGTTTATACAAATATAATTTAAAATCACTAGATACTTTCTTCCTAGTGAAAAATAAAGTATTTGTCTTATCTATTGAAATTTTAAAACCCCAATTATATGACCACTCTTCTATACTATAAATTGCTTCTTGTAATTTTTTAACTATGAATTTCAAGTTCTTACCTCTCTTCCAGATTGCTCCATCATCAGCAAATAATGAACAACCCATCCCACTCTCTAACTTATCAAACATATCATTAATCATAATAGAGAAAAACAAAGGACTCACAATATTTCCTTGAGGTGTTCCGTTTTCAACAAAATATTTTTCAGACAATTGTTGACCTATTCTTACTTGTATAAATCTATTATGTAAGAAATCTTTTATCCAATTAAACATTGATCCTCTAACCCCCATTTTTCTTAATTTAATTAAAAACCCTTCTTTCCACATCATATGATAGGCTTTCTCTATGTCGAAGAAGACAGCCACCACACTCTTCTTATTAACTTGCCCTTTTCTGATTTCATGTTCTAGACACAAAACAGGGTCCATAGTACTTCTACCTTTTCTGAATCCACTCTGAAATTCTGACAAAAACCCCTTCTTCTCCACAAAATAACTCAGCCTTTCATTTATCATTCTTTCCATTATTTTGCATATATGTGATGTCAAAGCAATGGGCCTATAACTTGTAGGATTTGACTTCTCTTTCCCTGGCTTTAAAATTTGAACTATAATTGCTTCCTTCCATGCCACAGGTAAATAACCCTCTTCCCATATCTTATTAAAGAAATCTAATAATATCTTTTTACATGAATTACTAAGTTTTTTAATCATAATATAAGAGATATTGTCTTTTCCTGGAGAAGAATTTTTTGTTTTCCTTAAAGAGTTGTTTATTCAAATAATGAAAAGGAATTATTCAATAGATCATTATATTCTGTATCTACTTCTAATAGATTACTATTTTCCTTAATAATAGAAGCTCTTTTCCTTATTTCTTCTATATTTAAATTATTGCTACTATGTATTTCAACAAATTTCCTACCCAGCATATTTGCCTTGTCCTCATCATTTAGAGCCATTTCTTCTCCATTCTTAAGAACTGGATAACTATATTCCCTTCTAATTCCATTCATTCGTTTAATCATTCCCCAGATTTTTGAAATATTTGTTTCTCTTCCTATTGAATTACAGAAATTTCCCCAATAAACCTTTTTAGCACTTTTTACTGTTCTTTTAACCAAAGCTTGTGACTTTTTATATGCCAACAAATTCTCAAAATTTTGATTTCTCTTTAACAGTCTAAAAGCTTTATTTCTAGATTTAATTGCCAAATCACATTACTTTGTCCACCATGGTACTATTTTTCTCTTATACTCTCCTTTTTTCTTTTGAATCGTTCCTCGGGCCGCTCCTAAAATAGCTTCGCAGATAGAAGAATTTACACTATCTATATCCAAATTTAAATTAACCTTTAGCATTTTTTCATCACTTATTATTTTATATTTTTCCCAATCAACATTTTTAAAATTCAATTTTTCTATATTTCTATTAACAACTTTCTCTATTTCTAAACCGATTTCAATAACAATAGGATAATGATCACTTCCTAATGTTGATTCTTTTAAAACTTTCCAATTACTAAGCCATTTCCATTTCTAATATCAATTCTTGTCCCTTCTCCATTATTAATACAGACCAATTGTTTCTTATCCATTATTTGTTCTACCACTTCTCCGTTTTCATCATTTTTATGACCCCATACAGTGCTAAAAGCATTAAAATCTCCACAACAGATTAGACTTTTTCCTAGATTTTTAAACATTTCCTCTATTTCATCCAAACTCAGTTTTTTACAGGGATTATAAAAGTTTATGATCCTAATATTTTCTTTGTTAATCCAAATTTCCACAGATACCCATTCTAAAGATGATCCTTTATCTACAAACCTATACTGAATCCCTTGCTTAACAAATATTATACAACCTCCTCCATTTTCTTTCTCCCTTTCCCTTCTAATGCTATCATATCCCGAAATCACAAAATCTAGTTCTGGTCTAAGCCATGTTTCCTGAACACAAATAATATCTGGTTTAATTTCCAAACAGTTTATATATCCTTTCAATTCTTGACCATTTGCTATTAGACTTCTTGCATTCCATTGTAAGATAATCATTGAATTTTTCCTCCACCTTGTTTTCCATCCATTTCAAGCCTTTTATTTATTAGTTCCCAAGATAAATCCTTCACGGCCAAACATTTTTCTGCACCTTTCACTATAATTTTAATTTTTTCTGTTTTCTGTTTTACTTGATCAGTGCAGTTGATTACATATTCCATGAATAATATTAATTTATCCATTGTGATCTCCATTCCAGATTTTGAAGTTTGGCTGGGGTCAGCACTTGTGCTAGACATTACTTGTTGACTTTTCTGAACCATTCTTTTCTCTTGAACACTTTTTGCTGCCTCTGCATACGTGATGTTTTTAATTGTTCTCAGCTGTTGAATTTCTGCTGCCTTTTTCCTTGCCTCACAACCTCCATATGCCACATTATGCTGACCCCCACAGTTACAGCATTTCATTTGTACATCCACTCCACATTCATCATATCGATGATCTCCTCCACATTTGGCACATCTTTGTTTCCCTTTACATACTGCTGCGATATGACCATACCTTTGGCATTTAAAACAGCGCAAAGGTGGAGGGACATATGGTCTTACAGGAAAACTAATAAATCAAATTTTAATCTAATCAGGAAGGACTTCTCCTTGAAACTCCAAAAGAATCGTTAGGCTCTCTATTTTTTCTCCATTTACATGCTTTTGCAATCTTTTCAATCTCCGAACTTCTCCCCCCTGTATATTCTTTTTGAGTCTTTCTAAATCCTCCTCCAGCGGAATACCAGTGATAACACCACGTGATACTCTATTTTCTCCAACAATTAATTTCTCACTAACAACTTTTTTGCAAATGTTGTCAATCTGCATGCATTTATTCTTTTGATCTTCAGATTTGCATTTTATCAACATGTTTCCATCTCGTAATGTTTTAACAAATTCCACTTCCCCTAGTTTCTTTTTTATTTCCCTTGAAACTTGAATCGGGCTTAGGTTAACATTTATATCTTCGTTCCTGAATTTAAGAATTACCTTAAATTCTTCGTTTGTTTCTTTCTTCCTGACTGCTCTGTTTTCTTCATCTGAGCTGTACTCTTCCAAACTTCGTTTACCGTTCTGACTACCAATTACTCTATCCTCTTTCAGAACCTTCGCCTTCCCTCTACCTCTTCCTCTTCCTACCGATGTCCACTCATCAAAATCCATATCATCCTCACCACCCCCATCTGACTTAGTTGTCATCCCGATCCAGTCACAAACCAGTTTATGTCAACCGCCTTTTCTCCGCTTCGTATCAACCGCTCGTACACCTGGCGTGCCACACCTCCGACTCCAGGGAAAAACTGGCATCGAGGTAGTGGCAGTCAGCAGCTTAAGAACACTCCACAGGTAATGAGGCAATGAGCTGCAGGTGTGCAAGGAGAACCAATGAGGACGGGGCACCACCTGGTGGAGGAGGAAAGGAAACACAAAAACAGACCACACAAACTGGATTCCTGACAACTCCATTGTAAAGTTTACATTTATAACATAAGGATCAGTGGATTCATCACAAGAACGCTGAAGTTGATTGGTGCATGAAACATATATATGTTTAGAATCAATGAGATATTTAGACAAAACTGGAAAAGCCATAAACATGGTCATTTATGTTCAAATGCGAAAAAAGAAGTCTGATACCTCAATTTACCTTAACAAACAATTGCATAAGCTGTAAAGAATTTTAAACCTGGATTATTTATTCTTACTCCTTACTTACAAGAGTCTGTGCCACACTGTCACAAAATATGTGAAATATTAAGGAAAACAGAGTAAAAAACTTCACACTAATTTATAGATATCAACTGATTTTTTTTTCATTTTTGCTGCTTAGTTTCTAGCATGCAGCTGGATAACTTGGTCTGGTGAAAACAGCTCCTGTTACAGTAATAAACAGTGTATTTATTTGTGCTTGACAAATTCAACCATAGGTTCCGAAAATAGGCATATTAAGAAACAGGAATATTTTAGCCAAAACTGGTTTTCAGGCACAAAAGGTTAAATTATCTCTTTTTTCTTTTTTTTTTTTTTTTAGAAAAGGAGACATTTTCATGAGTTTAAAATGTATAATCTATGTCTTTTTACAGCCCTGCTGTAGTCTGCATAAGTATTTCAAATGTAGTGGAGGGTTAAGAGTCTAGACAATGTCCATTATACACACATTGCTTTCAAGAATTGCATTAAATTCAGAACGGAAGTCAGGGAAGTTTTCATAGCTATCAGTTATTTGTAGAATGCTTCCACATGTGTGTCCCACTGGTCTTCTTGTGAAATCTGTCATATCTTGAAATTCCACATAAATACTATTTGTTACTATAAGATCCGATTCAGTGCAGAATCGCATAAACTCATGAATTTTATCATCATCCAGCTCTCTGATGAATCTTTTGAGATGGTTTTCCACTTGTTTTTGCTTTAGAGACAAATCCTCTTCAAATTTCAGCAGTTGGCAGACTTTTCTTGGTGTTGGTTGCAGGTCCAGAAACAACTTAATTAGTGCCTCTGGGATAATGGAAAGATGTGGATAGATGACCTCCCTCCAGCAGTCAATGACAAACATTGTGTTTTGGACAAGCTCTTTGTGTACTATTAAGCGCACAAATCTTCCTAACATCTAAACGATGTTAGAAAGATTTTCAGCAGTTATTTGTTTTCTACAGCCATAACTATCAAGACCTTCCAGAAGATCATTTAAATCAACAGCAGAAAAGTTCTTGACTGTTTTCCTCAAAACCTCACATTCTTGGCTGCTGACAAACTGCAGAAAGTGTCCTTGAAGATCACTGTAAACACTATTGAGAAGCACTTGTTCAAGAAAGGGGATTGCAAGTTTATTTGGAAAATGCTGACAGTCCTGGTAACCTTTCAAAAGTATTCGCCCAACTGCCTTCCATTTCTCAGCAGTGAAATCATGGCGAATGAATGGCACTTTAACTGTTGTACCAAGAGTGCATCGCTCATAGAATTCATTCCAGAAGCAGGTGAGTCCATCTCTCAGTATCCCCGATCCATTGCCAGCTTCCTCTTTGTTGTCTGGAAGTTCTCATAATTTCGGCATCAGAGAAAGCAGTAATAATTTAATTTAAAGTGTTGGTGTAACATTCAGTGATTGTTGTTACATCCTCTGTAAGTGGTGCAAGAAAACCCTCATAGATTAATGTTTCTTCCGAATCTTCTTCAGCATCAAGAATGGGACCGAAAGTGATTTCTGAATTATCTAAATGGTCCGATCCAGGTTGGAGTTCAGCATAACTATTCCTGAGTTCCACCCCTTGCAAAGGATTAATTTTACTGCTATTGCTTTCCAAGACAAATATGACATCAGATTTCTCACTTTCATCTTCTTTAGGATCTTTCAGCTTTGTTGAAATGTAGAAGCGCAACATTGTCAGCCTTGCTGCTTCATACATAGTGCCAATACTCTGGCAGGTGTCTTCAGTAAGGTGGTTCTCTTTAAAGTCCCAAACCTCAAATTCAAAATCTGTTTCAGTCCCTTAGGTGATATGCCATCAGGAAAAAAACAGTTTCTTTACTTCTCGAAGAATATCCTTTAATCCAGCATCAGTGGACATCTGAATTTTTCTAGTGCCGCCTTCCTGCTCCGCTCTCACCTGTTTGGTTACTTTTCCATCAGAATGGATCCATCCTATCTCGACATTTCGTGTTGCTTTCTGCTTCTTTGTCTTCCTTGTTCTTTTATGTGAGGTGTTCTCTGTTGCACTTCCCTATCTGTTTTTCATTTTCTCACTAAGCCTTTGCAGAAGTCCTTGATTTTTTTTTTTTGAGGGTTGTTGTTTGCTGCTGCAGAAATTGAAGAGGGCAATTCGGTCTCCATAGGAGGGGATGTAATCTGCCAGAGTTGCATCATCCATCAGCGCTATGACATCACAGTCAATCTAAGCACAAAGAACAAGTAAATTATTAGTTTTGAAAATATTTTCCCTACAAACCAATTGGAGCACCCTTAACATAGCAGCCATAGGTAGGAAAAACTGGCTGTAAATAACGTAAGGGCTAGCTACTGTTTTGAGGAGGGATAAAAATAATGGAAAAAGGGAGATTTAATGTACCCTTTAAGGAAATTGATCACCCATTATAAAAAAAGAAAAGAAAATAATTCATTGTGATGTAAAAAGAGATTACAACATACAGTCCATTTAAGGTAAAAAGTATTACAGGTAGAACACACAAACATCAACATTATAAATCACATTATAAATCATCCGATTTATAATGTTGATGTTTGTGTGTTGTACCTAATCTCTACGTTTGTTAATAGCCTGTTTCTCTCCATCCATCCATCCATCCATCCATCCATCCATCCATCCATCCATCCATCCATCCATCCATCCATCCATCCATCCATCCATCCATCCATCCATCCATCCATCTATCCAGTCATTCTGCGTTCCCACTGGTTGCACTAACGTCATCACTCCACCCTGTGGTCACAGTTCAAAGCTACAGTGGGTTCCGACAATCATGTTTTTAAAATGTATAAAAAGTTTAAGCACCGCATTGTTTGATTTAGTGAGCTGTGACTGAAGCCTGCCACCGTCACATTTATGTAATGTTTATTAAATAACTCTTGGTCTGCTAAACATTGTCTGCTGAATATCAGCCTAAGCAGCTGATATTAGGACCGGCTAGCCATCTAAGCTCCAGGTCTTAACAGTAAAAGTAAACCATTTTAAATTATAAATCCAACCATAGCTTCCGCTGTTAAACCACTGCCTCTGTTGTCTATTATGTTGACAATCTCCATCAACTTAATCTAACAAACATGTTAGCATAAAGCCATAGCCGTGTTTGTTTTACAGACTACTCTCTTGTTTTACTCACATTCTGCTCTTTTATTGATGAAATGGCATCTTCGGGGACTCCTCTGGCACGTAAAAAGTCACCTAATTCTGTCTTTTTCCACCAGGCCCTCCCAAACAACTCGTATCTTTGGCAACGAAGCTTTGTGCTCCCACATCTCTTCCTTCATGGTGCCCATCTGCATTAAGATCCAAAATTCTGAGATTAAAGTCAGAATTCTGAGATTAAAGTTGGAATTCTGAGAAAAAAATCTGAATTCTGAGATTAAAGTCAGACTTTTGAGAAAAAAAAATCTGAATTCTGACTTTTTTCCCATATTAAACTGAATTAAAATTTAAAAATCAGTAAACTTTTTTTTTTTTTCCCAGTGGCCCTAATCCTCTTCCATACATGTCTGTTTTAGAGACTAGCTCTCTTGTTTTAATGATCTTCTGCTCCTCCATTAATAAGGGGACCCCTCGGGCACTTAAAAACTTGCCTAATTCCGTCATTTTCCACCAATGTGTCATTGGCCCTCTCAAAAAACTCAAATCTTTGTCAGTGAAGCTGAGTGCTCCCACATCTCTTCCTTCATGGTGCCCATCTACATTAAGATCCAACATTTTGAGATTAAAGTCAGAATTCTGAGATTAAAGTCAGAATTCTGAGAAAAAAGTCAGAATTCTGAGTTTAATCTCAGAATTCTGACTTTTTTCTCAGAATTCTGGCTTTTTTACCATAATAAACTGAAAGAAATTTTAAAAATCAGTTAACTTTTATTTATTTTTTTCAGTGGCCCTAATCCTCTTCTTCTTTTGGTTTATTGGTGGTTGGCAACAAATTTTGAGTAGCATTACTGCCACTTACTGTATGCAGTGTGGTTCTTGATGTATTTATCTACCAATCTATATATCTTTCTATATATATATCTATTTGTATCTATCCAAAGTCTATGTTGGATCTAGTCATACTTGTGTAAATCTGTTTTAGTGATTGCCTATCTGCTCCCCAGTCACTGCCAGCCAAGCATCTCATAATATTTAAAATCTTCTTACATTTATCAACAACTTTTTGAATATGAATATTCTATTTTAATTTTTCGTCAAACCATTATCCAAAAAATTTTATACATTTTACTTGTTCTAATCCTTGGCTGTATAGTTTTAATTTGATTTCCTTATTTACTTTTTTCTGATTAAATATCACTACTTTTGTTTTTTCAACTGAAAACTTAAATCCCCATTGCAACGCCCATTTCTCTATTTCAATAATAATCTCTTGTAATTTTTTTTACAATAAAATCTACATATTTCCCTCTGTTCCAAACAGCTCCATCATCTGCATAATTTATCATGATTGAGAACAGTAATGGACTTATGATACTACCCTGCGGAGTTCCATTTTCTACAATATAATTTTCTGAGATGACTTCACCAATTCTAACTTGTATTTTCCTATTTGTTAAAAAATCTTTAATCCATTTAAATATTTTTCCTTTAATACCCAACATGGATAATTTAATTAATAATCCCTTAACCCACATCATATCATATGCTTTTTCTATATCAAAAAATACTGCCACTACACTTTCCTTACTTACTTGTGCTCTCCTAATTTCATGCTCTAAACAAAGTGTTGGATCATTAGTACACCTCCCTTTTCGAAAACCACTTTGATATTTTGACATATGAAATTTTTTATTTAAATAATATACTAATCTATTGTTAATGATTCTTTCCATTATTTTACATAGATTTGATGTTAAAGCTATTGGTCTGTAATTCTGTGGATTTGAATGATCTTTTCCTGGTTTAGCTATTGGTACTATATTTGATCCTTTCCAGTTTGTCGGTAATTTTCCCTTGTCCCAAATTTTATTACATAGTTGCAATATTATATCTTTGGATTTTTCACTAAGTTGACTTATCATTCTATACCAAATTTGATCTTTACCTGGTGCTGTATTTTTTGTCTTCCTCAGTGCGTCATTCAGTTCGACTTTGTAAACTCAACATTCAATAAATTGTTTGTTTCTTAAACACACTCTGGTAAATCTTTATGTTTACGTTTTGTATATTCTCTTCCTTTTCTACCCTCTTCGCTAATATTATTTGAACTATTATTTTTTTTATTGTCTATTATTAAAATATTCAAACTCTCTCTTTATTCCATTCATTCTTTTATTTACTTACCAATTTTTTTCTATTTTTGTGTCTTTCCCTATTGTGCTACAAAAATTTCTCCAATATTCTCTTTTTGCATTCCTAATAGTTCTCCTTACCATTGCTTGCTTTCTTTTATAATCAGTTAAATTATTATAAATTGGATTACCTTTTAGTACCTTAAATGCTTTATTTCTTACTTTCATTGCTTCTTTACTTCACATTCATTTGTCCACCATGGTACCATTTTCTTATAATTTTTACACCCTGTTTTCTTTATAGAATGGTCGGCTGCTTCCATAATTATCTTACTATTTTTTTTTTGTTTACATCATTTATATTCATTCTCATATCTACTTTTTCCAAGTTTATTTGACTCAAGAATCTACATTTAATCCAGTCTGCTTTATTAAAATTTTGTTTTTCCTTAATCCTCTTCCGTAGTTTTCTCATCAATATGCGAGAGTGGAGCGATGCGCGCTCCCGCGAGAGGGGATGCAATTCTCAGCAGGCATGCATTTCTCGGTATAACACCTGTTTTGCTGCCGCCGAAGCCGTCAAAGCCAACTCTCCTCCTCAAATGACAAGTAAAAAAAAAAATAAAAAATTCCATATCTATTTTTTTTGTTGTTTTTGTTGTTTCTTTCCGCATTTCTCGAGCTGTCGGATTTTGTTTGGCGCTTTTTTGGGGTAGACGTGATGACGTCGTGTCGCAACCAGGAAGTGCTCCAAAGGCTAGACCGTCCCATTTGCCAACCGCTGAGGATCCTCCAGAGCATCCTCCGAAGGCTGGGTCCTCCTGAGGCTGGGTAGGCTGGTTCCTTCGAAGGACGCAGCCTGCGAATTGAGACGCAGCTATATAGACACGCATGCGCATACCCTAATCTAGGAGACAAACTGTCAAAGTAGCCAGCAGTTGTTATCGCGGCACTCGGTTTCTGTTCCAGTTATAACTCTGTTTTTCTCCCGAAGGTGTTTGTCTTCAGACAGTGTTTTCCCACGCTTCAATTTTCATACCATGACCGAACAATCAGCATTACTTCTTCGAAAACAGTTAGCAGGTAATACAAACATCAGTGCTCACGTCAAAACAAAGGTTGGTTGTTAAACCCATATGCTAACGTTAGCTTCAAAGCAAACTGTGATAAGCGGCGTATATGCGATCGGACTGAGTTCGGAGAGCTAACACATAAACAATAAATGGTCCCCTTGTCAACACACCTCAGCGTACGGATACACTTTTTTGGTTAGCTTGTAACATAAAGCTGCAACTGAAAAAGAAAAAAAAAATCTAATAATGTACTCTGCCTTGATCAGTAACACAGCTAAAGGCGTTAGTAGTAGTCCAACACCTTTACGTGAAAACACTGTACTTAATCTGTAAACAATTGCTATGAATAAATGTAGATCTCAAATTAATACATTGAACTTATTATTTCTGTGAGTTTTTTGTGAGCTGCTAGGCTAAATTTACTAGTTTGACCGTTGGTAAACTTTTAATCAAGCCCATTGACTTGTTTGCTTTCATATATCTTTTTGGAGAGCACATGATTATTTTTGTATGATAATGAAGAAAACATGAATCTCTTGGCAGTAATCTGTATAGTTACCTAAATGAATATAATAAAAATATTTCTCATCAGTAAGAAGACAATGTTTGGGTTCTAATATGGATAAAAAGTTGTACGATAATCTTAAGGACTGACACCAAGTTCAGTTTTGTCCAAAGTCTGACTTGCAGAGTTCAAAACCCAGGTATTTTATATGAATATGAATCAATACATTGCTGTTTTTTCCATATTTGATCTGCTTGTCATCTAGCAAAGTTGATAACACTGTCTAATTAAATATGATTTTGATAGAGATTGCTTCAATGTCAATGTACCAGTGGGACAGGGGATAATGTCCTCCTTTCATTGCATTTCTTAGACATTATATTCTAAGAATTATTAGTTTTTTTGTTTCTGTAGTTATTGGCCATGTGTAGGTTTTGCTTTATTAATCATATGTTAGGGAAAATATTTTAAAACTACAGTGTTCTTTCTTCTGCCAGAGCTCAACAAGAACCCAGTGGAGGGATTTTCAGCTGGCTTGATAGACGATGACGACATATATAAGTGGGAAGTTGTGATTATTGGTCCACAAGACACCCTTTTGTGAGAACATTTCGATAAGAAGAGTTACAAAATAATTAAAAGACTCATAATAGATTTTTAAAAATCATTCTCATTTTTTTTTTCACAGTGAAGGGGGTTTTTTCAAAGCATACCTAACGTTTCCCTACGACTATCCACTGCGGCCACCAAAGATGAAATTCATCACTGAGATTTGGCATCCAAACGGTAAAGTCACATCTCTGAGTTCCGTTACCTAAAAGTTTAATTGCCTCATTATCTCATAAGTATTGCAGATAAAGAGCCAAACATTTTTCTTTGACTGAAGAGTGTGCATTGTTATCGAAAATGTTCTTCACAGTGGCAAAGAACGGGGATGTTTGCATCTCAATTTTGCACGAGCCAGGAGAAGACAAGTTTGGTTATGAAAAGCCTGAAGAGCGCTGGCTTCCAATCCACACCGTTGAGACAATCATGATTAGCGTTATCTCCATGCTTGCTGACCCAAACAGTGATTCACCAGCGAATGTGGATGCTGCAGTGGGTTATGCTACTTTCTGTGTTCCAGATTCTAAATTTGGTTTTAAAGTTTCATAATCTGTAATCATGTTCTTAATAATATGATGTTATTCCCACAGAAAGAATGGAGGGAGGACCCTAATGGAGAATTCAAGAAAAAAGTGGCTCGCTGTGTAAGGAAAAGTCAAGAGATGGCATTTGATTAGGGGTCCACTATTACTTCCTGAGTGAGTTAGCTGACCTGTTTGAAAGACTGGTGTCCATAATGTGACACCCAAGAGTAATGCGAATTCCCTTGTGCTTTTGTGCAGTTAAAGGAAATGCCTTCAGTGTGAAAAAAGGCTTTTGCATCCTTTGTTTTGCCAGTCAAAGGATCCGATTGGCCTCAACTACATTTCTGTGAATGGTCTGCCAGATGAGCCAATTTGAGAACACTGCCAGCCAAGTTACCCTGAATCCTTATTGGAATTGTATATTTATTTAATTTATTTTAAGAAATTAATTGTGTAAAATATGTCATTTGTAAATGTATTTGCTTTTTTATCTGCTGCTGAACAGTTTTGACTTTATACCAGGTTTCTTATGCAATTTAGTGTAGTAGATTGTGTAGACAAAAGCCTTTCCTTATTAGGTCGTCATTTGTCCTCCTTACAAGCTCGCCGGATTGTTGTCAACGCAATTCGTGTTCATGAATATATTTATTTCTACGGCTGTTAAAGAGTCACTGTTGCCTTTTGTGTTTGTCACATTTTCACAAATGGCCCTTTTGTCTAACAAAAAAAAATTTGAAACACTTAGTGCGACCTTAAGGTTTGATTTTTTTTTTTTTTCCTAGGATTGTTAAGGATTTTTAAAGCTCTGCCATTTAAATATGCATAATAATATATGTAGCTATTTTCATTTTTTTTGCTGGAAAGCTTAAAAACCTATACATTAATTTAAGACCTTTCTTTGTATTTATATAACCTGTGCCAACTTCTCAGGATCACAATTATGACTTCCTAAACTCCGTCATGTTGCCATTCACTAATTTCGGCCCCTGGAATTGGTAATCTACAGCAGTTCTTTCATATGTGGTTCCTAGTCAATAACAAGGTCCCTAAATAATGGGCAAAACTCAATTTGTGTAACTATTAATCTTGACCAGTTAAATGCCATCTCACTACGATAAACATAACTCAAACTAAATATTTTACATTTAGATTGGTTATGTGGCTCCTAGTGTTTTTTTGCCCGTATTTTAAGCAGCAAATTTGAAAAGGTTTAAGATGAAAATACTTGGGAAAAAATTCTGAAAAAAGGAGGGTCCATAATTTAATCAGATGCTCTTTTTGCAATGACACATATTTATGTCATTATTCATGATTAAATAATCATTTCTTGTTTCATATTCTTGATTAAATTGCTTTTCTTCTGGCTGAAATGTCTTTCAGTTAGATAGATAATGAAGTTTCTTTTGTTATTCGATTCTTGTAATTGGAGATGTTGTAAGGAATTAATTTTGATTTATAGTTAAGTTTAGACATGCCATTCATATTCAATGAAAACAAACTAGAAAAAAGTTTTTTAAAAGCATAAATGGTTATTTCCAAACCAATAAGTCCATCATAAACAGCCATTTAGATTATTCCTAGTTGAAAAACAATGAAAGTAGTTGGCCATCTTCTTGCATAACCAGACAGCTGTTGATGTGTTATATAAAGTTAGTAAATATATGTAGAAGCGATGGTCGCATATTACAGCTGTTGACAATACCATATTTACATGAAACTTTCACTGATCCACATCTGACCGGTGTTCACTGTATTATTACCATTTAACGATATCATCTGAAAATAATTTTTATACATAACCATCCTCAGCTCAATTTGTTTTTTGTAGGTTGTATCTTTTTCTTCTTTAGTTCTATATCATGACAACGCAATGTATACTGGACATGTTCCTCAATAAAGTCTGTAAACTGAGTTGCCTGTTCTTTATTACTTCACAAAACCAAGGTAAGAGCTATGGTTTAGATATCCTGGTAAGAGCTGTGATTTTCCATATATCCTGACTTTATTAAGCCTATGCTCAAGTTCAGAAAAACAGCAGTAGCAATTAGTTACCAGAATTAGGGCAGGCCCAAGGCATTACCGAACTAAGTAACTGCTTAGTGTCCCAAGAACATTATTTTATTTTGTATGCTTAATGATTTTATAATCAGTATAACAAAAGCAGAATTGAAAAGCAAAATGATAAAATTGTAGGTTTTTTACGCCAATATATCTGAAATCTGAAAATTCTATTGTGGCTATTTTGTCACAAATTAGAAGGAACCATTGTAAATTCTGCTTTGAGAAACTTCCCATCTGATGATGATAAAAGAACACTAGCTTCTGAGATGGACTTTCTAGACACCCTAAAGCACAGTTTACCTTATTTCCTTACCTCTCTCAAAATTAGATTGAGGTTTAATCAATTCAGTTTATTGATATAACCCCGATTCACAGCACATATAATCTGAATTATCTTTATAGTGACAAATGAAGAATCATAAAGTAAATCATAAATTGGTCAAAAGTGTTCTAAAAAGCTTTGCTGATTACATAGAGCCACTGACTTTGCAGGATTTTCTCCTTGATGAGCATGTGGCAACCGCTTGCATTGTGTCATTGAATCTACAGCAATCCTTTACACCATGCAGGCAGCACCAGAGGAAAAATAAATCCCTTGTAACAACCTCTAGCAGAACTAGACATGGTGTGAGCGCCCTTCTGCCGAGGCCGACTGGAGATTCAAGGAGACAGAAGCAGATAAACGAAAGAAACGTGGCAGCACTGATCCAAAAATACTTTAGAAAAGGTAATGGTAACTAGCTCCATTGGTGCCTCTGTCTTGCTCTCGATTCAGGATTCAATTTAATTCAGTTTTTTTATATAGCACCAATTCACAACACATGTCACCTCAAGGAACTTTACAGTTCACCAGTTCATACAGTCAAATTGATTCAAAGTTTTCTCTCTAAGGAAAACCAGTTGATTGCATCAACTTATTGACTCAAAACCCTCAAACTAAGCATGCTTGTAGCGACAGTGGACAGTAAAAACTCCCTTTTAACAGAAAGAAATCTCCAGCAGAACCAGGCCGAGACCAACTGGGGTTTAAGGAGACAGAAGCAGAAATACAAAAAGCAACTTTAAAAGGCGGCCCTATTCAGGAAACACACAGGCAGGCAGACGAGCTCCGAGTCAACTTCCTTGTCAGAGGATGAAGAAAGCACATTCAGCCAGTCACAGTCAGAGAAACAGGACTACACTGAAAAACGGCACATCTCGAACATCTATAGACAAAGGTGTTGATGGCAGCAGCATGGATGATATTTCTCTCCATTATGGGGTCACAGCCAAACAGGAACAGACGAGGCAAAGCTATTATGAGAAAAGCAGATAGAGCATAACGTTAGAGATTGAACTAACATATTCTGCAGAGTGGAAGAATAGAGATAGAATGAAGCATAATGGAGAAATAGGGGTCCCTATGTCTTCCAGAAGTCTAACCCTATAGCGGCAAAACCATATAGATAGCTCAGGATAACCTGAGCCACTCTAACTATAAGCTTTATCAAAAAGGAAAGTTTTAAGCCTACCCTTAAAAATAGACAGGATGTCTGCCTCACTGACTAAAACTGGTAGTTAGTTCCACAGGAGAGGAGCCTGATAACTTAAAGATCTGCCTCCCATTCTACTTTGACAAATTCTAGGGACCACTATTAAACCTGCAGATTTAGAGCACTGTTAGTGTTGAAAGTGCTCTGTTAGGGACAGGGAGCTTGGCCATTTAAGGTTATATGTGTGAGAAGGAGGATTTTAAATTCTATTTTGGATTTAACAGGAAGCCGATGAAAAGAAACTAGGATAGGAGAGATATGATCTAAATTTTACATTTTCATCACAACTCTGGCTGCAGCATTTTGTATCAGCTGAAGGCTTTTAACTACAGTTTGTGGACTTCTTGATTTCAATAATCCAGCCTTGAAGTAACAAATGCATGGACTAGTTTCTCAGCATAACCCCTGGACAGGATATTTCTAATTTTTGCAATATTCTGCAGATGAAAGAAGGAAATTCTAGAAAAAGTTAAGAGTCATCCAGGTTTTTATGTCTTCAAGACATGCCTGTAATCTATGTAATGGGTTGGCTTCATCTGGTTTTTTAGACAAATATAGCTGAGTATCATCAGCAGGAATTTAATCCCATGCTGTCTAATAATTCCACGATTAGGAGCATAGATATAGTAAAGAGAATTGGTCCTAGCACTGAACCCTGTGGTGCTTCAATGATAAACTGATAAACAGGTAAACTGAAATTGATCAGATAGATAAGATTTAAACGAGTCTAGAGTAGAGCTGTATCTGAGGTTATGAGAATATCATTAGCGACTTTAGCCCGAGCTGTTTAGGTGCTATGATGAGGATTCTTCTCTTGATGGGAAAATATTTAATTTGCAGGCCTGTATTCCTACTGGCCAGCCTCAACAGAACTGAAACCAATAACGACAACAGATGCAGAGCTCAGCACTAGTAAGCAGGCCTAACACACAGGGAGAACATACAAAATCAATGCAGAAAGATCCTGGGCCAGGAATTGAACCAGGAACCTTCTTGCTGCATGGCAACAGTGCTACCCACTGTAGCACTATGCAGACTAGAGTTGGTGTCAGCAGACCAGCTGATATTTTGCCTCAAGATGATGTCACAGCTAAACAGAGCTATGTGAGTAGGAAGTATTATGATCCGAATATACAGAAAGCATATAAAGTTAGAAGTTGAACCACCATAATAATGCAGAATTTGAAATAAAAGATGAAAACAAAATAAATAAAGACAATTAGCCATAACATTAAGCTCAAAAATAAAATTATAAAATTTACTTGAGCAGAAATTCTTCACAAAAGCTTGGGAAAAAAAGCCACCTACCTATTGTGGCCAAAATATTTAGCTTAAAAATAATAAATATATATATTGTGAATCTGACTAGAAATACTTTCCTCCTAACTTGAAATCGTAAGCTTGCGGCTCCATTGCAAAAATAACCTTTTCAGGGTAAACAAAGCTGATTTTTGCCACCTAACCGATATCATGCCAGTCGTTTCAACCTTGTGTTTTTCAGACCATCACATTTAGCATAAGAATAAAACTATACAATGGATATGAGCAGCTTTAAATCAGCACATTGATGTTCTATGGTGAAAATCAAAAACTTTTTCTGGATAAATTGAGCTTCATTTCAGCAGATTGATATTCAATGGCAACCAAATCATGTAAAGCATTTTGTCTGAAAAATATATTTATGATAATAATTATCTGTTAAGCATGAAATAAACAATATAAAGTGAATACATTTTGGAATCCTAGTTTGAAAAAAAGCTGCTTTATTTTATGTCCTGGCCTCGCTAAGCACTGAAGTTGTTGACAGTAACCCAGCTATACAGGTAGCTCCATAATTCATCCGCCAAAGAAGCACTCTATAGTTTCTTTCACCAGGTTTTAATGAGCTATGTATAAAACTGAAACACACAAAATGCAGCAAAATTATTGTAAAAAGGGTAACATCATAAGACTCCAAATTATGAAGCTCTAGCGAAAGTTCAATTGAAGAAACTCTGACTTACCTCACATCATCAGAAGCCGATCCGTCTCCGAAGCGAGCCAATCAGCTTTGAACTACTCCACCACGAAGCCCAATCAGCGTCCTGCTTCCACTTTATAAACTCCCTCAAATCTCACCACAGCCGCTATCCTGCAATCGCAATGTCGGATTTCGATCCAGACGACAATTCATCATCATCATCATCATCATGGGTTCATCATCATCATGGGTTCATCATCATCATCATGGGTTCATCATCATCATCACCATCATCATCATCATCATCATCATGGGTTCATCATCATCATCATCATCATCATCATGGGTTCATCATCATCATGGGTTCATCATCATCATCATCATGGGTTCATCATCATCATCATCATCATCATGGGTTCATCATCATCATGGGTTCATCATCATCATCATCATGGGTTCATCATCATCATCATGGGTAAATCATCATCGGTAAGTTCTCGGCGTCAACCGTGGTCGCCATCCTCATCAACAACCTGGCTCGGTAAGTTGTTTGCAAACCTTCTCTGCATTTCATTACGCATTCTTTATTCTGTCCCTAGCGTATGCCCTACGAGCATACGGACTCTCCGGCCTCGACCTCGGCTTTTTGGGGGAACATCCCTATTCACATTCATCTACTCATGCATGTTAAAGCATAATTCAGCATGAATGTTCCTGCCGAGGTCTGAGCGCCAAAGACTATACTTCTTATCAATAAATTCTTCTAATTATCTTTTCTCTCTTTGTGAGTTTTTCAGATTGAAATAACATTCAAATGCAGACAATAAGCTTACTATTTACAGACAATGGCATTCTGCACTTAACTGGAAGAAAGAACAACAAAAAAATGGTTTCCGACTGACTACATCTTCAGACTGACTTTTTACACTGAGGGCCGGATCTATCAAAGGTTTGCGTGTATAAAAACGTGAGCTATTTCACTGCGCACGCTAAAAAATGTACAAACTGATCTATCAACAGCGTGCTAAAATGATTTGGTCTTTAAAACGTGCTAAATAGCGTCTCTTATCCATTTAGTACTTTTTCTGCAATGAATATGCAATATGGGGCGTTTACACGCAAAAGTGGGTCTTGTGGGAGGAGAACATGTAAATATATTAATTTAGCACTCGCAAAGTAATTTATCAAACCTGAAAGCTATTTTGCTAACGGTATCTTACTCTATATTTAACACGTTTCAAAAGAAGGTGCAAATGGTCTGTATGCGTAATTGCGCACACATGGCAGCGGTTATTGTTGCAAGAAGGAGACATCGAAATGAAGCAAGGAAACGCAGAGAACGCATTTTTTCACTCCGTGTGAATATTTTTGGAATGAACGAGGAAACGATCATCAAAACATATCGTTTATCCTGCATTGCCATTTTGGAGCTGTTGGGGGAACTCCGAATGGATTTGGAGCCAGCCACAAGGAGGACCCACGCAATACCAGATATCACAAAACTCCTTGCAACATTGCACTTTTTTGCATCTGTGATCTCCCAATCTCGTTTTTCAGAAGTGCTGTCCGACGTTCTAAATGCCATGTCGCCCTGACGCCCTAATGGAGAACCCCGACCTCTGCGCCTGTGGAGCAACATGCCAATGCTGTGGGGATGCGTAGGCACAGTCATCTTATCCACAGTCACTTCTTGTGAGCCATTTGGTATGTGCATTTTTCTACAGGCCAATACAAAACACCTGTTTTTTTTTTTTGTTTTTTTTTTATTTTAAGTAGAAATTCAGCCACATACCATCTTAGGGAATAAAAAAAAAAAAAAAAAAAAAAAAAAAAATATATATATATATATATATATATATATATATATATATATATATATATATATATATATATATATATATATATATATATATATATATATATATAATTTTTTTTTTTTTTTGGAGGGGGTGTCACTGTAAGATTAAAATTTCTAAATGCACTAGTTTGCACTAACTACAAATTACTTTGCCGCAAACCACAAAACGCGCAAAACCATCATTTAAATAGGGTGTCTCCAACAGTTTTGCACCTGCCACCAGTTACGCAATTGCTCTTGTTAAATCACCCGCAAACCATGGTTCAGCCCCTCGTGCAAAATTCCAGTTTGCGAGCGCAAATTACTGCACGCAAAATTGGATCTTGATAAATCCGGTGAGTGTGTAGTGTTAACTTTCACCACTAGGTGACCTCGTTAATCAACACATAGAACAAACTGATTCCATTACACTCCCCAACTTGCTAAGAGATGCCACAACATTAACTGTCCATACAAGAAGGAGATAGCAGACGGATAAGTTCTGACACTGGTCGCGGAAAATCTTCACATTTTGTTAACATACGACCTTCACATCCACTTTCCTTACCAATCCATCCTTGCTGGAATATGTCTTCTCTATGAGACCCATTGGCCATTCATTGTGCTTGACATTTGAGTCCTTCAAGAGAAGGACATCTCTTTTCTTGAGGTTTGGTTTTCTTGTGAGCCACGTTTGGCCGCCTTGTAGGATACAGAGATATTCTTTCTGCCATCTTGACCAAAAGTTGTTAGCCAGTATTTGAACTCTTTTCCATTTAAACTTGAAAATGTACTTATCCGAAAGGTTGTCAGGAATAGGAGGGGGAGCTCCTGTTTTCTGTTTTTAGGATAATTATCATTGAAGATGTGTGAGTTTATCACACCCTGGTATGGGCTGCCTGTTGCAAGTCAGAACTGATGTTTTAATCTAATTAGGTCAATTCCTCTGTCTGGATATACAGTTATAATCTTCATTTTGTACATGGCAAAGATTTGGAAATGGAATGAGTGCAGTGTGCCATTTTGATAAGGCTGGAGCCTTGGATGTCTAATCATCTTCTAATGTAAAATATGAAGACGTGGCGGACTGGAGATGTATAAAATACCTTTTTAACTGTTAATTGTGGCCACTTTCTGAGAAGTGAGCCCAGAGGTGGAGCAGCTGCCATTCTGTAACCCTGAGCAATTTCTCTGATCTAAGTAAGATTACAATTTCTATCAGAATCAGTTGTCACGTCTCCTGGTTAATTAATACCTGTAAGTTATGAAATCTTATTTAAAGAGTTTGTCCCTAGTAATCAGGAAATAGAACCGGAGTGATAGAGCATCAGGGTGCATACACAGAGCCTATCTGTGTCAGAGGCATAACTGGAGTTAGGATCAGGGTTGCTTCTGGGTCTGTAGAGATGGGCACAAGTGATCTGGTGCTAATTGTGGCAGTGATATCCACCATGAGAGTCACCAAGACCTCTTGAGTGAGCTGTGAGTGTTTCACATCTTGGAGTAAGCCATCTAAAATACGATGGAAAACCCCAATCATTTGTTCCCATGTCCCACCCACGTCTTTGATTGTAGGGTCAGCATCCTGTGGTGATAGCTTCAGCTCATTACAGGCGCCAACAAAGTTATTCCCTCTGTCAGACAGGTCTACAAATAGAAAAAAATCTCCGAAGGCCATTGATAAAGCTGGAAGCGCTTAATTGTTTCCACCACTTCTATACGGATAAGACGAGTAGACATACATGTGGCAACACTGCCCATCTCTTGTTGTTTACTTGACCTGCACGCATGCGTCTTGTCACAACTTCCCAGGGACCAATCACATCCAGGTTGACATAGGAAAAGGGTGGATCCATTTGGAGCATCTCTTCAGGTAAGTCGGACATGAACTGATGTTCGCACAACTCACGGAGCTTCCTGCAGTAAACACTCTTGTGTATGATGCTGCCTATCAGACGCTCACCCCTGATTAATCAGAGGCCACTGGCACGTATGGCTCCTTCAGTAAGATGTCTTCCTTGATGTTTCATTCCCTGATGGTGACAGCGCACAAGCACGATTGCTATGTGATGTTTAATGAGTATTACGTTTGTCTCGTTTTTGTGTGACTGAGAAAGATATGACCTCCTACTCTCAGAAGGCCTTCACTGTCAAGAAATGGGTTTAGCTTGAGAATAGGGCTGTGGTTTGGCAGACTTACTTCCTTCTCCAAAGCTGTCATTTCTTGTTGGTAACATTCCTGTTGTACTGCATGAATGATAAGAGACTCTGCTTTGTCCATCTCAGATGGCAATTCATGTTTGCAGTAATGCCAGCCAGTACAATGGTCAGTGATTTTGTTGAAGTTTCGAGTAATATGGATGATTCTGGCAATCGTTTCCACAAGAGAGTTCCTTTGAAAATGACTGGAGAAAGATGCTGTTGCAGGCTTCAGGACCACACTTGTGGTGTTTGCTCTGTCTGTGTTATTAGTGGGTTTAACAAGTGTGAACTGCTAATCCGAACTGATCTTTATTGTGTCCGGTTCTGTGAGGATTTTCAGTCCTGTAAGCCAGAGTGTGTTGATCGGCTCATTTGCGGCAACTGATCTTGAGCCACAATCTGCAGGGTTATGCTCTGTGAGAACAAGTTCCCATTGGTCTGGTCGGGAAACTTGTCTGTTGTGTTGGACTCTGTTACTGACAGACACATAAAACCTTATTTTTTAATTGTAAATGTAGCCAAGGACCACCTTGCTATCAGTGAACTACAGGTGCTGGTCATAAAATTAGAATATCATGAAAAAGTAGATTGATTTCAGTAATTCCATTTAAAAAGTGAAACTTGTATATTATATTCATACATTACATACAAACTCATATATTTCAGATGTTTATTTTGTTTAATTTTGATGATTACAAATGACAACAAATGAAAATCTCAAATTCATCATATCAGAAAATTAGAATATTGTGAAAAGGTTCAAAATTGATGGCCCCTGGTGCCACACTCTAATCAGCTAATTAACTCAAACCACCTGCAAAAGCCTTTAAATGGTCTTTCAGTCTAGTTCTATAGGCTACACAATCATGGGGAAGACTGCTGACTTGACAGTTGTCCAAAAGACGACCATCGACACCTTGCACAAGGAGGGCAAGACACAAAAGGTCATCGCTAAAGAGGCTGGCTGTTCACAGAGCTCAGTGTCCAAGCACATTAATAGAGAGGCGAAGGGAAGGAAAAGATGTGGTCGAAAAAAGTGTACAAGCAAGAGAGATAACCGCACCCTGGAGAGGATTGTGAAACAAAACCCATTCAAAAATGTGGGGGAGATTCACAAAGAGTGGACTGCAGCTGGAGTGAGTGCTTCAAGAACCACCACACACAGACGTATGAAAGACATGGGTTTCTGCTGTCGCATTCCTTGTGTCAAGCCACTCTTGAACCACAGACAGCGTCAGAAGCGTCTTGCCTGGGCTAAAGAGAAACAGGACTGGACTGCTGGTGAGTGGTCCAAAGTCATGTTCTCTGATGAAAGTAAATTTTGCATTTCCTTTGGAAATCAAGGTCCCAGAGTCTGGAGGAAAAGAAGAGAGGCACTTCATCCACGTTGCTTGAAGTCCAGTGTAAAGTTTCCACAGTCAGTGATGGTTTGGGGTGCCATGTCATCTGCTGGTGTTGGTCCATTGTGTTTTCTGAGGTCCAGGGTCAACGCAGCCACATACCAGGAAGTTTTAGAGCACTTCATGCTTCCTGCAGCTGATCAACTTTTTGGAGATGCAGATTTCATTTTCCAACAGGACTTGGCACCTGCACACAGTGCCAAAGCTACCAGTACCTGGTTGAAGGACCATGGTATCCCTGTTCTTAATTGGCCAGCAAACTCTCCTGACCTTAACCCCATAGAAAATCTATGGGGTATTGTGAAGAAGAAGATGCAATACACCAGACCCAACAATTCAGAAGAGCTAAAAGCCACTATTAGAGCAACCTGGGCTATCATAACACATGAGCAGTGCCACAGACTGATCGACTCCATGCCACGCCGCATTGCTGCAGTAATACAGGCCAAAGGAGGCCCAACTAAATACTGAGTGCTGTACATGCTCATACTTTTCATGTTCATACTTTTCAGTTGGCCAACATTTCTATAAATCCTTTGTTTTTATTGGTCTTCAGTAATATTCTAATTTTCTGATATGATGAATTTGAGATTTTCATTTGTTGTCATTTGTAATCATCAAAATTAAACAAAATAAACATCTGAAATATATGAGTTTGTATGTAATGTATGAATATAATATACAAGTTTCACTTTTTAAATGGAATTACTGAAATCAATCTACTTTTTCATGATATTCTAATTTTATGACCAGCACCTGTATGTCACTGCATCCAGCTTCAGATCGATTTCATGCATGATGGTTTCAGCAATTTCCACTGCCAGAACAGATGCACAGAGCTCTAATCTTGGAACAGTTAACTCATGTTGAGGGGCAAGTTATGATTTTCCTAAGATGAACCCTACCTCGTGTGACCATCATCATGGATAGCTCTTAAGTATGGAACAGCTGAGATTGCCTAGACTGAAACGTCTGAGAAAACCCAAAGCTCTACTCTCTTGGCTTGTGACAATGGAAACAAGGCATATGTTCGAGGAATATGCAAGTCTTAAAGTGCTTAAAGGTATTCCTGCCATCCTCCCCATTCTTCATACTTTGTTTGAGATGGTGATGCATCCCACTCGAAATTTCAGCTGTAATATCTCTGAGAATCATTCTTCCCTTGATTGTGATTGGTGCTAGGAAGCCCAAGGGGGTCAAATAAAGTGTTCTCTGTGGACAGCACGCCTGTCTTGTGAATGGTTTAGGATTCTCAGGAACCTTAAATGTGAAAGTGTCAGTCATAATATTCCAGATGATGCCTAGACTGTGTTGTACAGGGAGGTTGTCTGAGAAAAGGTTCAAATCTTTAATGTCCTTGGCTGTCTTCAACCGCGAAGTGATTGATAACATCTATATTGTTTTATGCAATCTTGTTTAATTGCAGGTTGGAAGTGGCTAGCATCTCTTGACGCAGCTCAACTGTCTTAACTGCCTCAGCTTCAGATGTGAAAGACAACAGAGCATCATCCATGTAAAAATGTCTTCCACTACTTGGATGGTTTTACTACCATAGTTTGGCTCCATTTCCTTTGCTGGTCTCCTGAGTCCATAAATGGGGATTGCAGGAGAAGGACTGTTTTCAGATATGTGGACTCTCATGCAGTACTCGACCACCTGATTGTCCAGATTGTTTTCACGGTACCACAGAAAATGGAGCATGTCCTTGCAGTCTTCTCAAACTACAAACCAGTGGAACATCTGCTCTTTGTCGACTAGCACACCTATGGGTCCTTTCCTGGATGTCATCAGGACTCCTGTTAAGATTTATGCTCTAAATTGCCCTTTTTTCAGTGGAAGTGATGTACAAATTGGCAATGATTTTTGTGTGACGTGTCACGATGAATAAAAACGCTGAGTGCAGGTGGGTTGCTTGTGGCTGCCCTACCTCTCTCAGAATGAATCTGCAAGTCCTGTGTGATGGTCTTATTTTTCTCTGCTGAAAATTAATCCTGCTGAGCAACTGGTCTAATTGCTGTGAAGTGAAATCTGCTAAAAGGTTATGGGCCCAGATACACACGACCCAAATAAACAGTACCAGAAGTGTACATGAATCACTGTCCAGGAAAGTTGCAACATCCTGGTGAAGATCAGCATGCATGAAAAAAGCACCATGAGCAGATGAGTAACCACTAGTCACGGCTAGTTTATGATGAATATGCAGAGAAATATCAACTGTGGGAGACAAAGTTTCTTGGACACCTTCGGTTACAAGGCTTAAAAGATGTAATTTTAAAGACAGAGTATGATGATGAAAAAAGGTGGAGACATGAAAAACAGAGAGGCTTATGCAAAGTGTATCCAGTTTCTAGATCATGGGTCTTCAACAGGGGGTCCGCGACCCCTAGGGGGTCCACAGAGGAACTGCATGGGGGTCACGAAAGTGTTGGTTGATTAGACTTTTTTTTATATTCCCACCTGCAATTTTTCCCCTATTTGAAATGTCTTTAAATCCACATTAACATGAATTCAACACACCGTAGTAAACAGATAAATGGAGGCAGAAGATGTCTTTCAGTCATCAATGCACACATTCAGTGACACACAGGAGCTCTTTCAAGCTGGGCACCGTTTCATTCACAACACCTATCCTATCAACCAGGAACCAGAAATACTTTAATAATCCCAGGAAGAAATTACTTTCTTTATAAGACTCCATCTGTCATAGAGTGACTATAGGATCATTTTGATACTTATTTGACATTCATACAATATATATAATTAATGGGTCCCTGCTCCATCTCGCCATCAGTTTGGGGGTCCTTGGCCGGGAAAACGTTGAAGACCCCTGTTCTAGATGATACGAGTTTATCACTAGTAGTATCTGAAGCTGCTGATGATGGACAGAAGGCTCAGAGGATTTTGAGAAACTTTTATGCTGGAAAAGGAAGGCCCCGTATTATCAGCCTATATAAGAACTGACCTCACTACAGAAAGAGTGCAGTGAAAGTGTAACAGACCATGTTTTAAGAGCTGAGACTGCTGTAACAGCACTAAGAAATGCCAGTGAAACTTTGAGGCGCTCATCACTATGATCTTGAAAGGACTGCCAGAGTCATTCAAACAATTTATCATTCACATTACACAAAGTGGGGACAAATGGACTTTCGGTGATTTCAAATGCAAATTACAGAGTTTTGAGGACACAGAAAACATTTGCACAGCTGCAGCAGAGCACAACATCATGAAGGCGTGGGCCCAATCAAGCGTAAAGCACACACAGGTGTGGATGGGTGACCAGAGAGCAGACGGCACTGACTTTGTATGTTTTAGACATGGACAACGGGCACACAAGTCTAGGATGATTGCAAGAGAAAAAAAAGACAGGATGAGGCGCAGAAGGTTGCTGAGGAGGACGACAAATAATATGTGTTCCGGCTGAGGGACACAGACCAGGGGATTGAGAGGAATGGTGGAGACTAAACCAAAGGTTTGATGGTGGATACCAGAGCAACTTCACATATCATCAATGATCTTAGAAAATTGAAAGGATTTGACGACAACTTCAAACAAGCAATTAATTGTATGCTTATTTATTTATTGAGCATTTATTTATTTCTGTATTTATTTTTATATATGGCAGAGTCAGTCCTACATACAAACAATGGGGCAACAATGATCTTCAAGCAAGGGCAAGATGCTTTACAGCACAGAGATGGAACAAAGTTCTCCATCAAAGAACTCAACAGGCTGTATTATCTACAAACTGTGAGTAATAAATGGGATTATCAGTGTAAAGATGCTTATGACATGCAAACATGATCTAAATGAAGCCAGAGAGGAAGAAGTTCTGGTTCTGAATGAACCCTGAAAGGAAGAGGTTCTGGTTCTGAACTGACCCAGAGATGAGGAGGTTCTGGTTCTGAATGGACAAAGAGAGGAAGAGGTTCACGTACTGAACTGACCCAGAGAGGAGGAGGTTCTGGATCTGAATGGACGCATAGAGGAAGAGGTTCTGGTTCTGAACGAACCCAGAGAAAACAGGTTCTGGTTCAGAACGGACGAAGGGAGGAAGAGATTCTTGTTCCTAATGGACCGAGAGGAAGATGTTCTGGTCCTTAACAGATCCTGGGAGAAAGAGTTTCTGTTTCTGAATCGACCCAGAGAGGAAGAAGTTCTGGTTCTGAACGGACAAGGAGAAGAAGAGGTTCTGGTTCCGATGGGAGCCAGCGATGAAGAGGTTTTGATTCTGAATCGACCCAAAGAGGAAGAGGACCTGGTTCTTAACGAACCCAGAGAGGAGGAGGTGGTTCTGAATGGACCGAGAGAGGAGGACGTTCTGGTTCTGCACGAACCCAGAGGGGAGAACGTGGTTCTGAATGGACCCAGAGAGGATGAAGTTCGGGCTCTGATTGGACCGAGAAAAGAGGAGGCTCTGGTTCTAAAAGGACTCAGAGAGGAGGAGGTTGTGGTTCAGAATACACAAAGAGGTTCTTGTTCTGTATGGATCCAGAGAGGAGGAGGCTTTGGCACTGAAAGGACCCAGAGAGGAGGAGGTGGTTCTGAATGGACCCAGAGAGGAAGAGGTTCTGGTTCATAAAATACCCAGAGAGGAGGAGGTTCTGGTTCTGAATGAAATCAGAGAGGAGGAGTTTCTGTCACTGAATTGACCCAGGGAGGAGATGGTTTTGGTTCTGAACGGACCCATAGAGCAAGAGGTTCTGTTTCTGAACGGACCCACAGAGAAGAGGCTCTCGTTCTGAATGGACCAGGAGAGGAGTAAGTTCTGGTTCTGAACGGACTCAGAGAGGAAGAGGATCTGGTTCTGAGCGGACCCAGAGAGGAGGAGGTGGTTCTGAATGGACCGAGAGAGGAGGACGTTCTGGTTCTGAACGAACCCAGACAGGAGAAGGTGGTTCTGAATGGACCCAGAGAGGAAATGGTTTTGGCTCTAAATAGACCCAGAGAGGAGGAGGCTCTGGTTCTTAACGGACCCAGAGGGCAGGATATTCTGCTTCTAAACGGACCTAGAGGGCAGGATATTCTGCTTCTAAACGGAACCAGAGAGCAGGATATTCTGGTTCTGTACGGACCCAGAGAGGAGGAGGTTGGGGTTCTGAATACACCAAAAAAAGGAGGAGGTTCGAATGGACCGAGAGATAATGGGGTTTTAGTTCTGAATTGACCCAGAGAGGAGGAGGTGTTTCTGAATGGACCCAGAGAGAAGGATGTTCTGGTTCTTAACAGACCCAAAGAGGAATAGGCTGTGGTCTTGAATGCACACAGAGAGCAGGAAGTGGTTCTGAAAGGATACAGAGAAGAAGAGGTTCAGGTTCTGATCGGATCCAGAGAGAAGGAGATTCTGGCTCTTAATGGAACAGGAGAGGAGGAGGTGGTTGTGGATGCAACCAGAGTGGAGGAGGTTCTGGTTCTGAATGAAGGGAGAGAGGATGAGGTTTTCGTTCTGAACGGACCAAGAAAGGAAGTGGTTCTGGTTCCGAACTAATTCTGTCTGACAATGGAACCAATTTCGTGGGAACAGAGAGGGAGCTGAGAGAAGCTCTGGCTCAGCTGGACCATAGTAAAATACAGAATCATATGAGTACAGAAGGAATCAAATGGACATTTAACCAACCTTACGGCTCTCATCGCGGAGGTGTGTGGGAGCGCCTCATAGGGATCATAAAGAAAGCACTCTATTCTGTGATCAAAGAACAGACTTTGGACGACAAATGTCTTCAAACCACCCTCTGTGAAGTGGAGGCATGTCCAATAACAGTAACATCTGGCGATCCGACATATCGCGAACAAAGCCCATCCTTCCACCTGGGCTCTTTAACAAGCAGGACTGCTACGCTAGGAGAAGATGGAAGCAGGTTCAGTTCCTCTCAGATCTCTTCTGGAAGAGATGGACACGTGAATACCTCTCACTGATGCAGGAGAGACAAAGATGGAATGAGGTAAAAAGAAATCTTAAATCTGATGACATCGTCCTCATCATTGATGACACGTCACCCCGAAATTCCGGGCCAATGGGACGTGTAATAGAAACTTTCCCTGATGCAAAGGATTTGTACGTCGTGCCAAAGTCAAGACTCAGACTGGTGATTTAGAAAGGCCAATCAAAAAGCTTTGCCTTCTCAGAGACATGGCCTGACTGACAGACTGACCGTTCATTACTGACCAGTACACTCGTACACTTTACTGAACATAGAATGGTTTATTGACTTTAGCTTTCTGTCATGATGGGTACTAGAGAGTTAAGCCCAAAATGCAGAACACACACGGGAAACTGGGAAAAAGTCCAAAAGAGTTTCTTGAAGCACAAACATGAATAAGGTACGTGAACTGGTTCAGGCAGGCGAGCAGGTTCACTGGAGAACTGTACAGGGACGGGAGATGTAGGTTAGCTGAGTTCATGAAAAGCTAAGCATCTAGCTTCATGCTTAGCATGGCTGGCCTTGATCTGAGCTTCCAGCTCACTGCAGAGAACAACAGGGGATAAACACGAAGGATTCTTCAGGCTGAGCTTCCAGCTCTTAGCAGGGGACAACAGGGGAGTTCACTGCAGAGAACAACAGGGGATAAACACGAAGGATTCTTCAGGCTGAGCTTCCAGCTCTTAGCAGGGAACAACAGGGGAGCATCCACATTGGATTCTTCAGGCCGATTCCACATAGGAACCTCTAGGGAAACTCCACATAGAAATCATTAGGTTTCATCCACGTAGGAATCTTCGGGTTGGCTCACCAGGGCAGATTAGCAGGTTTAGCTCACCAAGAGCTTCAGGCTAGAGACAGGTGTCCTGTGATGCAGCTCTCCCAGAGCTTAAGACCAGAGACAGAGTTCCGAGGGGCAGCTCTTCCTGAGCTTCGGACCAGAGACAGGTTTCCTGTGAGGCACAGACAAAGGAGAGATTAAAATCTGAATCTCACACTAGAGACAACCAAGATTCAATCTATAACAGAGGCTCTGGAAGCTAACCAACTAAGATCAACACTGCGGCTTGGAAGCAAGGTCAGGCAGGAGCTTATAAAGGAGAGGTCTTCTGATGAGAGGATTAGCAACAGGTGTGCAGGAAGATTCCAGCCCTAGGGGAAAAAATACACAGAACAGAAGAGGATCCTCGGCGCCCTCTGGTGGGCAAGCCTGAGGATCCCAACAGAGCCCCCCCCTCAAGGGCGGATTCCAGACGCCCCCTGAGAAAGTCCAACAAAAATAAACAACAACAACCCACCCAGGGTGGGCGGAGGGGGCACTAAGGCAAGGAGGGCCAGGAACAAAAAACAAAGTCCAGAAAACAAAAAAACAACCCACCCAGGGTGGGCGGAGGGGGCACTAAGGCAAGGAGGGCCAGGAACAAAAAAACAGAGTCCAGAAAACAAAAAACAACCCACCCAGAGTGGGCGATGGAGGAAACAGGCCAGGAGGGCAAAAACAAAAACAAAGTCCAGAACAGAAAACGATCCACTTACGGTGGATGAAAACAAAAGAAAACCCCGAACATATCTTGGGTAACATCTCAGGTAGCCGGTCATGGGACCGGCAGCGGGACTGAGTCTCAGGTGGCCGGCCGAGGTACCGGCAGCAGGACACAGTCTCAGGTGGCCTGCCGTGGGGCCGGCAGCAGGACACAGTCTCAGGTGGCTGGCCGAGGTACTGGCAGCAGGACACAGTCTCAGGTGGCCTACCGTGGGGCCGGCAGCGGAGGCGTAGTAGCTGCTCAGGAGGTCAACCGTTGAGACGGAGGCGAGGCAGATGCTCAGGAGGCCGACCGCAGGCACGCATTAAAGGAATTTCGTCCC